>NW_006921943.1:3148648-3161582 GCF_000298275.1 Orycteropus afer afer | reverse complement strand
CACCTGTGGGAGCATCGGCTGCCCCCACCATGCCCCCCTACCCAACCCCCATACGCCCTCACCTGTAGGAGCATTGGCTGTCCCTGCCAACCCCCTGCGCCCCGCCATGCCCCTCCCTGCCCCACACTGCACCCCTTCCTGCCCGGCACCATTCCCCCACCTGTAGGAGCGCCGGCTGTGGTCCCCGCTGTCCTCCAGAAACTGAGGCTGTGAGGTGGGCAGGTCCAACTCCTCTCTGGCTGGCTCCTGGGTCAAAGGGCTTGGGTCAGATAAAGCAGCCAGCCTGATGCCACCAGCAACACCAACACACACACAAGGACCTGGGACTGAGGTCTGAGGGTGAAGGGGGCAGTGGGGGAACCTGAACAGGGCCTGTTCCCACCAGCACTGGTGCTAGAGTGCAGCAGCTCGAATTTCTAGTCTAGTCTGCAGTAAGGACTGGGTGACAGCGCTCCAGCAGTGGCCAGAAGGGCTCTGCTCAGACAGCTCTGCCATCGCACGTGACATCTCCTCCCTCATCACCACCAGTGGATGGGACGTGCCCCCAGGGCGGGCACGGTGCTCAGAGGGAGCACTCCCACTCACCCCAACCTTCCAGGCACCGCACAGGCACAGGCCCACTGCCGCAGCAAGCACTGAATACCAGTCTGGCTGGTACCCCTGTTTCCAACAGGGCAGTCGGCCAACGGTGCGCCCGGGGTCCCACAGGGCGAGAGGGCACATGGGGCCCCCGATGCCATGCCTGTGTCCAGTGTCTGCTCGCCCATAACCACACTCGGTGATCCACGGGACCTGGGACAGGCTCTGCAGAGCCACGCCACCGTCACCAGCTCTTTGCCCAGGGGCTCTGGCGCTGAGGGCATGCTACGAGCAGCATACTCCCCAGAGCCACGTTCTCCATCGCTGCCACCCATGGACACGGGGTTCCTGGGCTGTGGCAACGCTGGGAGCTTCCACGGAGGACCCAGGACCACCACTCTGACCTAGCTACTAGCAGAAGCTTCTAACAACAGGCAGTGGCTAGCTAGCCAGTCATTCTCATACTATGAGAAATTTACAAAAAATGAAAATAAAAAATTTCAAAAATGGAAAAGCAGAAACCAAATGAAAACTTAGTCTCCACCTTGACTGTGGAGTGAAATTGTTGACAACACGTTTAACATTTACTTACAGCATGTTAACACTCACTACATTCTCATTCCAACTACATCTCTGAAGATTCCACACTTAAAATGGTTAAGCTTTTGTGCTTAGACTTAAAACACACTTCAGGCTGTGTTACTAACACTACACTACCGCCCTTGGCTTTCAACCAAGCCAGGAAAGCCACACTGAGATAATGAAATCTCAAGTTCAACAACCACGAGGAAAAGATTTAAGGAGAAACATGGCCGCCTCTGCTGAGTGTTTTTAGTTGGATGGCGGTACCTGTCCTCTCTGTTCACTGGGGCGACCCCAGTGAAGCATCAAACAGCAGGCCCTCTGTCTAACGCTCACCACGTTGATGGGGTCTGAGCTGGGGACCTGCAGTAGGTTCTGCTGGTGGAAACTGCTGGAAAGGGCCTGTGATTCCAGGGTGCTGGAGTCTTGTAATTGTTGGACAGGAGGAAACTGAGTCTGCTGATTGTATGTGTCAGTTACTGCAAAACCTGGAAAGTGACAAAGAATGAGTGCCACCAAAAACGCTAAAGAGAAACAAAAAAGCAAACAAAAACGGGTTTTCTTAAGTACAAATGTCTAAAGGTACCAATGTGCCCGCCTCCACCCGCAGGCTCTCGAGTCATTTGTTCCCAGGCAGTGGGGCATGTGCTAAATACACCCTCACCGCATAGCTTCCAGGGCAGCCAGAAGCTCCCAGGTACCCCAGATCCAAAGGTGTACCCAACCATGTTTTCTTGGCCAAAAAATGGCTATTCACATCCCATGCCAGAAAATCTGAGCAGACGACAAAAGAGTGGGTGTCGACAGAAAAGGCACACAGCACACGCAACAAGCTGGCTGGTTTGAAACCGCCAGCTGCGGTAAGGCCTCCAGGAAGCAGCTGGGGCCCAAGCCATCCTCCCCACGGACCTTGTGACAAGGCTGCCGGCTCAAAGGCCTGCGATGCAGGAGTCTGCTGCTCAAACTGGTCCACGCTCCCCGGCAAAGGATGCTGAGGGACAAACCTATCTGAAGGCAAGACCAGAGAGAGAGGGAGAGGCTCGTTAGTGTGGGAGTGAGCCCAGGTCTGTGAGAGGACACCATGGGGACACGCTTTACAGACAGGGGGTGTGACATCTGTGAGCCCCCGAGAACAGAGCCAGCCAGGGCCACACCACCCTTCTGGACCCACACACCCCCACGAGTGACTGCAAAGCAAACCACAGACAGAGGTTCTGGGGGAACCAACTTTAGTGGGCGGACAGCTCCACAAACACGCGATCAGTGAGTACTGAGGACTGACTGCACGTGTCATGTGCTCGAAGCTTTCTTGTTGATTTCCAGAGCAGCACTGAAAGTCCCAGCAGTTTATCCTAAAGATTCCACACTCCTCTAACAGTCAGCGCTCTCACTGACTACTGAGACTGCTCTGGGGAACACGGGTTAAGAGGCAACCCTTGCACTGACCAGCTGAGTAAGTGTTGGGACACCTATTACACAGCAGGAAGTTGTCAGCAAACTGCCCACAGCAGGCCTGCACAAGACCAAGACTGTGTGGCTATAAGCCATCGGTGTTCCTAGCACACAGCCCAGGGCTCAGCTGCACGGTTTTCACAGGAAGACTTCACTGATGAAGGAAGCAAGCCGTCCCTTCACATTCCAGACCCGGAGCCTAGCCCTGCCGGCCCTGCTGCAGACTGCTGGCCGGCAACGGGAGGCTGCTCTGAGTGTGACAGAGTGCCACACAGACGTGTACCAACTGGCAGGAAAGCCGCTCTAATGTAACACAGCCTTCTGTAACAAAAGGGGACAAAAGGGGACGGCTAGAAAGACCCTATCCCTGATTCTATACACACACACACACACACACACAGGCCCGTGTCTGCATGCACACACACACAAAACACACACACAGGCCTGTGTCCACACACACAGGCCCATGCCCACACACACATTCACACAGGCCCATTCCTGCACATACACATAGGCCCGTGCCCACACATTCACACAGACCTGTGCCCACACACATACACAAACAACATACACACAGGTCCATGTCTGTACACTCACACAGGCCCATAGCTACACAAACACACACATACACACACAGGCCCACGCCTGCACACATGCACACACGCAGGTTCCTTCCTGCACACACGCACATGCACACACACAGGTTCCTGCCTGCAAGCACGCACAGGCCCATGTCTCTACACTCACACAGGCCCGTGGCTACACACACACACATACACTCATACACAGGCCCATGCCTGCATACTTGCACAGAAACAGTAGGCCCTGCATCAAAGCATGGACAGCAGTGTTTGCTGCAGCCCTAAGACTTCAAACACATTCAAATTTTCCTACCAAGAAGTTGGATTACTTTGTGTTTCAAAGAAAAAAGCAGTCTTTGCCCACAAAAGGCAAACAACATTGCAGAGTAAAAGCACTACTAAAGAGTGCCTCCACTCCTCACTATCTCCTTATCCGACGTTTGCAATTAGGACAATAGTAAAAACCCCACTAACTTGACTATTCCGCACATTTATGATACACGTCTGGCAATAACAAACACCAACATGCTGGGCAAGAGTAACACCAACTGTTATGGGTAGGCTGTGTCTACCTGGCCGGACCAAGATTCTCAGTGCTTTGGCAGTTATGTAATGGTATAATGTGGCGATTATTTAATGGTATAATTTGGCAGTTAGGTAATGATGTAATTTGGCAGTCATGTCAGGGTGTGATTTCGCGGTTACATATTGGTGACTTGGCAATAATATACTGGTGTGGTTTGGCAGTCATGTAATGATGCAGTCATCTTCCATTTGTGATCTGATGTAGTCATCTTCATTTTCACATATTGCCAATTTTCACACAAAGCCCTGGTTTTTGGAACCTCCCCGTGTCGATGAGTGAGGAGTGGGAGTAACACGGGATTACATACAGTGCACAGTATCACACACACACCTCCATGCATAGCACAAACAGTGACTTACAAAGTCAGAGATGGGAGACATCCACATGGGTGAGAGCGAGTGTGAAGACTGCATAAGGCTACGGGAACGCTTCTCAAAGGGAAAGACCCTGACAAGGTGTACCTCCGTCCGCTTCCAGAGGCTGGTCTGCCAGTGGCTGGCCGAGCGCAGCCTCTTCCGTGCCCACGACGTGCTGCGGACCCAGCTCCAGGATGGCCTCGGGGTTCGGGGCAAGCGCCTCAGCCGGCGGCGGCAACGCGTCGCTCCCGATCTCCACCTGCACCTGGGTGGACACGTGCACGCCCTGCTGGTCCACGGTGCTGTCATCGACGGAGGCAGCCTGCTGGCGCTGCTGCAGCTGCTGGGCTAGCTCGTACCTTCGAAGCAACAACACTTGGGGGTCAGGCGCTGCCACTGCTCCCCACACACGTCCTGTAAAGCACCCGCTTTCCCTTTCCACCACCTCATTTCACAGTCACGAAGGCAATGCTGTGAAAACTAACCACACTCAAAGGCTGGCCTGCTTTTCCGTGCTCTCCCAGTGATGGGCAGGACCCAGAGCAGGAGAGGACAGCACACAGCAGGCTATTCAAAAGGAAGAAAGATGCTCCCATGTCAAATTCTGCAGTGAGCTAAGGTGTTCCAAAAAAGAAGTGCGCAACACGAGGCAGCGTGTTGGCAGGTGGGTTTATGTGGGATAACCCAAAGTGGACACAGGGGACCCAGGGCTCATGGCCCACTAGCCCTCAGTCCAGGGCCATAGACATTGTATGTGGCCAGTGGTCAACCACGTTACAAACATACAGTACAAGCCACAGGGCCATTCTGATTTCCTGCAATAACATTATGCTATACACACTCCCCGGAAGGAAGACGGGGCAATCTACTTCCATAGTGATACTGCCTTGGAAACCCAAGGAGGGGTCGCTATGGGTCGGGTCTGACTCAATGGCACACAACAACAACAACAACATACAAAAACACATCCAGTGTACACTCACCAAGGCCTAGAAGAAAAGCGAACAATACACGCAGTGAATAAAACAAAACTTTAACAAATTCCTCCAGCAAGTATCTGAGCAACAGGCTGGGCAGCGTGTGTGCTCCCTAAAACAATGAATGGCCTGAGATACAGGTCTCCGTGCTGAGAGCCACACACATTCCATCCCGTGTTCAAGTCTCCTCAGAATTTCTTTCCTAATTCCAAACAAAATGCTTCCTCTTCATTTTCTGCTATCAAAAAGCAGTCCATTCTCAACAACCACCATTGAGAAGGATTAAACAAAACTATCTATAAAATACAGTTGAACCTGCAAGAGCTGGAACCAAGCTGTCACACAAAATATGGTAAAACCTGCGAGAACCGGAACCAAGATGCAACACAAAATATGGTAAAACCTGGGAGAGCCAGAACCAAGAAACAACACAAAGTACAGTAAAATCTGCAAGAGCCGGAACCTGTGTAAGGTGGAAACCTGCCAGAGAACGAGAATACAAACATTTTCCACTAATGCAAGTGATAGAAAAGTGGTTAGGACTGCACCCTGTCAAAGGTGAACTTGCAAGACCCAGAGGAACAAGGCCACCCCGTTAGTTCCAGCTCTCACAGGTTTGCATGTTTATTATCATCATTCCTGTACAGAAGCTCAAAGCAGTTCTGGTGGTGCAGTGGTTAAGTCATCTGGCTGCTTACCAATAGGCTGGTGGTTCGAACTACCAGCCACTCCCTGGAAGAAAGATAGAATAGTCTGAGTCCATAAAGATTCACAGCCTTAGAAACCCGGTGGGGGTCACTGTGAATCAGAATCAACTCAAAGGCAGGAGTCTGGTTTGGTCTGGGGGCAGAAGCTCAGTCATGCCTGCATACTGTCCTCCCGATCGTTCACTGTGATGGCAGGTGTGCCTTGCCCAGTGACCAACTCTCATGTACTATGGCTCCTCTGTTTTGTTGACTGGGGCTTATTGCAGTAACCTTTGACACCTATTTCTCAGGCATTCTGGGAATTCCCAACAATTCCAACAAAGGGAGGGACAACTGGGTCTACTCCCCTCCTTGCAGGCAGATTCCAAAGAAAGAGGTCCTAGATCTGCAGTATCACAGACATGCAACCAGACAGTGCATGCCTAAAATAATGGTAGGCATGCAGTCCTCCGTGGAATCCCAACAGCCAAGGGCTGCCGTGATACCCCAGGGACCACAGGGACCACGGAAACAGCTAAGCACTCCCAACAATCAGCCACTGCCATAAACCAGGGCGTGAAGTCTTCCCTCCCAACACTGCCATGAGAGCGTGCTGAGAAGACTGGCTTCCTAACAGAGAAAACGGGATTTAAGTGTTTAAATGACACTGCACAAGTCCAGGGCCCGGGTCCCCTCACTTTAGCATGCATAGCCCTCAGTGGGATGGGGGCACACCCCCTTGCCCCATGAACACCACATTCCCTGGATGGCCTCCAGAAGCAATGAGACCTGCCAACTAAGGAGTCGACTATGCAAAAACCAAAGTTGTTATTCTGTCCAGTGTACCTACTACGCATCCAAATAAATACTAGGGGGACAAAAAGATTTAATGATCAGAGTTCACTTATTCCAGTACGTGAAGTTTCATTTTGTGCTAATATCCTGGCAGACACAGCTGGGTGTAAAAAAATAATAATAATAATCAAACCCACTGCTAGTGAGTCTATTCTGACTCACAGTGCCCCTAGAGCACAGAGTAAAATGGCCCAGAGGGTTGCCAAACTGTCAATCTTTATGGGATCAAAGCTCAAACCACACCCACTTCTGTGGAGTTGATTCTGACTCACAGTTCCCCTAGAGGACAGGGTAGAACTGCCCACAGGGTCTCCAAGGCTGTAAATGTTCACCCAAGCAAAGCCCAAACCACACCCACTGCTGTAGAGTGGATTCTGACCCTCTGTGCCCCAAGAGGACAGAGTGGAACTGCCCCACAGAGTCTTCTTCACAGAAGCAAAGCCCAAACCACACCCACTACTATCAAGTTGATTCCGACTCACAGTGCCCCAGAGGACAGAGTAGAACTGTTCCTTAGGGTCTCCAAGGCTGTCAGTCTTTATGGAAGCACAATGCCTCCTCTTTCTCCAGCTGAGAGGCTGGTGCATTTGGACCGCCGACCTTGTTTGCAGCCCCAGGGTCCTTGACCGTGGGCTCTGCTCCATAAACGTGTTTAGCCCACGCACGCCCAAGCTAGACAGCATGCGGCGCGGAGGCAGCTGGCCCTCCGGTGGTGCCCGTGCGCACCTGTGGGTCTTCATGTGCTTCTTGCAGTTGAGCGAGGTCTTGAACGTCTTCTGGCAGTAGGGGCACATGTAGGGGCGCAAGCTGTTGTGGATGCCCATGTGCCGGCGCAGGCTGCCGCCTGTGGTGAAGGCGCCGTTGCACAGCAGACACTTGAAAGACTTCAGCCCCGTGTGGGTGCGCACGTGAGCCTTCAGCACTCCCGCGGACACGAAGCCCCGGCCACACTGCGAACAGGTGAAAGGCTTCTCACCTGTGTGCGACCTGCAAGGAGCAGAGGTTTAACCGAACATGCAGGTGCTCCTCACATGTCCACAGTGCCCGCTACATAGCACCTATTCTCAGCTGGTATTCCATGGAATACTATGCTGTTTTCAAGGGAAGCAGCAAAGATGCCGTTTGCCCCACCTTACAGATGAGAGGGCAGGGGCCAGCAGGTTAAGACTTGCTGGAAGTCACCCAGTGAGCACAGCATGGAGGCAAGAGCAGAATCCAAATCTTGGGAGCTGCACAATGGGCCCGACATCACACTGCTGCCACCCTCCAGTCTCTCATCTCTGCGGGGTGTTTCTACAGCTGCAGACATTAGTCTAAGTCGTGATTCATCACTTTCAAAACCATTAAAGGACATCATTCTAATGAAATAAGCCAAACACTTGTTTGCCATCTCCTGGACTCACCAGTGCTGAGTTCCAGCACCATTTCCAGGTGACCCTTCCCCTGGAAGACACTAGGAATGAAAAGATCCACGACCAATACACGTGGCAGAGTCACATGTGACACTCTGAACACCGAGAGCTAACACTGCGCCCTGCACGTCTGGAAGGCACCACAGTGCTACGGCACCGAATGTGCCACCTAGTCCTCGGGCCTCTGTCACCTTACCTGATGTGCTGTTTAAGGTGGCATGATTTCTTATATGCTCGATGGCAGTAAAAACACTTGTATGGTCTATCTGCTTCATTTACAAAATTGTTATTAAAATAGCTCTGAAAAAACTGGTTTCTTGGAATGGGCTGGATAAGACCTGAAAAACAAGAAAAACAGGAACGACTCATGGTCAACACTACTGAAAAAGTGAATTTCAGAGGGTGTACGCTTCACCCCAAAGTGACAGCTCCCAAGAGCTAAAGTACAGATGGCAGTGTTGCAACTCAATGTGGTTTAATCAGGCTAGGAACTGACTGTTGGAAGACAACCTATGAGAACACATACAACTATTGCAACGTAGGTCCCCCTTCAACACAAGGAACAGCTGTACTGTAACTGCTCCTCCTAACTCCAGCACCAGGTGATAGGAGGGTTTTAACCCTGCTCCCTGTGGGAACACCTGCTAAGACAGTGCAGCCGTAACTGCCCAAAGTTGAGGGCACTCAAGACTGAACACAGCACTTAGAACCTGACACTGGCACCACGATGACTCAGGGCAGGAGTCCTTCTAACATGAGCACTGCTCTGCAATCCCAGTGCTGTCCCAGGCATTCCCACAGACTGCCTTCTGGCTGAACAGGTAAGAAATGTGACTTGATCCTCAGGCTAGCTCTACAATTTAGGACAAATGCAGGTGCAAACCGCTCTGGAGGTGGGAGAGGGAGCTGCTGCCTCAGCACCACGGCCAGCTCAGCTGTTCCCCACGCTGGGTCCTCCTCCTGCACGTGTCCCTGGCCTCGCCTCCTCCCTGCTCAGCTGTGTGTTAATGTCTCACCAGCCACCATCACTAGACTCTGTCCACAGACCCTGTTTTCCCATCCTTCTTTTAAAAGTCCAGGTTGCATTCCACTCCTTTCCTGTAAACCCTTGTCTTCTCAACTGCCCAGTACCACCCATGGGCACCACCTCTGGTCACACAGCTGACCCTGACTCATGACGGATGCTAACCACGCCACTGGCTGGTGTCTCACAGTCAATATTTGTGGAGAGTCCACTGTGCTGGGAACTAGTAGGAGCTGTGAGGAGTCACCCACGTGAGCAGAAAACTAACACTACGATTCTGCAAAACAGCAAGAGACAAACAGAAAGAGTGGCACCCCCCAGTCGTCACCACGCTCATCAGACGCTCCCCTCTGAGCAGATTCCTAAGGGGGGACCCACCTGCTATGGGCACCATCTCATTACAGTGCCACACAAACAGGTGGCACTAAGGTGTCACTCCATGGTAACGGTCTACTTCCAACAACATCTGATGAGCCATGTCCTTGAGCACAGTGGGAGGGTTTCTAAGTAAAGCACCTACAAGTTTTCAAAAACTCAACTCCGACCACGAAAATGACTTGTATAACATACAACTGGGAGAACATTACTTTAAATGTTTTATTAGGGAAGTTATACACAAACCAAACACAACAAAAAGGAAAGTGATGTAATTTTAAACATAGCTAATAGGAACTCTGGTAGCATAGTGCCTAAGGCACTTGAATGCTAACCAGGAGGCTGGCGGTTCAAACCTACCATCCACTCCTTGGAAGGAAGGTTGGGCAATCTACTTCCGTAGTGATACTGCCTCAGAAACCCAAGGAGCGTTTGCTATGAGTCGGATCCAACTCCACGGTACATAACAACAATAACAACAACAAAAAAAAAATGCATGCATGTAGTTGAAATCAGATTCCAATGAAATTCCTAGGTACTTCTGTAAAGACTCTTCAGGTGGTCCTTTCTATCTGTTTCCTGGGGGAACAAAACCAGTTCTGTACAAGTGAGACAACATGCTTGCCGCTACCTCTTGCCACACCCAGTGAGGCTGTGTCTTAGGACTCGCCCCTGAAGTGCAATGATGAATGCAAGGCTCCCGTCGTCTGCAGTGAACCTGCAGCCCACCTAGCTTTCAGAGGCCAGACTGCACACAGGCAGGGATGCCGCTGAGGACTCCAGCTCCCGAGATGCTCACCAAGAAGCTGAGCCCTACCATCCACACTCGACATGCTCAGCAGGCCCATGGCAGGCACTCATTTGTGTCCCCCATCCCGGCACAGGGCCCCCAGCACTCACCTCTACAGAAAGCCCTACTCAGACTCCCTGTGCCTGACCACTGTGGGTGTGAGAACTTGCACCCGTCAAACTCTCCATCATAAACAGCTTCATAGAAGGTGTAGACATCATTTCCTTTCCATAGTGGTGCACCTCTGAACGCCTGTTCTGTGTCCCAGTGACCCATTCCTCAAGCTGGTAGCCGCATCCCACACTGTCATCTGCATGTTATCTCCACTCCCTCTTCTAGGTGGCGGAATGTTCCACATCACCACCAATTCATAATCTCCACTCTCTTCATGGTGGCAGCCACGTCCAGCATCAACACCGCTCCGTTGTCCCTGCTGCCTCTTCAAGGTGGTGGCCGTGGCCAGCCTCACCACTGCTGTAATCTCTGCTGCCTCTTCGAGCTGGCGGCCACGTCCAGCATCATTGTTGCTGTTACCTCTGCTGTCTCTTCGAGCTGGCGGCCGTGTCCAGCCTCATCACCACTCCATAATCTCCATTCTCTCTTTGAGGTGGCGGTCATGTTCTGTGTTGCCACCACTCTGTTATCTCCATTTCCTTTTAGAGTTGCTGGCCGTGTCACATGTTATCACCTGTATGTTATCTCCACTCTCTCTTCAAGTTGGCGGCCAGATGCAGTCTGTTATCTCTAGTCCCTTTGCTTGGCCTGCTTTACCTCCTTCCCAGTCCTACCAGGACTCCAAGGGCTGATGAACTCTACCCACCCACCCGCAACCCTTCCCTGTGCTCCTTCTCAGACACATCAGAGATCACAAGAGGAAAATGAGCACACGCAGAAAAACTCTCATGGAGGAAATAGTTAAGAGTCCAGCAAATCCTCAGGCAGAACCATTACATCATTTGCAAACATCAGTGGGATCAACCCCCCATACATCCAAGATCACACACAGGCTTATACACTCCAAGCTAACACATCCTTGGCTATCTACCCAGCATTCCACAGGGCCAGTACACTGGCTTAAGCCATCAATACATGTTTGGAGAAGGTGAGCTCTGTCAGATCCGTGACAACTTTCCACACTGTGTCCTGTGAGCACAGCAAGGAGTGTGGAAGAGGTGAGCGGAGTCAGATCCATGACGACCTTCCACACTGTGTCCGGTGAGTGCAGCAAGGACTGTGGAGGAGGTGACCTCTGTCAGATCCATGACCACTCTTTCACACTGTGTCCTATGAGTACAGTGATGACTGTGGGATGAGGTGAGCTCTAATGAAACGCAGTCTTGGTCTGGCATCAGGAGGTCTTGGTTCCATCACCACACAAACCAGCTGATGGCTTTAAATCGTAGTGTCTCTCATGAGACTCCTGTTTTCACCTCATACTTCATTAATGTCCTGAGATTCAATCACTGGTATTGTGGGCAGTATTTTTATGCATTCTGATACATTTCAAAATGACAGTGTTGGTATACAACATACTATGTCTCAAGTAACTGAACTGAACCGAACACAGCAAACAATGGAGACTGCTCTAAGCTAGTATCTCTGCCACGGTTTTAACAGAATCTGTCCCCAAAGCTTTGGGTAGCCACCCTTTCTGTAGCCCTCCAAGAGCTCTGAGTGAGAAGAGGATACAGACAAAAATAACCATTGAAGCACAATAAGGACAGTTTATACAACTCTGCATTTCACGAGTGAGGCCACCTACAGGAATCAGGTCCCACCTATGTCTCAGCCCAGTCCAGACGAGGATTCCACTACCACTAATTTCCCATAAGGTGCAGACATCTGTGAAGCCAATGAGCACCATATATCCCATTTGAACCCTGAAAAAAATTCTGGAGAATCAGGACTCTGGTGTAACTGAAGACTTAAAGAAACTTAACAAAGCCCAGAAACTCCTATGTGTTTGATTTATGATGACCTGAAAAAAACTAGTAATTTGTAGATAACTCTCAAGCATAAAGAATATTGCTAGTGCCACCAAGCAGGTTTCTAATGTGACCCTATCTCTCAGAGATTTTTCTCTATGTCTGACATAACACGAACTCACTGAGAAACCACAGGCTATGGTGTAGACCCAACAGGCATGAGTGAGAGTGCTCCACTGTTTTGTGAACTACCAAACTGAACAGGGATATCAGAGTGTTCTTCAATCAGTAGGCTGAGCAAACAATCTCAGAAGCTGGACTATACAAAGAAGTATGAGGCATGAGGATTACAGAAAGACTCATTAACAACCTGTGACATGCAGATGACACACCTTGCTTGTTGAAAGTGAAGATGACTTGAAGCACTTACTGATGAAGATCAAAAGCTACAGTCTTCAGTACGGATTACACCACAATATAAAGAAAACAAAAATCCTCACAACTGTACCAATAAGCAACACCAGAATAAACAGAGAAAAGCCTGAAGTTGTCAAGATTTCATTTTATTCGGATCCACAATCAACACCCATTGAAGCAAGAGTTAAGAAATCGGAAGTCATATTGCACTGGGCAAATTTGCTGCAAAAGACCTCTTCAAAGTTTTGAAGAGCAAAGACATCACTTTGAAGACGAACTTGCACCTAACTCCAGTCATAGTATTTTTAGTCACCTCATATGCATAGGAACTCTGGTG
>NW_006921943.1:3146935-3147798 GCF_000298275.1 Orycteropus afer afer | reverse complement strand
CCCCATCTTCCTTCCGAGGAGTGGCTGGTGGGTTTGAACCACCAGCCTTTTGGTTAGCAGTCAAGTGTCTTAGCCACTATGCTACCAGAGCTCCCAGATTAAAACATCTGATATATATGTGCATGTATTTAAACATATACTTCAAATCCTCAGCACGCTTACTGTGATTGATTAACAAGATAAGATTAACCAAGCACCTCTCACTGCACTTGAGAGTATAAGCCGTTCTCCCTTCTTGTGTGGTTTCTGGCTTATATATTTAGATGCTACTTTCTTAGGAACATAAAGTTTCTTAAGTGTTGATATCTTATCAGGGGACTGACTATCACTTACATCAATCACAATAACCTTCTTCATACAATTTAACCTTTGTTTACATGAATTTGTATTTTGTTTGATAATCATTCTCCTCTTTTCATAGATTGGATAATCTTGCTTAGGGAAATGGTGAAACAAAGAAACTGCTTTAAAAGTAACATAAACTGATTTACAGAGTTCAATGAAATTTATTATAGTGCATTCTTACTGCTGTGTGTACTTACAAAAGCTTTTCTGAAGATCATCAGATTGTTCTGATTCATAGCAACACTATGTACAACAGAACAGAACACTGCCTGGTCCTGCACCATCCTCACAGTCCTAGCTATGCCTGAGCTCATCTTTGTAGCCACTGTGTCAACCCATCTCATTGAGGATCTTCCCCTTTTTCACTGACCATCTACTTTAAACACGGTATTTTTCTCCAGGGACTGGTGCCTTCTGATAACATGACCAAAGTAGGAAAGATAAAGTCTGGCCTTTCTTGCTTCTGAAGAGTATTCTGACAATACTTTCTGCAAAATAATCTGTTCACTCTTCTGGCA
>NW_006921943.1:3137450-3141499 GCF_000298275.1 Orycteropus afer afer | reverse complement strand
TCTACACTTTGTTCTAATCTACACAGTTGCATGCCTTTGCATAGTCAACAAAACACAGGTAAACATCTTTCTAGTATTTCTGCGTTCAGCCAAGATCTATCTGACATCACTAATGATATTCTATATTCCACATCCTCTTCTGAATTTGGCTTGAATTTCTGGTAGTTCCGTGTTGATGTACTGCTACAACCATTTTTGAATTATTTTCAGCAAAATTTTACTTGCATGTGATATTAATGATATTGTTTGATAATTTCCACATTTTGTTAGATCACTTTTCTTTGGAATGGGTGCACATATGGATCTCTTCCTATCGCCCGGCCAGGTATTTATCTTCCAAATTTCTTGGCACAGACGAGTGACTGCTTCTAGCCTTGCACGTATTTGTTGAAATACCTCAGGGAGTATTCCATGATTCCTGAAGCCTTGTTTTTTACCAGTTCCTTCAGTGCAGCTTGGACTTCTTCATTCCATACCATCAATTCTTGATCCCATGACACCTCCTAAAATGTTTGAACATTGACCAATTCTTTTTGGTTCAGTGACTCCACACATTCTTCGCATCTTCTTTTGATGCTTCCTGCATCAATCAGTATTTTACACACAGAATCCCTCAGTATTGCAACTTGAGACTTGAGTTTCTTCTTTAGCTCTTTCACCCTGAGAACTGCTGAGCATGTTCTTCGCTTCTGGTTTTCTAACTCCAAGTCTTTGCACATTCTGTCATAGTATTTCACTTTGTCTTCTTAAGCTGCCCTTTGAAATTTTCTGCTCAGCTCTTTCACTTTAGCTCTTCCATTTGCTTTAGCTATTCTTGCTTCAAGAGCAAGTTTCTAAAGATTCTTGTAAGAACTAATTTCTTGCTAGCTGGTTAACAAAATCGTAATTTGGCTAGATTATAATAACACTGAGGTGATAAAGAATTTAAAAGCAGGCAGGGGTTTCTTCATTTTTAATCCAAAGATTAAAGCAGGCCAAATAAGAGTCTACTACAAACCACATGAGAATTTTAAGATGCATCCAAGTGAGCAGTGCATGTCATAAATCACCTCTGAGAATCCCAGTGAAGCAGCTATGTTTCCAAGGAGTACTTAAACACTAGTGTCTCCACTGAAAGACATGTCTTTTCTCTCCTAACCAAGGACACATCTGTGCACTCATTGAGATATAGCTGTGGTTTGGATTTTGACTGTGGGACAGACAAGGGAGCCCTGGTGGTACAGTGGTTATGGAATTCAGCTACTAACCCAAAGGTTGGCAGTTAAAACCGACCAGCCGCTCTGCAGGAAAAAGATGAGGATTTCCATGAAGATTAGCAGCCCTGAAAACCTTATTCTACTGTGTCCTCTAGGGATACTATGAGTAGGAATGGACTCCACAGCAGTGGATTCTGGTGGGACAGATATGTCCATAAAGAAAAATAACCCACAAGGGCGATTTCATCAACACTGCCTAAAAGTGTGTGAAAATGCAGACCACTACTTGCGCCTTCCGCACAAGGCACCCAACGAAGGACTGCTTGGTGACCGTCAGCAACGCCCCCACCCCGCTTCCTCACCTAAGTCAGTGATGAGAATGGGCTCCTGCATGGGAATGTCGGGCACCAGAGTGCCGGCCTTGCCCACTCGGACCTTGGCAGGTTTGCGTGGGTGCCTCATCTTCCTGAGCTCAGTGTGCTTGAAGTGAGAGGCGATGTGTGTCTTCCTGTGGCCTGAAGTACGGAACTTTTTGTCACAGTGAGGACAAGCGAAAGGTCTAACACCTGTGAAAAATAAAAAGCACATTTCAGAGTTATCACAAGGAATCTCCATTCGAGCATTAATGTCCACATAAACTCGAACATTTTCATATGGATCTGAAATCATGTGATTTCCTCTGAAATCATTTTCATATGATTCCACTCATCACCCCATGCTTCCAATCTCATGGATACTGGTGACTAGAGTTCCTTTCCCTCATTTACTTACAGTGCACATGAGTGATGACATGGGCAGCAATGAAAGCATGTGATGTGAAAAAGAGCATTTACGAGTTCCAGGCCAACGGTTTAAATTTTTAATTGTAGACGTTCAAACAACTGGTCAGCTTCAGAATTCCAAGGCAGGGAACACTGCTCTCTGTCTGAAGTGTTCTGTCAACCAGCTGCCTTCTCAGCTCATGCTAGAACCACAGTAGCTGATGTTTAAATAGCGAGCCCTGATGGTGCCACGGTTAAGCACTTGGTTGCTAACCAAAAGGTCAGTAGTTCAAACCCAGCTGGTACCACCACTAGAGAAAAGATCTAGCTATCTGCTCCCATAAAGATTACAACCTAGGAAACCCGACAGGGTGGTTCTCCTCCATCTCTATGGGGTCACTATAAGTCACAATCAACTTGATGGCAGAGGGTTTGGTTTGGGCTTTGCTTCCATGAAGATTGTGGTTGTTATGTGCCATGGAGTCGTCTGCGACTCATAGCGACCCCTCCTTGGTTTTCCAAGGTGGTATCACTACGTAAGTAGATTGCCCCATCTTCCTTCCAAGGAGTAGCTGGTGGGTTTGAACCGCCAGCCTTCTGGTTAGCAGTCAAATGCCTTAGGCACTGCGCTACTAGGGCTCCTGTCCATGAAGATTACAGTCTAGGAAACCTGATGGGGTAGTTCTTCTCCATCACTATGGAGTCACCATGAGTCCCAACCAACTTGATGGCAGAGGGTTTGGTTTGAGCTTTGCTTCCGTGAAGATTACAGCCTAGGAAACCCGACAAGGCAGTTCTCCATCACCATCGGGTCAGAATTGGCTCAATGGCACAACATCTACAGAACATGTGGCACAGAGTCTACCACTTAGCAAACAATGAATAAATGGTTGTTGTTATTGTAAACAATGACAGTGAGATGCTCTTCACAATTCACTACTCCTCCACCACTCTTCGGAAAGAAATTCATTCTCTTATAATCGAGCTGGTAAATGAAAACGCAGATTCCCAAGGACATGCAGCAAAACGGAGTAATTCCTACTGCTCCAAATACATACCGCATGTGGTTCAGCACAAACCCCATCTGTATCCACTAACATATTTCTTAAAGACACACAAAGTCGCTGTGCCCCAGCATGAACCAGGCCTCCTCAGAGGGCCCTGGCCCTGCTCTCTTGCTGCAGGACAAGCCACCGCTCCCTCGAGATGGTGGACACACGTCCCACCCCCGCACGGCTCACAGCCTCTGAATCCGGAGCTGCTCCACCCACAGACGGCTCTGCTCCCCCACCTCTCTCTTCCCACACCACTGCCTGCCATGGGAAGTGCATTCATCCACAGGCACTCCCCGCCTAGTGCCTCCGTCTCCATCAGGTACGGGGCCACTTCTATCCCGCGCCCACCAGCGTCCCAGCTCTGGAGAGCCAACTGTGGCCAGCGCAGCCCCACCTGTGTGCAGGCGGATGTGCACTTTGAGGCTTCCTGAAGTGGAGAAGCTCTTCATGCAGTACTGGCACTGGAAGGCCTTGATGCCCGTGTGCGTCTTGATGTGGGCAGTCAGGGTGCTCTTCACAGCAAAGGCCCGGAAGCACTGCGGGCACTTGAAGGGCTTCTCGTGAGTGTGGATACGGATGTGGCGCACCAAGTCACTGGGCTTCTTAAACTCCTTGGTGCAGTATGGGCACACGTGCCACCGCACCCCATTTTCCTCACGGATCGAGCCTGGAGGGAGGCAGAACGAAGACAGGGTCAAGGTAACCTGCATCAGAGGCTAACATGAACCTTAAAGCAGACACAGTCCAGCCTGGACCAGCAGCTCTGTCGTGCCAAATACCAAGGCCCTTCACTGTCTGCACAGGCAGAGCGTGATCACAGGATGGACATTCTCTGCCACCCAGAAGACAATTACTCACAGAACAGCTGGTGGGCATCTCAACACTGGAATTATCGAAATAATGATTTAATCTCACACTAACTCCTAGAATCACCGGTAACTGGAAAATTTGGCCTTGGTGACAGAAATAATGCTGGAACTTGTATGGCAGAATTTTGCAAGACCAACGACTTGTTCATTGCAAACACCTTTTTTCAA
>NW_006921943.1:3130363-3135255 GCF_000298275.1 Orycteropus afer afer | reverse complement strand
GTAAGTCCTTACACTACAAAAATGAATTTACAGATCTCTTCCGGTAAGATGGCGGAATAGGCAGACAAGCTCCACAGATCCTCTTCGATAAAGAAAAGAGAAACCAACTGACAGAGATACAGAAGATAATCCTGGAGCCCTGAGCTTTGAAAGAAGTATACAGATGTGGATTAGGCACCAACTAGTGGACAAACGTGAATGAAAACAGTGAGCATGGAGATGGTCGAAGCCGCAGACTGTCAGCTACTCTGATGGCACCAACAGCCTGAATATTTCCAAGTGGTGTTGAGGCATGAAAACCAACCTAAGGATCAGCCATAGTTGCCAAGGGCTGCAGGGACAACTGAGATGGTGGCCTATGACTAGGAAGGGAAACAGCAAGGAGGGAGACAACCTGAGCTGTGGACTTTCGGCTGTCCGGCGGTGCAGCCGTTTTGACTATTTGCAAGTGGTGGCCATTTTGGATATTTAAAGTGACCGAGGTCACAGCCATTTTGAAGGTTTACAAGCTGTGGCCATTTTGGATATTTAAAGTGACCGAGGGTGCAGCCCATTTGAATGCTTACAAGTCACAGTCATTTTGGATATGCAAAGTGACAGCATTCTCATTCAGATTCCAGGAACCTAAGAATAGGCTCTGTTTGCCAAGGATGACAGGGCATATGGGAGGCTGACAATGGGAAAGGAGACAGGTGATGAGTGTATGAGTGATGCCAACTAGCAAATAGAGGAGCACAGCACAGTACCCTGCTTATGTAGATAACACACAAAGAAAACAAAAATCATGGGTAAGTCACTCCAGTATGAAATCACCATTAAATAGAAACACAAAAATGTCACAATGCCTCAGAGACAACAGAGCATCACAGTGCACACAGAGAAGCAAGATACAGCAGGAGAAACAAGGGACCAGGATACAGACCCAAAGCACATCCCTGAGGAAGACGCAGCATTGGAACTCACTGATAAGGAATTCAAAAGAATTCTATTTAGGTACCTTCAACTAACTGAGAGACAGATCAAGGAAAACACTGACAAAATTGAGAAGAAAACCCTAGAACAATTTCAAAAGACAATATAAAAAAAAAATGACAAAATTAAGGAAAAATTAGAAATGATACAAAATCTACAGATAGAAAAGTAGAAGATTAATACTAAATTTTCAGAAATAGATTAACACATTGAATGGGCAAAAGAGTAGAACTGAATCAATGGAAGACAGAGTTAGTGAGATTGAAGACAAATACTTCAATACTTCTTTGGAAAGGGAGCAATCAGAAAAAGGATCAAAACAAAATGAAGATAGGAAAGAAGGACACAGGGAAGAAATAACTACAGGGAGAAAGTGGGAAGAGGGCTGTTACACTCTGGGGATTGCAGTCAATGTTACGAAACACAGTATGTATCAAGTGCTGTATTGAAAATGAATTTGCTCTGTAAACTTTCACCAAAATCACAATGAATTTAAAAAAAAAAAATGAAGAAAGCTTAAAGTTCATTTGGGATACCATCAAAAGGAATAACCTACGTGAACTTACGTGTAATCAGAATTCCAGAACAGGAAGAGAAAAATAAAACCACAGAAAAAATTGTTGAAGGTTTCTTGGAAGAGAATTTTCCTGGTACGATGAAAGATGAGAATATAATCATTCAGGAAGTGCAACGAACCCTTAACAGGATAGACCCCAAAAGAAAATCACCAAGACATATCATCATCAAACTCACCAAAATCAAAGACAAAGAAGGAGTTCTGAAAGCAGCACAGGAAAAACAAAAAGTTACCTACAAGGGGCAACCAATAAGACCTAAGCTCGTATTTCTCGGCAGAAATCATGCAGGAGATAAGACAATGGGATGGTATATATAAAACCCTGAAAGAAAAACATTTCCAGCCAAGTATTATGTACCCAGCAAAACTGTCCCTCAAATATGATGATGAAATTAGGACATTTCCAGATAAGCAGATATTAAGGGAATTTGTTAAAACCAGAGCAACCTTACAAGACATGATAAAGGGAGTCCTTTGGACAGAGAAGCAACAACAACCAACAACTGACCATTAACACACATGATGACATAACCCAGAAACCAACCCAGCTATGGAAGTATCCCAAGTAAATAAGCCTACAAGATTGTAAACAGGGAACCAAAGACATCAATTGACAAATGAGGACTACTACAAACCAAAAAGAGGGAAAAAACAGTATAGTTACAGAACCTCTAAATGGTAGGAAAGTCAAGGTAACTGTAAGATAGAACAGACCCTTCTAAACTTGGGAAGAAAATTATAAACCACAGGGTAACCTCAAAGAAAAGCAATAAATTTTCACATCAAAATAAAAAAGAGAACCAGCACAAATATTTAGCAAATACTAAAACAACAGCAATGAAGGAAGTGGCAATATGATTCATAAACAAAACGAGCTCAGCACAGAAAATTTTATGGAACAAAAAAATCAGCACCACCACGAAAAACCACATAACAAAATGACAGTAACAAACTCATACCTGTCAATAATTACACTGCCAAAAGAGAACCTACAGATTGGGAAAAAATGTCTGGCAACAATGTATCTGATAGGTGACTTATTTCTAGAATTTATAGAAAACTCCAACACCTCAACAGCAAAAAGATTAACAATCCAATTAAAAAATGGGCAGAAGACATGAATAGACACTTCACCAAAGGGGATATTCAGGTGGCCAGCAAATACATGAAGAAACACTCACAATTATTAGCCCTTGAGATGCAAATCAAAACAACAATGAGATACCATCTCATCCCAGCGCTAATGGCAAAGTTCAACAGGATAGAAAATAACAAATGCTGGTGAGGATGCGGAGAGACTGGGACTCTCATATATGGCTGGTGGGACTGTAAAATGATACAACTACTGTGGAATACAGTATGGCAATTCCTTAAAAAGCTCAAATTAGAAATACCATTTGACCCAGCCATTCCATTGCTAGGTATATATCCTAAAAAAGCCAGGATAAGAACAAGTAAACACACACCCATGTTCGTCAGAGCACTATTTACAATAGCCAAAAGATGGAAACAACCGTTTAGGTGCCCATCAACAGAAAAACGGATAACCAAACTATGGTACATACACACAATGGAATACTATGCAACCCTAAAGAATAACATAGAATCTGTAAAACACTGGATAATATGGATGAACTTGGAAGACATTATGTTGAGTGAAATAAGTCAATCGCAGAAGGACAAATACAGTATTAGTTCATTACTGTAAAAAGTCAAGGAAAAGTTTACATATGGAAGGAAACTTTCTTTGTTACCAGGGTGGGAGGGGAGAGGAGGGATCGCTGCAAAAAAAAAAAAAAAGCACTGACCCACGTCACTTTAGTTTTGTGTATTTCACTGTACATAAATTGTATTTCAATAAAATGTGTTAAAAAAAAAGAATTTACAGTTGACACATGGAAGTATCATGTAAGATTCCAGTGAGCCAATGACCAAACAGAAAGTTGCACTTTTCTAAGTTTAAATATCATTCTTTTTATTATTATTCAACCATGAATCAGGCTGAAAACTACTCTGCACCAGCAGAAGAATCACAAGTAAGTACACTCTGCACCAGCAGAAGAATCACAAGTAAGTACACTTATGGAGAAATACTTCAGTAAAATGATTTCTAAAATATGAAATTCAAAATCACAAAACATCAACATCAGCAGAATCACTTTATCTTTAACAATTTTTATCACCCTCATTCATCTAACATTAAATAGACTCAGATAGTTCAGGTAAAGAATTTAGATGAGATAGAAAAGATT
Organism: Orycteropus afer afer; assembly: GCF_000298275.1. NCBI lineage: Eukaryota > Metazoa > Chordata > Mammalia > Tubulidentata > Orycteropodidae > Orycteropus > Orycteropus afer. The sequence goes on along the minus strand of NW_006921943.1, from coordinate 3,131,454 downwards.
TGGGCCTGGTTATGAACCCAACCACACCAAACTCACTGGCATCGTGGCATCGAGTCAATTCCGACTCATAGCGACCTCCTTTGGGTTTCTGAGGTGATAAATCTTTACGGAAGTAGACTGTCCCATTGTCCTTCCATGGAACTGCTGGTGGGTTTGAACCACCAACCTTCTGGTTAGCAGTCAAATCCCTTAGGTTCTGAGCTACTAGAGCTCCTTATGTGGATGAAAGTCACCTGAAGTTTCAACTCTTCAGCTTTACTGGGTCTGTACAGACATAGCTTTCTTCCTATGCTGCAGTGAATCACTTGGTATGGTCCTTCCAGTACTATCTCTGTGACTCACACCCAATGGGTGGGTGGAACCATGCAAATGTGAGGTGTGTATGGCCCTTCAAGGGGCCTGGATAGCTTGTCAGTAATGTAAAAGAGGTAGATGGCACCCTAGTGGGGGTGAGAATATGCAAATAAGGTGTATGGGACCCTAACATGGGGACTCCTCAGTTTTGTCACCCACTGGGCTTAAAATGAGCCATCCCAGAGCACAGAGGGGATCTCACTACCATCAAGAAAGAAGAGCCAGGAGCAGAATACATCCGTTGGACCCAAGACCCCTGCGCTGAACCTCCTTGACCCAGGAGACAGAGAGGGGCGCTGCTGAAACAGGTGAGAGACATCAGAGACGGGCAGAGAACCAGCAGCAGCAGAGGTGGCTGAACCAAGAGATCAGCATGAGAGAGACCGGGAGGCTGCCTGGCTCCCAGGGCAAGAATGCCTTCAGGCCAGAGCTTCCTGGCAGAGTGGGGCGCCTCTCTGGGCACCTACCTGCAAAGCTCCAAGCTGGGCAGAGGCCAGACTGAGGGACCGAGGGCCACAGAGAGGCTGTCCCGAGTGAAGAACAGGCTCCTGAGCACTCCTGATCTGAACTGTAACCTGTTACCTCCCTAACCCGATAGCCGTGCGACTGCCACTGCTACGAGTTACAGAACCTGGCGGGGAATACAGAGTAGTGTGGGGGGACAGCTGGTGTCAGAAGCGGTAGAGCAGCTGGAGGGTGGTGGCACGTCTGAGCTCTGCATCCCAGCATCAGCCTGG
>NW_006921943.1:3126988-3129738 GCF_000298275.1 Orycteropus afer afer | reverse complement strand
ACTCGCATTAAAGACGTCTGAAAGTTATGACTACTTAAAACTAAGAGGCAAACTATTCAGAAAAGTGCAATGATTACCAAGCCATCTCAGGTAAGGCCACAGAGTATAAAAAGCTATAAAAGAACCAGAATACCTTTTTAGCTAAAAACAGGAAGCTATGCCCTGAAATCCTATTTTTTCCAAATAAAAATGAAAATAAGCCTCTAGTTACACAGGATGACACAGTATAAAACAGTCAGCAAGTTCTAACCACGTAATAGGCTGGAGCAGAGATGACTAGTGGCAGGCCTGGCACTGCTGTGCCCAGAGCTGGCCCCATGTGCCTTGTCTGGCCCACAGAGCGCAACAGAAAGAAAACCAAACACAGATTCCAGCTTCTTTGACAAACTGAAGGGTCTCTGTCAGTGCATAGACCTGCACAGACACTCATATACGTGCACACACATATGTGCACACACATCCCACATATGCGCACACACATGCACAGACTCACACACATACTTGTGCACCTATGTACACGTGCAGATCTGGGAAACCTGACTTCACGTGTACACGGCAGCCTGCCCTCAAGGTAAGCAATACTTTCCTCTTCAAACATACTAATAAATTAGAAAAGACAGACACCGCTAATCCTCCACAAAATGAAAAGGCATTTGTTAAACTCCAACACCTACTTTCAACTTTAAACAAACAATCTACAAACGGGAAGAGGGGATCAAACGTATCTGAACACAACACTCAATCTCACAGGAGACACCAAAAGCCATCAGAGCAAAGCCGTGGGAGTGCACGGGAACAGCCAAGAGGAGCAGCCAAGAGGAAGAAGCACAGCTTAAGCTGGGGAAGGACAGGTGGCAGTGGGGTCACTTACACACGGCCTCGTAGTGCACCTCAAGGATCTGAGAGAGCCCAGGAAGACGCCAGAGCTGTAACATTCGAGAAGCAACACCCTTCCAATCTGCAAGTGACACCCAGGAGAAAATATGAAAAGGCCACTAAAATGCCCAAAAAAGAAGGAAGAGAAGATTGGAACAAGGGGAAATGCATATCCTACTGTTTTCAGCGAGATTGAGAGGTATAAGACATCAGCCCTCCGGCTTAGCACATCACTTACGTACAAACCCCAATTAGCAGGAGATTCTAAACTTCCCAAGAAAAAAAAAAAAAAAAAACGATAAAACAATCAAGCTACACTTCAGAAAAAATGAGCTCTTCAGTAAGTGGGGCTGGACAACTAGCTCTCCACATGCAAGACTAGGATCCTGGACCCATACCTCAGCCACAGACGGACAACAACTCAACCAAGTCAACAACACACACTGAAGAGCTGAGACTACAAAACTCTTACAAGAAAACGTAGGAGTAAAACCTTGTTTTTGACAATGGATTCTTAGACAATACCAGAAGCATGAGCAACAAAAGAAAAAACAGATAAACTGTACTTTCTCAAAATTAAAATGCTTTCTGCATCATAGGGCTTTACCAAGAAGGTGAAAAGACAACCAACAGAATGGGAGAAGATACTTGGTTACCATTACCTCATAGGGGTTTAATATGCAGAACACATAAAGAACTTCTACAACTTAACAAAAAGACGAAGAACCCACTCACAAAGGGCAAAGGACTTGACGGGACACTTCTCCAAGAAGGACGACATGCGAGTAATCAATAAGCACGTGCGAAGATGCTCCGCATCCTCGGCCCTGAAGGGAACGCCGATCAAATCCAAGCAAGCTGTCACTCACAGCCACCAGACAGCCAAGACGGGGAGGGGCGACAGGCACTAGGGAGGGCGTGGAGAAGAAAGGACGTGGAGAAATGGGACCCTCGCCCACAGCTGGTGAACGGAAAATGCTGCGGCCGCTGTGCAAAACTGTGGGGGGGCCCTCACGGAGATAACCTGGACGCCACAGGCCCCAGCAATCCCACTCCCAGGAATAAACAGACATGGACACACACACACAATGCAACATTAAAACCACGTGCCACGGAGTCAATTCTACTGCACAGTGCAACCTTCATGATAAAATCCTGGGTAATAAAGCTAACCACAAGCTCACTTTGAGGTCTCCGTGGACAGCCAACGTAGAGGACAAGGCCGTTTGTCTCAGCTTCAGATTGGGATGGATCGCACCTGCCTAAGTCTACGGGAAGAGATTTCAGACTCTTCATGGAGCCCCATAGCTCCTCACTCAGGAGACAGTGCCCCACAACAGCTTCTTAAAGGTTTCAGCAAAGTAACTGAAGCCGCCAGCCTGGGGGATCGTCTCAGTGGTTCCCCAAACCCACTCACTAGATGCACATCAACTCTCCATCAGACCTGAGGCAACACTAACCTACAAGGCTACCACAGAGCAAGACATGCACACAGAAATGATACACACACACCCAAATGCCCCTTTTCCATCCCACCTGTCTAGATACTAGGAGAAATCAAAGGATACATGGTTTCCATTCCACAGTCCATGTGTTCACTGGGGGCTGGGGAGGGGGACAGACCCAGGGGAGAGGAGACCAGGAGGACAGTGCTGTGGATCTCACACCACACGTGACTCATGAGAAACGGCTCTAGAAGAGAGCTGAGAACAGAGATGACACTGGTACCCCACGCTTCACAGCAACGAAGTCCCCCAAGGCCCCTGGGAGGAGGGCCACATCCCCAAAGGAACAGTAACACTCCCAAGAAAGCCTCTTAAGGAGACCCTTCCACCAAAAGACAAGGCCTCCTGACTGAAGGGGCCTGTGCAAAG
>NW_006921943.1:3123401-3126703 GCF_000298275.1 Orycteropus afer afer | reverse complement strand
AAAGGAGGCCTTCCAGGCTCACAAGAGGCCACGGGAAACATGAGCTCAGAGAACACAGGATGTGTCAGTATGTTTATAAGACAGAAGCAAATCTGCTCTCCTGGGACCCTAGTTATGTCAGAAAAAGACTGGGAGGGAAGATGGCATGCAGCTGGGACAAATTATGGAGGGTCAGTTCACACTCAGGGTGGAGAAGACAGTTAAAGCACTCAGCTGCAAACCAACAGGTTGGTGGTTTGAACCCTCCCAGCAGCCCCACAGAACAAAGGCCGCTGATCTGCCTCCATAAAGGTTACAGCCAAAAACACTCCACGGAGCAGGTCTGGTCTGTTACACAGGGTCGCAAGGAGTCGGAATCAATGCAACAGCGATGGGTTTGTCCTCTTCTGGTGGGTGAAGGGTTCAAAGACAGGGATGGGTGGGTAAGCAGTGGGAACCCAAGCAGGGGCACATTCAGGGCAGTGAGAGAAGGCAGCGGTCAGGGGGCTGTAAGTACACCTGGGCCTCCATGAGGGCTGTCAGGGAGCACTGCAGACACGGTGAGGGACCCTGGGAAGGGAGCGTGGGGAAGACTCGGGTTCCAGGCCTGCTCCCTCACCTGGGAGAGAGAGGAGATGGGGGCTTAACACACTATAGGACTGTCAGACTTCTCATTTTCAAGACCAAACAAAGAGCTATTCTCAAAGCGGACGCCCAAGCCTCTTGTGGAGACAAGCACCGTGTGCATCCCACAGGCCTAAACGTGGCAGTGCATCTGAATTACCGGGTAAGAAAGGTGACTTCTTCTTCACAACCTTCCTCTCCTTTTTGTCCAGCTTTTCTGGGCTCTCCTGGCCCTTCTCTTGCTCGGTGTCCGTAGGCTCCGCCTGCTCGCCAGACACACTGGTGACGTCAGGACTCTGGATCTGGGTTGTGGACGTCTTGGTGTGGCTGGAGTCGTTCGCGTGAGCTGCAACTGGAATTGAAGACAGCCCACTGTTTTCTAAGGCTTGCTGAGACAGAACAAAACGGAGAGGTTAGAAGGTGTGGCGGCCCACACACGCCTGCCAAAGGGGAGCAGAGATGGGGCCAAGCCTCAGCTGAGGCTCACGGTGTGCTCAGCAGGAGCACCGAGACCACACTTCCCAGTGGAGACCGGCACTGACACTAACAGCCCTTTCCCCAGCCAACACCTGCCTCCGAATGGCAAGACTCGCATCTCCATTTCAAGGGGAATTAAAATGAGGTCACCTGATTTCAGAAATCTCATCACAGACAGTGTAGTAGTGGTTAAGCCACTTGGGGATCACTGTTTGAGGACATAGATGACACTGGGTTTTTTTCACCGTTAAGATATGGGTAGTGTCCTGAAGTTCTGATGTCCCTTAGACCCTGGGCCAACTTCCCACCACAAATGTGTAGGAGGTTGGATTTTTAAACAACAAAAGGAGAACAAGTGAAGGTTCTCTGTTTCCACTGAGGAGTGTGTGTGAGCAGAAAACCAGGCACCGTCTAACCCTGCCCTCCTCCTCGTCACCGTGTCTGCACGAAATTCACTTACTGAAAGAGAGAATCTCTCTCTCTCTGTCTGTCCCCCCACTCGGAACCATGAGAATGTGTGACTGTCTCAGCAGAGTCCCACCTGGACACCAGGAGAGAACAAAGTGCTTCTCGTCCTTCATCACCAGGGACAAACTTGTAAAAGGCTTTTCTTTTCAGATTCCCTTAGAGGAAGAAACGGGGGCTTGACAACATTCCTCATGTACAGACTGAGAATCTGTTAGAATGCTACACTGTCCACACATCATCAAACGAGCAGACTTGGTCTTGTGGATTTCTGTTCAACTCGGACATGTTTTGGGGTTAAGTCCCTGTGTGTGATGTGTCGGCACTGAGGGTGGGACACTGACAGCATGTGGGACCCTCGGGTCAAAGGGGCATCGCCGCAGGGCGGGCTTCACCTGCAGGATGTCCTGGTTGATGCCCACCGTGATGCTCAGCTGCTGGCTAGGCTGGGGCGACGGGCTGGCATCGCCGGTGCCTGGCTCTGACAACTCGAGGAGCTGCTGGATCACGTCGGTGACACCCTGCGAGCCCTGCTGGCTGGACGAGGATGTGACCTGGGCTTCCGTCTGCTGAAGAGGCAAAGTCTGAAAGAGTGTGGCCTGAAACACAGCAAGACTGTCACTGAAGAAATGAAAGATCACACTGTTACAACTTCCATCTTTCATTTAAAACAAAAAGCAGCAGCACAGTGGTACCCCCTCGTGAACACTCAGATCTCCCAGCACCCCAAACACAAATATTTAGGGCCACCTCGACTGCCTTGTTGGGCACGGGACTGACTGTTAGAAGAGCAGCTCAAACAACTCCTCTGTAGCAGTTTTTAAAAGCTGGCTTGTTTTTTTAACTGTTTTGTGTTTGGGTGACAGTTTACAGAGCAGACTGGTTTTCCATCAACAAGTCATACACATTTTCTTTTCTGACACTGCCTGCCATCCCCACCATGTAACAGCACTCCTCCCACTTCCCCCTGTGGTGCCGGTCCCCTCCCCTCCCTCTCCTGCCTGAAGGAGCTCTCTCCCTGGGCACACGCTGCCCTTCGGTGCTCTGTGGCTGACCATTCTAAGGAGACCTGTCCCCCGGTGTCACCGCACAGACCTGTCCCCCGGTGTCACCGCACAGACCTGTCCCCTGGTGTCACCGCACAGACCTGTCCCCTGGTGTCACCGCGCACCGCACAGACCTGTCCCCTGGTGTCACCGCACAGACCTGTCCCCTGGTGTCACCACACAGACCTGTCCCCCAGTGTCACCGCACAGACCTGTCCCCTGGTGTCACCGCGCACCACATAGACCTGTCCCCTGGTGTCACCGCACAGACCTGTCCCCCAGTGTCACCGCTCACCACATAGACCTGTCCCCTGGTGTCACCGCACAGACCTGTCCCCCGGTGTCACCGCACAGACCTGTCCCCTGGTGTCACCACACAGACCTGTCCCCTGGTGTCACCGCTCACCACATAGACCTGTCCCCTGGTGTCACCGCACAGACCTGTCCCCCGGTGTCACCGCGCACCACACAGACCTGTCCCCCAGTGTCACCGCACAGACCTGTCCCCCAGTGTCACCGCACAGACCTGTCCCCCAGTGTCACCGCTCACCACATAGACCTGTCCCCCGGTGTCACCGCACAGACCTGTCCCCCGGTGTCACCGCACAGACCTGTCCCCTGGTGTCACCGCGCACCGCACAGACCTGTCCCCTGGTGTCACCGCTCACCACACAGACCTGTCCCCTGGTGTCACCGCACAGACCTGTCCCC
>NW_006921943.1:3103608-3122287 GCF_000298275.1 Orycteropus afer afer | reverse complement strand
CTCTATCAGACCAGTAAGGCTGGTCATTTTATGCTTTTGAGTTTTGTTCCACATTTGTCTCCCACTCTATCCAGGACTTCCCACTGTGATTCCTTCCAGAGTGGCCAGCAGTGGCAGCCGGGCACCATCTAGCTCTTCTGGTCTCAGGGTTGTGGAGGCTGTGGTAGTTGTTTGAAGTCTTTTTGAATAGGTAATAGAGTCTATCAAAGGAGCTCTGGTGGTGAAGTTGGCAAGGCATCTGGCTGCTAACCAAAACGTCAGCAGTTTACCATGTGCTCCTCAGAATGAAGATGGGACAGTCTACTTGTGCAAAGAATTACAGCCTTGGAAACGCAATGGGGGTCACTATGAGTCAGAAGTAACTTGATGGCAGTGAGTTTGGTTGTTTGGTTTAGAGCCTATCAACTCAAGAAGGCAGGTTTAGCACATGGGTCTGACCTTCCTGTTGGCCCATTAGTGTGAAGTGATGGAACAGAAGAGCTGAAAGGTCAGGACTAAGGAAATGAGAAAGAGGCCACTGTGGTCAAACTCAAGGAATTATGGAAAGCAAGGAGACAGGAGGAATAAACGCGCCATGGAGCAGCAGCAGAGAACACCAATGGACACTGAGACCCGACTTGGCGTATCGCTTCTTACAGCAGCCCAAGGGTCAGAAAAGCCAAAAGCCAGTGAGAAAATACCAGGCTGAAATGGACTGTTTTCTTCCACACAGAACAGGCAGCTGTGAGACACTGTATTACAGACAGAAAACAAAGAGTTCCCTCTTAAAAAAGATGAAATAGCCTGGGAGAGCCAGGGACCAGATGAAATACCTCTGTGTTCTGCCCCTCAGGGGTCCCAAGGCCCTGGGGGTCTCTGCCACCCACATTTACAGTGACCCCTGCTGGTCAATAAGCCCACCTGCACCCCCAAGGCTTCCACACAGGTTTACTGTGGCCTCAGAAATACAGCCAGCCAAGCAAAGGCTACAGACACTGAAAAACAGGGAGATCGGGCTAAGCCTATGAGCATAAGAGAATTACCAGAAAGAAGATTCAAAGCAGCGCCCTCAGAGACTACAGAAGAAAGGGCATCAAACCAGAAAAGAATGTCTCAGGGCGTGGAAAAAACATCAGAAAGGCAAACTCTCAGAAATGAACATCCTCAACCAAAAAGATCAGTATTAGAGCCAGAAAACGAGGCTGGCGAAACCTCTCAAAGTTGAGCAAAAGGTGTGAGGCCAAGCATGGAATCCCTGGCCAGGACACCCTGGTGGGGAAGAGGGCGCGAGCTCGTGACCTGCAAGAGAACACGAACACCCACCTGGACCACTGCTCACCTCTTCTACACATCTATTTCCAAGTTGCGAAGAGAAATGGTGAAAACTCTAGGATCTGGTTACAATTTACAAATGGAAAATGGCTTTCAAAGAAGTAACACTCAGTCCAAAGCAGAACCTCCCAGCCTTAATTAACACACTCCAATTATTGCCGAGTTCTGGATTTACTGACAGCATTCTCCTTGCTCAAGAGGGAACACAGGAAGCACCCCAAGCTACAAATACTCTGAGAAAAGAAAACTACAAGTGAACCTAATGTCCAGAAGTCACTAGGCCTGTTTCCCACATCAGCAGGAGGCACCTGTTGCCTTGACCCCAACTCCCAACTAACTGTGCTCATGAGCAGCCTCCAAACTCCTGGGATGTTTGTGTCCTATCTGTAGCTGTCGGGACGCACGACTCCATCCTTAGACTCTCCCACTTACTATCAACTGAGAAGAAACCAAGGCTGGAGGCGGAACTACATCAAAGGAACAAATACCTGTATTTGTTTACAGTCGTACAATTTAAAATACACACACCATTCAGCCTCCTAAAAACCCAAAGAAAAATGATCACTGTCACATTAGATGAGGATTAATACCATCTAAAAATGATATTTAGTTCTCAAACACAATTTAAGAATAAAAACACCATCAGCGAAGCTGACCGCGTGAATACCGTCTCACAAGGAACAACTGGGCCTTGGCTCCCCTCCTTCAGAGGCAAGCCCTAAGTCAGCAGCTCCCAACACTGTTCCAAAATCTAGAACACTGATTCTCTTTCACAAATTTAAACAAACTCACAGAAGCAGCACGTCACCTTCACACAGAACACTCTCACAGCACCTTTGTGGTCGTGGACCTCAAGGCGGCAGATTGAGCAGTGGGGCCTCCTGCAGCGAGTGTTGACTTACCGTGAACACGGGCGTGGGCTCTGTGCTCACCGAGTTCTGGGGTCCGCCCAGGTGCATCTTGCTGATGTGAGTGTTCAGGCTGCCTAAGCTTTTGAATACACAGCTACATTCGGTACAGTTATAGGTGGGGCCGTTCTTCACCTGGAAGGAAAAGACAGAAAACAATTTCTTACGATTCATTCTGAGCTAAAGAGAGTCTAAGTTACAGCAGATCACAGCATGCCACCCCCCTGAGACTGACGGAGTGTCTGACCCTTGACACACTTCTCCCTGGAAAGCACAAGGCTGAAGAACCGAAGGCCAGATCAGAATCACCACTGGGAGAGCTGCTGAAGTCCTGGCCTTTTCGGTCAGTTCGAGCAGGGTCAGGAAGGAAGAGGCACATTTTTCTGTCACTGCCATTTCGTAAAACCACTGAGTATGTTTCTTAAACAGTTAAGAGCAATTCCTGGGAGTGAACATTACTCTGAGGAGGCTGCTGGGGGCTGAAATACACAGGCTGGGGAGGTCATACAGTCCCCGCATGTTCCAACACCAACTAGCAGCACACTCGAGAGGCTGCCAGCAGGCAGCATCCCGTGGGGCTCGTCTGATACAGGACGGCTCCGAGCCAGTGTCAGACCTCCGCTCTATTTCCAGCGCTCGTTAGGAGCCTCACAGGCTGGAGCCTGCTCCCAGGGCAGGCTCGTCACTCTCTGCTGGAACATCTCATCCGTCCCACCAGAGGGGGTTTCTTGGAAGCTGGGTAACAGGCAGGCAGGCCACTGTCACCCAGAAAGAGCTTCCTGAACTCAGGAGCACGGGTGAGCCCCCGCCCCCCTGCGCTCATGAGCTGTCGTAGGGCTGGTGGGAAACTGCAGGGCTGGGTGCACACACGCTCACCCCCAAGGAGCGCTCCTCAACGACAGTGACTGCACAGCCCAGGCTCATCCTTCCCACTGACGGCACCACGCCTCACTCATCCCGACGTGCCCTCCTAACGTGTCTGCTTCTTAGATAACAAAACACAACTGTGACCGCAACCCCTTCCTTGTGTACTTCTGAATCCACAGAGGAACCGTGAGCTGCAGGGGGTCTCCTGTTTAGAGTCCCTTTTATTAAGAATAAAACACAAATCTTCTTAAAGATCAAAGAGAACTTCTACTTCTGGGTTTTGTTTTGGATAAAAGGATACTGTTAACCCCCAGTTTACTTCATGTTACGTCAAGTGTTACTCAAGGGAAAAAATACAAAGGTGAATATTTGCACATGATAATTATAAAATAAACTGACCCGTGACCAACACGTTTGTGCTGCTCAAGCATTTCCTTCTTTCCTGGAATTAGACTATCAATAAACCTGTGACACCAGTCACTATTAGTAAGAGCAAAAGTCAGCCTTTTTATCAGACCACATACAATCAGTGCAGGATGTAGCTGGGAGAGAGTCACAGCCAAGTCGTGGGGCACTGGAAACACTAGCACCCAGGCCAGTGGAAACCAACCAAGCAGGACCTCGGCCGCACACACAAGATGACGGTCCCCTGTGGGCTTGGCAACCACAGGCAGCAGGCAAACCATCTGTCACTTGGATCCACGTCTCACCTTTCAACTCTTGCACTTGTGGGTGCCTACACTTCAGCTGCACTCAAGGGATGAAATGCTCAGTGTTCAGACTGATGAGTTGTGACTAAGCATGGTATTGTCATTGGCAAATATCTGTTCGTCAGAACTACGAGTGTCAGTAACCCTCTGTGAGTATGTGTGCACACACACACACACGTTCAACAGGGCTTGTCCGACACACACGCTTCATCTGCATTTTACAGAACAGGAAAGCTCGTCTCCGGCTCACTTGTGAACTCAGAGAGGTCTAGGCACGCCTGCGGACCCCATGAGCCACAAAGACTGTTTACCTCCGAGTGAACTCTCTGTACATGGGACTGGAGGTTTCCTTTCTGAGAAAAGGCGGCAGGACAAAAGGCACAGGCGTGGGGCTTTTCACCTGTGTGCTTGATCATGTGCGTCTGCAGCGCCCCCTTCTGGTTAAAAGCTTTTCCACACTCGCTGCATTTAAATGGCCTTTCACCTAGACAGGGAGAAAAGGAGTCCACATGTTACGGGCAGCTGGAGGAGCACCCTGTAGGTCCTAAAGAGAAGCCCTCCATCACCCAAATACCATAACTGTCCTCCACAGAATGTAAGTCAGTTCTCGTTAACATGGCAGGCAGAAGAGCTGCAAATAGAGCTTAAGTCTCCACGCCGGTCAATGCAAATTTCTGCATTTGTGCTGATGAGGCTTAAAACACACACGGGAAGAAAACCTAAAGACATGTGTTTCCTGTTCACGTATCCACGTTTGTTCTGATAAAAACTTTTACCAAAAAGAAGACAAAACCAAATCATGTGTGTGTGTCTGAGTAAAAGTGATTTTCAGGATGGGACCCAGAGGCCCCTATGAGGCTTGAGGGCCCTCCCCAGCAGCCACCTGTTCACAGGGCAGGGCTCCACGCCAGCAGAAGCCAGCTGAGAATACCACCCCCACCCAGCTCCCTCTCAAGGACCGGGGTCATCACTCCAGGAGAAGCAAGCCCCCAGTCCTGGGCAGCAGGGCAGACACGCCAATCAACTCCACACCAGCACCAGACAAGCCGCACAGTCATCTGGATGACTGCACTACTGTGCAGGCACCAACTGAGGGCTGTGGCTAACGCTGCCTCGAGCCAAGTCTGCTGGTGCCGTTTTCCACCAGCACGTGCTCACTCTGCGTCTCTATCCCGTTTGGGTCGTTCCCACCATGTTTTAGACTCTTCCATCATGGTAGCGCATGCTTAACAGGCTGCAGTCCAGTCTCCACCTAACTTTGAGAAGCACTGGAAAACCTAAAAGTGCACGTGACTCGCCTTTTGCGATACTCTCTTTACCGCGGAGGTCTGAGGCCAAGCCCACGGGCTCTCCGAGGTCAGCCTGCACACAGAGATGCTCACAGTAACACTGAAAAGGGGAAAGAGCAGTGCGGCCCCATGACAAGTGGCTGAAACAGAAGCAGCCGACCAAACACATCACAAAGGGCAGATCAGAAGGCTGCGTCAGAAAGCCAGCGGGCAAGGGTGGGTCACTCTCATTTCAAATGCCATAATAACAGCAAAGAGGGGACCCTAGCCTCCCTCAAAGGACTGTGTGCATGTGTTACTGATCAGGTGATGAACTGACTTTCTTAAGAGCTGAGGAAGTGTCTTTAGTGACGGCTGTACTTAACGTCAAATATTCAAGCAAAACCAACCAGGGTGCCAGCAAAAGCTCCGAGAAACAAGGTTTTTGTTTGATAGCCTGTCAGTGAAGGCAGAATCAGAGCAGACTACCGAGATCTTGGCCGCTTTGTTCATTTACACCTGACATCTGACATTAGCCCGACTCACTTCTGAGTGAGATGGGTGAACAGGCACTCCAACAACAGTGACAGCAACAACACCCCAACACCTGTTACTGAGATCCTTGTCTGTGAGGGCTACACGTGTTCTTTCAGTCATGAGTCATGACAGGCATGAACATTCCATGTTCAAGTGAGGGAAAGAACTCACAAGAGTAAGCAAGTTCAAGGTGATTACACAGAAACCCGGGGAAAGGCAAGCCTAGAAGCCCAACTGTGGGCTGTGAGACACATCCCTTCTCCTCCAAGCTGGACGGTCCGCCAGCCAACAGCACCTGCCCTCCATACCTGTGTGTATCCTGACATGTCGCGTCAGCTGGCTCGGCTTCTGAAAGGTCTTCCCGCAGTGAGGACATGAGTACGTGAATCCACTTCTGTCGATGTTCCGGTTGTAAGACCTGGTACCTGAGACCCTAGCACAGCACAAGGAACGCTCATTAAACAGCCTCCCTTAGAACACACCAGCAAATTACAACCCACCAGGAAGGTCAGCTGACTGCCCACCAGAACATGCTGATGTCATGAGGTGTCGATTACACAGTGAGAGATACACACACACACATAGCCTTCAGGCTCACATCACCCCTCGAGGACAGAGTGGAACTGTGCATAGGGTTTCCAGGGCTGGCAATCCTCACAGAAGCAAAAAAAAAAAAAAAATACACTACCATTGAGTTAGATCCAACTCATAGCAACCCCTCCTTGGGTTTCTGAGGTGGTGTCACTACAGAAGTAGGTTGCCCAACCTTCCTTCTGAGGAATGAAGCCCAAACCAAACCCACTGCCATGGAGTCGATTCCAACTCACAGCACCCCTACAGGACAGAGGGTACCTGCCCCATAAGGTTCCCAAAGCTGTCAATCTTTCCTGAAGCCAACAGCCTCCTCTTTCGCCTGTGGAGTGGCTGGTAGCTGGAACTCCCTTTCAGTTAGCAGTTGGGTGGTTAGCCACTGTGCCAGCAGAGCCCCACACATCTGCAGGTGTTAGTACTATGTGGTCACTGTCACGAAGTCACTCTTTCTGGTGGCTGTGCTTGGTTTCGTGGCTGAAGCAGCAGAGATTTCCAACCGGTGGCAGCAAAGCAGACCCACCTGCAGCTGGCCACGTGGATGCCGGGACCAAGTCCAAATGGGGGGCATACCTGATTTTGTAATGCGTTTTCACGTGCTCCTTGAGCTGGGCGGCCGTCTCAAACTCCTTCTCGCAGGCCTTACAGGTGTGTGCCCGGCGGCCAGCCAGCTCCTGCCGGTGCTCCTCCATGTGGATGGCCAGCTGGCTCTGCAGTGTGAACTCGTCCCCACACTCGGAGCAGATGAGGTTCTGGGGGAAACACATCATGATGAGCATAGAAACACCCCAGAGCCACTCTCTGAGCCGCCCACTGCAGACCTAGGCCAACCCCCCCACCCCAAGGCCCAGGGCACACTGCGCTGTGTCCTGACCCGGCACAGAACCCATGCTCCTTCTATGGAGACGCAAGAACACACACCAGAAAGACGACAGCAGGACGGGGCAAGCTGGAGCAGAGTGAAGGTGGCCTCCACTCAGCTGCTGGGTAACATGCCATCTGTCTATCTGCTCAGTGAGAACCTGAGCAAATTCCAAGGACTTCACCACTGCAAAAGGGTCAGGAGAGAATTCAGATACTACAGTTGAATATGCTGCCTTAAACACAGCGACAGCTGGTCAGTTTGCGGACAGAAAGAGCTCATGTCTGTCTCAATTTGGTTTAAAAGCAGAGAAGCCAACAGAGAAGTGGGGGAACCAGAGAGAACGGGGTCGGCCACAGAGAAGTGGAGGGACCACAGAGAAGGGAGGAGACCACAGAGAAGTGGGTGGGCCACAGAGAAGTAGAGGGGCCACAGAGAAGTGGAGGGACCACAGAGAAGTGGGTGGACCACAGAGAAGGGAGGAGACCACAGAGAAGGGAGTAGGCCACAGAGAAGTGGGTGGACCACAGACAAGTGGAGGGACCCCAGACAAGTGGAGGGACCACAGAGAAGTAGAGGGACCACAGAGAAGTGGGTGGACCACACACAAGTGGAGGGACCACACACAAGTGGAGGGACCACAGAGAAGTGGGTGGACCACAGGGAGAAGGGAGTAGACCACAGAGAAGTGGGTGACATCAAGGCCAGCTTCTAGGCTCATGTGGCCACTGTGTGTGAAACGTGGCTGCTCTGAACTGTCACGTTGAGGAGTGGTAGAGACACAGCCTTCAGAGAACGAATGCAACAAAGGAATGGCACCTGTCTGGATACTTGTACACTGAAATGGTGATATCTTTGATATGTTATATTAACTGTATTGATAACATTTATTTCACCTGCTATTAAAAAAAAATATAATCTCAATATTTTTTACATTTGAAATGACAGTATTGTCATAATAAATATATTACAATTTACCTCATCTGCTACAAAAAGAAAAAAAAAAAAACCTATCTCAGTATTTTTCGCATTTGAATTGATGATAAAACCAAAAACCAAACTCACTGCCGTTGAGTCAATTCCAACTCAGAACGAACCCTGTCAGGATTCTGAGGCAGTAAATCTTTACAGAAGTAGAATGCCCCATCATACCTCTGCAGAGCGGCTGGTGGGTTTGAACCGCCAGCCTTCTAGTTAGCAGTCAAATACCTTAGGCATCCTGCCACCACAAACCCTTGAATTAATGCTATCTTGCATATATTAAATGGTATTATAGTCAACCTCCACTCACTGAAGATGGAATCGTCTTCACCAAGCCAAGATAGCACAAGGAGATAAGCACTGGATGCCTTAGCTTCCTCTCCCTAAGAACGCTTTCTCTCCCCTCCACCCCCAAGTGCCACTAGACTGGTCTTTCCACCAGAACGGTGTTTCTGCTAACCCTTGGTCACACTGACTCACAAGTGGCTCTCAGTGACCTAGGGCTCTCCTATCCTGGGGTTCCCTCGCACCGCAGTGGGGACCCTGTCCTTGCTCCAGTCCCCAGGCCTTTTCAAGAACCATTCCTTGTTTCCCAAACTAGCCACCTCTGCTGGCCTTGAACTGGCACCCCTGCACACGGTGGCCCAGAATCCAGCCACCAGAGCTGCCTGGTCCCCGCCCTGAAGGGCCCCGCCTGCTGCACTGAGCATCTGCAGGCCTGCGAGATGGCGGCTCAGAAACTGTGTGTGAGTGTGTGGGCATCGTGAGCAAGGGTGCATGAGTGTGCACATGTGTGCGCACAGGCTGCTTCTCCAAACATCCTGCCACACCCTTTAAAGAAGGTGATCCCCTTGGTACACAACATACACTTCAGAATCACCTCACATGTCAGGAAACAGTCCTGAGGGATTTGTCAACGACAGTCGTTTTTCAGATTGACTGCTCTGGCTCGACACCCACCTGCCGGCAGTGGCCATCATGAAGTGTTACGCCATCCTGGAGGCTCCGTACCGAGGTCCACGTCACAACAAGAGGCCCTGTGCTCAGTGGAGCTCTACCAAGGATTGCAGGATGTAACCCCGGAGGCAATCTGACTTCTTTCTCTAAGGCTCTGAGGATACTGGATGGGAGCCCCGGAACTCACCCCACTACTACGTTTATCAGCTAGTCCTCAAGTTCGCAGCAGAAGGCACAGCAGGCCCATGACCATAAAGCCTTTGTGTTTCCCAAAGCCAGGTGCTTTCCAGATTAGCAGCTTGTGGGTTTGAACCACCACCCTTCTGGTGAGCTACTGAATGTTTTAGCCATTACCATACAGTGTTTAAAATGGTATGAAAAAATGGTCATCTTTGTCCATTCCAGTCTAGATTATCAACCAGTAAAATCTCTTTGGAGAACAATTTGATAGTATCTACCCAGATTCACAGGAGCTCTGGTGGCATAGTGCCAAAGGCATTTGACTGCTAACCAGAAGGCTGGTGGTTCAAACCCACCAGCCACTCCTCAGAAGGAAGACTGGGCAATCTATTTCTGTAGAGATACCACCTCAGAAACCCAAGGAAGGGTCGCCATGAATCGGATCCGACTCCATGGCAGGGAGTTGCGTTATTGTTACCCAGATTCACACTTCTTTGGGCCAGCAGTTTCATTTCTGGGAATTTAAATGAACTGATATTAGCTCAGTTTCCCAACCTCACCACTGCTGACATCTGAGGGTGTTCTGTCACTGCAGGATGTTAGTGGCGTGCCCACCACAGGTGCCAGGAGCACCCCCTCCTCCACCACAGCCAGGACAAGCAAGAGTGTCTGCACCTAGAGACCCATTACAGTAGCCAAGGTACCCAGACAGAAAGAGGAATATCTGCTCGCTGTAGCTCTGAACACACAACGGGCTGGAAAGAACCTACATGTCCAACACAAGTGCCCTCTCACACTGACACCTCCATACTTCCTGATCCTACACAGCTATTCCGCAGAACAAGGCAGATGTGTAATCCTGAGACACACCGTTAATCCAAGAAAAAAGGCACAGAATCATGGGGAGCGGGGCACAGGGTACAAAGGGGATTTGCACAGGCACAGAACTTTCCAGAAGAATACAGAAGGAACTGCCGAGAGGGCTCCTTCTAGGGAGGAGATAGAGTCGGCAGGTCCAAGGAGGTATGCCCCCACACACACACCCTCTGTGTGGTCTGACTCCCTACTGCCCATCTGCTACTCCTCAACAGTTCAACAGCCCATGGTTAATACCAGAACTTTCTGTATGTTTTACTAATAAGGACTACTTCTGACTACCGTTGTAGCCACAGCGGCCGGGCACTCTGTGCTCCACAGAAGGCATAAATCAGCACACGCTTTCTACGAGCAGTACGACATTCCACCCAGAATACGACAAGAAGTCATTCTCATGTAGGAATTGATCCTAAAACATAATAACAAAGATACATGTACAGTATTGATAAAATACAGACACATAAGTGTTACAATGGAGCCAATGAGACGATCCGCTCTGTCCACACAGGGAGAGCTTCTTAAAGTCATTCAAACACCAACACGAGAGGAGACAGAATACAGACAAGCAGGCAGAGACACGGACTGGCAGAGACACGGACTGGCAGAGACACGGGCAAAGCCACAGTCTGGAAGAGATATGGACAAGCAGGGACAGGGACTGGAAGAGACACAGACAGGCAGAGACACGGACCGGCAGAGACACGGGCTGGCAGAGACAAGGACATGCAAAGACACGGACTGGCAGAGACACGGACAGGCAGAGACACCGAGCGGCAGAGACACCGACCGGCAGAGACACGGGCGAAGACACAGACTGGAAGAGATATGGACAAGCAGGGACATGGACAGGCAGAGACACGGACTGGCAGAGACACGGACAGGCAGACACACGGACAGTCAGAGACAAGGACTGGCAGAGACACAGACAGGCAGAGACAAGGACAGGCAGAGACACGGACTGGCAGAGACACAGACAGGCAGAGACAAGGACTGGCAGACACGTGAACTGGCAGAGACACGGATTGGCAGAGACACAGGCGAAGACACAGACTGGAAGAGATATGGACAAGCAGGGACATGGACAGGCAGAGACACGGACTGGCAGACACATGGACAGGCAGAGACACAGACAGGCAGAGACAAGGACAGGCACAGACACGGACTGGCAGAGACAAGAACAGGCAGAGACACAGACAGGCAGAGACACGGACTGGCAGACACATGGATAGGCAGAGACACGGACAGGCAGAGACAAGGACGGACACACGGACTGGCAGAGACATGGGTTGGCAGAGACACGGGCTGGCAGAGACAAGGACTGGCAGAGACACGGACAGGCAGAGACACGGACAGGCAGAGACATGGACAGGCAGAGACACGGACAGGGAGAGACACAGACTGGCAGAGACACGGACAGGCAGAGACACGGACTGGCATAGACATGGGTTGGCAGAGACAGACTGGCAGAGACAAGGGCTGGCAGAGACACGGACTGGCAGAGACGAGGACGAGCAGAGCATGAAGCGGGCTGCACTCCAGCACAGTCCAAGTTATACCTTTTTAAAAAATAACTGTTTTCTTTAAAAACATTGCATTTTTACTGTGTTTTTGGTGGCAGCTGACTCAGCATTTTCAGTTCCCATCCCATGGCTGTTTTGTGACATTGGGCACATCCTTCACAACGTGGGCACACCCTCAGCATGTCCCTTCTGGTTGTCCTAGCTCCAGTCATCTAGCTGCCCTGTCCCTATGGTCTCCTCTTTGTTTTACAGTCACTGTTGAGTTTGGTGTCACAGAGGTGATGTTTTAAAGGTGCACAGCACCTAGGGTGACAGTCATAACTCTGCAGAATGTCTGCTGTTTCGCTGCTGGTGACTCAGGGCAGCTTCAGGCCAGGGCTTGAAGAGTATCCCAGGGCCACCGTCTTAACCAGTCCAGTAAGTACAGGCTTTTGTTTGTTTCTCCTAAGTCACTGCTTTTAAATACACGGACCACTACGGAAAGCACGTACAGCTGAGAGAGAAGTCTGCCGGGCCGCTGGGCCACCTCTCCTGGCCGTGCCCAGGGTGCTGTGCGTGTCACATGTCACTCTGCCGGGCGCGCTCTAACACATTCCAAGATGAGCATTGTTTTGGTTCCCTAGTGCTGCTCTGACAGGAACATACCACAGACGGGACGGCTGTAACCAACAGGAGTTTATTCTCTTACAGTTCAGGAGGCTAGAAGTCTGAGTTCAAAGTGCCAGGCCCTAGGGGCTGGATAAAGTCCCTCAAATTTGGGCTTCAGCTCTGCCTCCTGCTCCCGGCCCACTTTACCTAGAGGTACCTCTTCACTCAGACAGCTGCTGGCTGCTGACATTGACAAGCCCAAAGTTGACAAGTAAAAAGGCACAGTCCTGATGTTACCAAATGACATGGCAGGCCATTCACTCAAGTCCATTGTAAGTCCCAAGGTTGGCAGAGCATGGCAGGCTGCTGAACAAAGAGACAGCTCCATGTTGGGTTCAAGCGTGCCACAAGCTAGGGACCATTCCCACAGCTGCTGCTTATATAGAAGAAGCAAACCACGTACCCAAAGCAGCTACTCAGCTGCTCCAATAGATTCCATCATGGAGTTAATTACTAATCTCACCACTGGGAATACTACTCAGCTGCCCAGCCACTCAACCAGGCCTAGCCAAGCTGACACACAAACTTAACCACCACAGGCATTTATTACTCAGGTAACAAGACTGAAGAGAGAAAAGAAATTATTTTACAGTGAAAACAAAAGGCGTATCTGAAAAGATGAGCCAGCCTGTTTGTGAAGGATGAACGGTGTTTAGGACCCACGCTTTATGTGTGCACTTCAAACACCGTATCTGCTGCTTGTCTCAGGAAGCAACACATGAAGCCCTGATCACCTCCCTCTAGGAGACCTGCAGGTGACTCCTGTTCTCTGCTTTTCATTTTGTATTTTCCTGCAATAATGACTGGGGGTTGGGGAGAAGTCGGTCTTTACATCCAGCACCTGGTGCTGCTGCACTGACTCCGACACACGGGGACCCCACGTGGTCAGGGTAGAACTGCACACCCAGCTTCCAACGACTGATCTTTTGAAAGCAGGTCCCAGGCCTGTCTTCTGAGGAGCCTCAGGGTGAGCTCGCACCAACAGCCAGACATCAGCAGCCAAGAACTCCCCATCCGTGCCACCCAGGGGTTCCTGAGGAACAGGCTCTTGTCTAACTTCTCGTCACGTCCGCTACAGTGCTGTCCCCCAAAGCTGCCCTGAGGCTCCAGGCCTGCGAGCCCTAGCACATCATCCTCACTGGGGCATCGACTGTTCTGGGCCCTCCAGAAATGTCTTCCCTCTCCCACCTGCCCACATGTCAGGAGAGTTGGAGGATCCAGAAGCCACATGAGAAGATACTGTGATCTTCTGAGGCAAAAAACCTGTGGGGGTGAGGGCTCTGCCAGCCAGCGTGGGTGTGTTTGCTCCTCCACAGACACCACGTGCTAAGGTCTGTCTACCCTACGGTACTGGGACAGCGGACAACAGAGCTTCACCACAAACCGAAGAGCAGTCAAGGCAGATGTCATGAAAATGAATTAATTCCTTGAAACCTCTAGGGAAGGCTTTGTGAACTAGCTCATGGCAAACCTCGCCCTGAGCAAGAGTCAGGTGCAGGGGAAACATCAGTTCCCAGAGCAGCTGGGGAAGCGGTTACCTCCTCCTTCTCGTGCAGCATGATATGGGCTTTGAGGCTCGCCGCCCTGGAGAACTTCTTATGACACACAGGACAGGTGGGGTCTTCCCCGTTGTGGGTGCATTTATGGAGAGTCAGGTTGAATTCCACGTTAAATGTCTGCGGGCACTGGTCACATCGGTGTGGCTACATGGAGAGAATAGTGAAGAGGCCAGTGAAACGCCATCTCCCCACAGGCCCTTTCCTCAGTACTGTTACTGAAACAGGGACAAGTACCACAACATACAAACAATCTCTCTGAAGTCTCCTCTAGATCGGAAAACAATACACCCTTCCAAAGTGTCCTTCCCAGAGGGCAACACCCATGGGGAGAAAACTTCCCTAATGAGAAACGTCGTATACAAATGTGCCAGGCTGTCGTCATGGAAACACATGAAGAACATCAGCTCCTCAGCTTCTATTTCTAACCAAACTTGAGGGATCATGCATGAAATGTTCACTACATTTCTCAACCCTGCATGTCTCTGTTGAAGATCTTCCAAAATGGAAAATATCCTGCCACTTACTTATAGAAAGATAAAGTAATCCCTGCTATTTCTCCCTGAAGCACAATCAACACCCTAATGAGGAATATGTCAGTATTTCCAGACTGTCAACACGGGAGGACATACTGGTGACTGGTGAAGTCAGTACTCCATGGTGACAAGTCCAACATGACAACTGATGCTGAAAACAAGCCTGAATTGGGCAGGTCCTGCTTGCCAGCAAGGAGGTCCCTGGATCTTCTGGTCCCAGAAGGCCCCTTGGCCTACCGCCTACCTTCTCCTAGGGAAGAGGCAGCGGTCACTCTGTAAGTGTAGTTTTGACTGCCACCTTTATCGGTCAGGTAAGTCATTCCATTTAAGACACTAAAATTCCTAGCATGTCCCACAGAGGGCAGCACAAGAGTAGGTTCAAGTCTATATAAGATGGTGTTGCTCCCCCGGAAGAAGTACAACCTAAAACATCCACACACCCTTTCAAAATGCAAGACCACTGAGGGTAAAACTCCCCAGTGCAGGAGAACACTTGAAGCCAACATCAACTCTCATGTTCAGTCCTACAGGAGACAGAGGCTACTGATAAAATCACTTTGTAAAATATCCCTTGGCCCATTCTTAATGACCTCAACACCCCGACACATGATGCCAAGCTTGGCGGCTTTCTCATTATCTAATGATAGCTGGGAACCTAACTAAGACTTCAAAGAAGTCTAAGTATTTACTTGTTCATAGGCTGTAAAGCCTTCTCCACGTAAGGAGTTCAGCTATTAGAAAGGCTTTCATTTGACATGTGGTTTGTCATGTTGTTGCACGCTTCTCTTCTAACGTCCCTCTTGAAAACACGTACCTTGTCATTCCGCTCGTGATCTCTCATGTGGCGCTGAAACTGGGACTCTTTTGGGAAAGACAGCAGACAGATTTCACATTTATGGAAGTTTGGAACTTGGTAGGCATAATTAGTGTTCTCCGTGTTCAGTGTTAAAACGCCATCTATAAAATTGCATAAGTAGAGACATAAACATCCATTGTTATTCTCATCACATAAAAGTAACTCAGTTTTCAAAAAAGGAAAAAATAATAACTGAATTGTGTGGTTATTATTTAAAAATCAAATTATAGGACGTCTCGTGAAAGAAGTCCAAGATGACGGACTGGGCGGATTTACTACCCAGACCCTGTACAACAAAGACCTGAGACACCAAGTGAAAAGGGGTATGCATGACAATCCTGGAACCCAGAGCATCAAAAAGAAGGACAAAGCAGCTGATCAAATACCCATTAGAGGAAAAAATTGACGAAAATAGCAAACAAGGAGACACATGGAGCTGAGAATTGCCAACTGCTGGGCACACGGCAGCCATTGCCAATAACTGCAACCAGCATTGTGATCAGGGCAGGAACCAGATAAGCAGGTCCACTCACCCAGGACTGCACTGGGACCCACATCGTGCGATCATCTCTCCTTCACTGCACAACCTCCCAGTGGCCAGAGGCAAGGTCCCCCTGTCCCTACCCACCCCAGCAGGTGGTCAGACTCAGACCCACAGCCAGCAGTGTGCCACATTTCTTTTTGTTTTTTCATTCTTCTTACTTCTCTCTACCCCCCCCCTTTTTTGCCTCCATCTTCCGCCCACTACTTCTTTTATCCTGCAAAATGAGAGCCATGCCCACCACCTCCTCTGTCAGCAGCCTCTGGCCCCACACCTCTGCAGTGGCTGGTGTGCAAGCCTACAGAGGGAGTGCCATGTTTCTGTGGCAGCTGTGTTTAGAACAGGCCTTACTGTTTTTTATTTTTCTTTTCTCTTTATTCTTTTTCTTTCTTTTTAATTCTTCCCTCTCCCTGCTTTTGGTTTTACCTTTTTTTTCCTTCCTCTTCCCCACCTCTTTTTTTTTGGGGGGGGGCGTACAAAGCAGGCACCCCCAAGTGCCTCCAAGGTTGTCAGGGCCACTTCTGACCCTTCCACAGGAAGTGGTGTGTGATCGCCACCTCCACTTCTGCCGTCAGAGGTGTGCACTCCCACACACTGAGAGCCTCGTTCCCGATGAAGCTGGGCTTGGTGGCTAGGACTGCACCACCACTGTGCCATTTTCCTTTTCGCTCTTTTCTTTTCTTCTTTCATCTTAGTTCTTCCCACTTCCTCTTCCTTATTTTTCACTCCTTCCCCACTCCTTTTTTTTCCCATAAGTTGGGAGCCAGCGAACACAACCAGTCATGCCCACCACACCCACCAGGTGAGTGTCACCACTGCTGCAGCACCACTGCATCAACAACAGATAGCAGCCTTCCCTCCGCTACTGTACACAACCAGCAATTAGGCTCATGTCCACACTGCCCCTTGCTACCAAATCCACCCACAACAGGGGCTGAGCACCCCAGTGCTGCCAAACTAGCAGTTAGAGTAACACACCTGCTCCTACTGCCTGGATATATTAAAACAAACCAAACGGAAACATCACGGTGAAGCAAACAAACCATCAACAAATTAATACAATAACACCAAACTGTCTTAACGACAATAGTCAACTTCAAGTAACACACACACACAAACAAGATAAGATGGCTAAACTAAGTGATCAAAATACAGGGCCAGAAAATCTTCCAGAGAAAGAAATGCTATTGGAAGTAGCTGACAAGAAATTCCAGAGAGTTGTATACTAGAACCCTTCAGTTGATTAAGGAAAACAAAGATATTACCAGGGAAGTAACAGGCAAAAATCAAGGAAAACATGGACAAAAATCTAGAATTTAAAAAACGAAAAACTGTAATAGTGCCTAAGGCACTTGACTGCTAACCAGAAGGCTGGCGGTTCAAACCCACCAGCCACTCCTTGGAAGGATGATGGGGCAATCTACTTCCGTAGTGATACTGCCTTGGAAACCCAAGTAGGGGGTAGTTATGAGTCGGGTCTGACTTGACGGCACATAACAACATAAGAACAAATGCCAAAAATAAATGGAAAATGAGATACCATACAAAAACAGCAAATGGAAATTCAGAAGGTTAATACTAAAATTTTAGAAAAAGCTAACATACTACAATGGCAAAGAACTACAATGGACTCATGGGAGTAGTAAAATAGAATTAGTGAAACTGTAGACAAATCTCTTAACACTAATCTGTTAGAGGAACAATCAGGAAAAGAAAAAAAAAAATGAAGAAAGCCTAAGAATTATGTGGGACACTATCAAGAAGAATAACTTATATGTCACTGGAATTCCAAAACAGGAAGAGTCCAAAAAACCCCAACAAAACGCAGAGAAAATTGTTGAACATTTGTTAGATGAAAATTTCTCTAACAGCATGAAAGACAAGAAGATATGCATTTGTGGTGGTTCAGTTTGTGCATCAACTTGGCTGGGCCTGGTTGAGTGGCTGGGCAGCTGGTAATAGTTATTCCCCATGATGAAACTGGCAATCAACTCCATGGTAGGATCTACCACAAGCAGCTAAGTGGCTGCTTTGGGTATGTGGTCTGCTTCCCGTATATAAAAGCAGCTTTGGGAACGGTCTCTAACTTATGGCACACTTGGACCCTGCATGTAGCCATGTCGTTGTTCAGCCAACTTTGGGATTTACAATGGATTTGAATTAATGGCCTGTTATGTGGTTTGGTAACATTGGGACGGTGCCATTTTATTTGCCAACCTTGTGCTTGTTAGCCTCAGCAGCCAGTAGCTGCCTGAGTGAAGAAATGTCCCTAGCTTCAGTGGACGAGGAGCAAGAGGCAGAGCTAAAGCCCAAGGTTGAGGGGCTTTCACCCAGCCCCTAGAACCTGGCACTTTGAACTTGGACTTAAAGCCTCTAAATTGTAAGAATAAACTCCTGTTTGTTCAAACCATCCCATTTGTGGTATATTTATTCTCAGAGTGGCACTAGGAAACCAAAACAGCATTAAAGAAGCTCAATGAACACCAAATCAAATAGACCCCAAAAGAAAATAACCCAGATATATCATACTCAAACTTTCCAAAACCAAGGACAAAGACAAAATCCTGAAAGCAGCTTGGGAAAAATGAGAAGTTACCTGCAAAGTAGAACCAATAAGAATGAACTATGATTTCTCAGCAGAAACCATGCAGGTGAAAAGGTGATGGGATAACATATATTTAAAAACCTGAAAGAAAAAAATTGCCAACCCAGCAAAATTGTCCCTCAAATCCAATGGCAAAATTAGGACATTCCCAGATAAACAGAAAATAAGAGAATGTGTAAAAAGCATACTAACCTTACAAGAAATGCTTAAAGAAGTCCTTCAGACAGGGAGTCAACAAGAGACAACCAACTGTGGTTAAGACACATGACAAAATCTGTGGAGAGCCAGGAATCTGGTCTTGTGAAGATGCTTATCTCAGAGACAGCGATCTTTAATAAAACAAAAGGCTCTTACTTATGTCCTTTCTATTTC
>NW_006921943.1:3090499-3091607 GCF_000298275.1 Orycteropus afer afer | reverse complement strand
TAGGAGTTGAACATTTACCTGAGGTAGATACACTCTTTGGAGAGAACAATCATGGGAGAAAGAAGGGCTGTTTATGCACAGGGAGACAGCTCAGGGGGTAGGGGTGCATGGAGGGATGGACACAGGGAAGAGGTGACTGTCAGGAAGAAGTGGGAGGGGAGCTGTTGCATTGTGGTGAATTGTGGTCAATGTCATGAGACAAAGTATTTGTGAACTGCTGTATGGGAAGTGAATTTGCTCTGTAATTTTCACCCAAATCACAATTTAAAAAAAAAAAACTTATATTCTGGTGGTCAATATGGGCAATAAACAGAGACATAACATTAAAAAAAAATACTGGGAAGGATAAGAAATTTTTAAAAAAGAAGTTTTTTAATTCCTTGAATCAAATGTGAATCAAAACACAACATACCAAAATCTTTGGGCTACACTAAAAGCAGTGCTCGGAGGGCAACTTACCATAATGAACACACCCATCAAAACTGAAGTACAAAACAGTAAAGAGCCTACAACAGAAGACAAACTAGACTGAGATCTCCTAAAAATCAAACACGTGTGCATTAAAAGACTTCACGGAAAGAGTAAAAAGAGAACCTACCAACTGGGGAAAAAAAACCGGCAAGAACATACCTGACAAAGGAACAATCGCCAAATTTACAGAAATCGGCCACACCTCAAACAAAAATATAAATAATCCAATTAAAAAGTAGGCAGAGGACATGAACAGACACTTCACCAAAGCAGACATTCAGGCATCCAACAAACGCTTGAAGAAATGCTTACAATCATTAACCATTGAGAAAACTCAAACTCACTGCCATCAAGTCGGTTCCAACTCACAGCGACCCCTCCTTGGCTTTCCAAGGCAATATGGAAGTAGATTACTCAGTCTTCCTTCTAAGCCATTGAGAAGATGAAAATTAAAACAACAATGAAATATCATCTTACCCTAGCTTTCACAGCACATTAAAAAAATAAAAAAAGCCAACGTCAAATGCTTGAAAGGATATGGAGAGACTCGAACTCTCATCACAGCTGGTGGGACTGTAAAACGGTGTACCCAATGTGGAAAAAATGGTAAAGTGCTTCCTTAAAAAGTTGGGAATAG
>NW_006921943.1:3087897-3089869 GCF_000298275.1 Orycteropus afer afer | reverse complement strand
AAGTAGGTGAGACGATGTCTGGCCATTCTCGCTTCCAAGGAGCATTTGGGCTGCATTTCTTCCAGGACAGATTTTTTTGTTCTTCTGGCAGACCAGGGTAATTTCAGTATTCTTCACCAACACCAAAATTCAAAGGCATCAATTCTTCTTCTATCTTTCTTAGTCATTATCCAACTTTCACATGCATACGAGGCAACTGAAAAAACCATGGCTTGAGTAAGGCACACCTTAGTCTTCAAAGTGACATCTTTACTCCTTAATACTTCAAAGAGGTGCTTTGCAGATTTGCCCAGTATAACACAATGCCTGGTTTGCTGACTGCTGCTTCCACAGGTATTGATTGTGGATCCAAATAAAAGGAAATCCCTAACAATTTCAATCTTTTCTCCATTCTTCATGATACTGCTTAGTGGTCCAGTTGTGAGCATTTTTGTTTTCTTTATGTTGAAGTGTACTCCGTACTGAAGACTGCAGTCTTTCATCTTCATCAGTAAACGCTTCAAGTCGTCTCCACTTTCAGCGAGCAAGGTTGTGTCATCTGCATATCGAAGGTTGTTAATGAGTCTTCTACTAGTCCTGATGCCACATTCTTCACAAAGTCCAGCTTCTTGGACTATCTGCTCAGTGTTCAGATTGAATAAGTATGGTGAAAAGATACAACCCTCATTCGCACCATTCCTGATTTTAAACCATGCAGCATCCCCGTTCTACTCAAATGACTTCTCTTGCTCTATGCACAGGTTCCCCATGAGCACAACTAAGTGTTCTAGAATTTCCACTCTTTGCCATGTTATCCATAATTTTTTATGACCCACACAGTCTAATGCGTTTGCACAGTCAATAAAACACAGGGAAACACCTTTCTGGTATTCTCTGCTTTCATCCAAGACCCATCTGACGTCAGCAGTGATAGCCCTTATTCCATATCCTCTTCTGAATCTGGCTCAAATTTCTGGCAGTTCCCTGTTGATATAGTTGGTAAACCACAATTCCATGCCAGCCAGCCATCCCAATTTTAATTTCATGAAATTCTGTTCACTGCTAAGATCGATAGCACTCCCACTGACTGAGGTCCCAGGAAGGATAAAGGCATTAAGGGTTTATACACACTACACGTTATTACCAAGGGTGCACAGAATTACAATTTATTTAACCATAATATAATCTTGTGATCCTTAAGGCTGTGTGTCAGGGTGGCTGGATCCCGATTCTAAACAGTTTAGCAATGGTAAAGCAATTTCTATGATGAGATCTGACGTAACATAATCTCCTCCGTGATGAGATCTGCTGAGAACGGCCAGGCAGCTGACAGGGAGTCTCCTTCAGGACGTGGCCTGCTTCCAACAGTGTGGAAAAGCTCTGGCAAGGCCCTCGGGCTGTCTGCTTGGTCCGGGTCCTGCACCTGGCTCACCATCTTCTCACCTCTGGTTCTTAAACCAGGGGTCTGCCTTGCTGCCTGGCCACCTGTTGAGCCAACAGCTTGTCACATTACCTGTTGATCTTGGATTCAGTACCCTCCAAAGCCTGCTGTACTGCCTGCTCATCTTGGGATCGACAGCCCCTGCAGCTACATGAGTCAGAAGAAGCCTCTACCTTGACATCTGAGGCATACTTGGGCTTGCCGGCCTCTGCAACCATGTGAGCAATTTCCCGGAGACAAATCAATCAATCTCTCCCTCTATATGTGTGTCTGTATATATACATATATACGTACATACATTATGTTTCATAGGAGCTTTGGTAGCGTAGTGCCGAAACCACTTGACTGCTAACCAGAAGGCTGGCAGTTCAAACCCACCAGCCACTCCTCGGAAGGAAGATGGGGCAATCTACTTCCGTAGTGATACTACCTTGGAAACCCAAGGAGGGGTAACTATGAGTTGGGTCTGACTCGAGAGCACATAACAACAACAACAACATTATGTTTCATATATATGTATTTATTTAATATAATAAGTATATTAAAAATATC
>NW_006921943.1:3078797-3080878 GCF_000298275.1 Orycteropus afer afer | reverse complement strand
TAATAAAGTTGAGACTTGATCAGAACTCCTGTCTTGTCTCCATTTCTCGTGTCTCCTGTCCTATTTTCCTCACTCCCTCCCTCAGGGTCTCCGTTGACTGACCTGCGGGCCGGGTCAAAAATCATCTGATATACCCAGATATAAACCAAACCAAACTCACTGCCGTCAAGTCGGATTCGACTCACAGCGACCCTCCTTGGGTTTCTGAGGCAGTATCACTACGGAAGTAGATTGCCCCACCTTCCTTCCAAAGAGTGGCTGGTGGGTTTCAACCACCAACCTAACCCAGATACAGAAGTATCAAAAATAAAATAAATCTACAAGACTAAAAATAGGGAACCAGAGACATCAATTCATAAATGAGGACAACTACAAAGTAAAAAGAGGGAATAAATGGTATAGATACAGAACTTCTAAGTGGAGAGGATGGTCAGGCAATATCAATGCAGAAGGGATTATTTTAAGCTTGGAAAGACAATAATAAATTACAACGTGATCTCAAAGAAAGTTAATCAACCTTCTCACCAAAATAAAAAAGAAGAAAACCTTAAAGATTCAGTAAACACTAAAACATCAGCAATGAGGGAAATTCTGAGAAAACCCATAAACAAAATGAACTCAGCACAGAAAAATGTATGAAACAAAGAAACTATCAGCACTGCAAAGGAAAGAAAAAAAATGCAAAAGGACAGTAAATTCACACCTTCTGGTAATTGTACTGAATGTAAATGGATTAAATGCAAGAGTCAAAAGACAGAGCAGCAGAATGGATAAGAAAACAGGACCCACTGGTATGCTGTCTACAAGAGACACACCCTAGACACAAAGACAAAAAAAAAAAAACTTAACCATGGAAAATCTATCCTGCTCTTTTTTGGTTACAATTTATCTAGTGAATAGTAACCAAACAAGAGCAGGAGTGGCAATATTAATCTCTCATTAAATAGACCTTAAGGCAAAAACCAGCAAAAGAGATAAGAAAAGGCATTTTATAATGATGAATGGCTCGATTCAAAAAGAGAACACAATAGCAAACATCCACACACCAATGAAAGAATCCCAAAATGTATAAATCAAAATTTAACAGAAGTGAAAAGAGAGACAGCACCACAGTAACAGAAAGAAACTTCAATATACCACTTTTGATGGACAGGACAATTATGGGGAAGAAAAAAAAAAAAAACACTCAGCAAAGATACAGAAGATCTAAACAACACAATCAATCAACTTAACCTCACAGACGTATACAGAACACTTAACCAAATAACAGCACAATATACATTCTTTTCCAGTGCACATAGAGCATTCTCCATAATATACCGTATATGAGCCCACAAAGCAAGCCTCAATACATTACAAAATACTACAAAGCATCTTCTCAGATCACAATGCTATAAAATTAGAATCAATAACAGGAAGATCAAGGGGGAAAAAAAATCAAATCATGGAAACTGAATAACACCCTGCTTTAAAACTACTGGGGAGTTCCAGTAAGATGGCAGAAGGCAGAAAGACTGCACAGACCCTCTTCAACAAAGAAAAGGGGAACCAATTAACACAGAAACAGCAGATAATCCTGGATCTCTGAGCCTTGAAGGGAAGGATATAGAAGTGGACTAAACTCCAACTAGCACAAGAATTTGCATGAGAACACCAAAAAAAGGAGACATACGGAGCTGCAGTCTGGCAGCAATTCTGATGGCACAGACAGCTTGGATATTGCTGAGTGGTGGCAGGCCCTAAGAATTAACCTAAAAATTGACCCTGGTAGGTGGCTGGGAAATAAAAGGGGAATTTAAGGGCCCTGATATATGGCATAAATAGACTATCAAGCATAACCCAAAATGTACAAACAGCAAAAGAGAAACCAAGTGAATTGTTATTGCTGCTATGTGCCGTCGAGTCGGCCCCGATTCATAGCGACCCCTCCTTGGGTTGCCAAGGCAGTATCACTACGGAAGTAGATTGCCTTCCGAGGAGTGGCTGGTGGGTTTGAACCACCAGCCTTCTGGTTAGCAGTCAAGTGCCTTAGGCACTATGCTACCAGAGCTCCTACCAAATGAATAGGACCTTATAAAAAT
>NW_006921943.1:3074738-3076987 GCF_000298275.1 Orycteropus afer afer | reverse complement strand
TTTATGTGTTAAAATAAAACTATAATTAATACATCAAATTCTTTCTATTAATAGATATTACTGCTATTATTGTTACGAACATGGGCAAAATCACACAGGTGGGACATGATGGGTAGTAATCACTTGTTCTGGTGGAGTTCTCAAATTTAAATGAACAGATTACTATCATGTTCCTGGCACACAGGTTCTAATTTTACTAAAATGATGATTGTTGTTCTTATTGTTGGGTGTTGTCAGTAGATTCCAACTCACAGCAAACCTATGCGGCAGACTACAACTGCCCCATAGGGCTTCCCAGATTGTAATCTTTCCAAGCAGACTGCCAGATCTTTTTGCCATGGAGCCGCTGGTGGGTTCAAACTGCTGACCTTCAGTTAGCCACTTAGTGCCCGTAACCACTGGGCCCCTTAAATAGCACTCTAACCCTCCTCATAGTACCCCTTACCAGTGAGCTGGCTGGGAAGTATATATGAGACAAACGCTTTACAGCATAATTTCCTTTTTTAATGAAGGTTCTAAACTGATTATGTTTCATATTTAACTCTTTGCTCAAACGATAACATCAATCCATAAAATTAAAAAATATGTTCCCCTCTTACCCTCTGAGTACTCAGGATAAAGAATCAGGGATTAAAATTGAAAATCAATCTAAATTTATAACTCTGAAAATTATACTGCATTTTGTTTTACATTTATGAATAATTTTCCCAGTACTTTTAATAAATGGCATGCCATCATAAAACCAATTAAGTTAGATGCTTCCCTCACACCACCATGTTGGTGCTGTTGTTCTTAGGTGCCATCAAATCAGCTCCAACTCATAGCAACCCTACATATAACAGAATGAAACACTGCCCAGTCCTGGGGCAGCCTCACAGTCCCTGCTATACCTGAGTCCATTGCTCCAGTCACTGTCAATCCATCTCGTTGAGGGCCTTCCCTTTCTTCACTGACCTGCCACTTTACCAAGCATGATAGGGAATGATCTCTTCTGACAACATGATGAAAGTAGGTGAGATGAAGTTTGGCCATTCTCACTTCCAAGAAGCACTCCGACTACACTTCTTCCAAGACAGACCTGTTAGTTCTTTTAGCAGTCCATGGTACTCTCAGCATTCTTCGCCAGCACCACAACTCAAAAGCATCAACTCTTCTTCAGTCTGTCTTATTCATTCTCCAGCTCTCACTTGCATAAGAGGCAACTGAAAATACCATGGCTTGTATCAGGCACACCTTAGTCCTCAAGGAGACATCTTTGCTCTTAAGCAATTGAAAGTGGTCTTTCACAGCAGATTTCCCCAATGCAATACATCATATGATGTCTTGACTGCTGTTTCCATTGGTGTTAACTGTAGAACCAAATAATATGAAGTCCCTGATAATTTCAATCTTTTCTCCATCCATCGTGAAGCTGTTTATTGGACCAGTTGTGAGAATTTTCATTCTATGTTGAGGTGTAATCCACACTGCAGATTAAAGTCTTTAAACTTCACCAGTAAGTGCTTCAAGTCATCCTCACTTTCAACAAGCAAAGTTGTGTCATCTGCGTATCTCAGGTTGTTAATGAGTCTTCCTCAAATCTTGGTGCCACGTTCTTCTTCATATAGTCCACCTTCTCGGATCATTTGCTCAACACATGGATTGAATAAGTATGGTGAAAGGATACAACCCTAATGCACTCCCTTCCTGATTTTAAATCATGCAGTATCCCCTTGTTCTGTTTGAACAACAGCCTCTTGGTCTATGTACATGAGCACCATCAAGTGTTCTGGAATTCCCATTCTTCTCAATGCTATCCATAATTTATTACGATCCACACAATCGAATGCTTTGCATAGTCAATAAAATGTAAGTAAACATCTTTCTGGTATTCTCTGCTTTCAAACAAAATCCATCTGACATCAGCACATGATATCCTTCATTCCATGTCCTCTTCTGAGTCCAGCCTGCATTTCTGGAAGTTCTCTGTCAATATACTGCTGCAACCAATTTTTTAATTATCTTCAGCAGCATTTTACTTGAGTGTTCTATTAATGACATTGTTTGATAATTTCCACACTCTGTGAAATCACCTTTTTTTGGAATGGGTACAAATATGGATCTTTTCCAGTCAGTTGGCCAGGTAGCTGTCTTCCAAATTTCTTGGCATAGAAAAGTGAGTGTTTTCAGTGTGGCTTCCGTTTGTTGAAACATCTCAATGGGTATTCCATCAATTCCTGGAGACTTGTTCTTCACCAATACCCTCAGTG
>NW_006921943.1:3069647-3074383 GCF_000298275.1 Orycteropus afer afer | reverse complement strand
GAGCTGCTCTTTGAAATTTTCTGTTCAGCTCTTTTATCTTGTCATTCCTTCCATTTGTTTTAGCTACTCTCCATTCAAGGGCAAGTTTCAGAGTCTCTTCTGACACCCATTTTGGTCTTTTCTTCCTTTCCTGTCTTTTTAATGACCTTTTGCTTTCTTCGTGGATAATCTTCTTGATGTTATCCCACAATTCCTCTGGTTTTCAGTCAGTGGTGTTCAATATGTCAAATTTATTCTTTAGAAGGTCTCTAAATCCAGGAGGAATATAATCAAGGTCATATTTTGGGTCTCATGGACTTGTTTTAATTGTCTTCAACTTCAATTTGAACTTGAATATGAGCAACAGATGGTCTGTGCCACAGTCAGCTCCTGGCCTTGTTTTGGCTGAAGATTCTGAGCTTCTCCATCACCTCTTGCCACAGATGTAGTCAATCTGATTCCTATGTATTCCATCGGGCAAAGTCCATGTGTATAGCCATTGTCTGTATTGTTGAAAAAAAGTATTTATAATGAATAAGTCTTTGGTCTTGTAAAATTCTATCATGCGATCTCCAGCGTCATTTCTATTATCAAGACCACATTTCCCAAGTACTGGCAATTCTTCTTTGTTTCCAACTTTTGCATTCCAGTGACCAGTGATAGTCAATACATCTTGATCGCATATTCGGTTGATTGCAGATTGCAGAAGTTGGTAAAAATCTTCAATTTCCTCATCTTTGGCTTTGGTGGCTGATGCATAAATTTGGATAATAGTAGTATTAACTGGTCTTCCTTGTAGGCATATGGATATTTTTTTCCTATCACTGACAGCACTGTACTTCAAGACAGATCTTGAAACACTCTATGACGATGAATGCCACGTCATTCCTCTTTAATTTGTCATTCCCAGCATAGTAGACCATATGGTTATCTGATTCAAAATGGCAAAAACAGTCCATTTCAGCTCACTAATGACTAGGATATCAATCTTTATACGTTCCATTCCATTTTTGGCACCTTCCAATTTTCCTACAGATTCAAACTTCGTACATTCCATGTTCCGATTATTAATGGATGCTTGCAGCTGTTTATTCCCATTTTGAGTCGTACCCCATCAGCAAATGGAGGTCCCGAATGCTTTACTCCATCCACATCATTAAGGCTGTCTCTAAGGGGGCAGCTCTTCCCCAGTTATATTTTGGGTACCCTCCAACCTGAGGGGCTCATATTCTGGCACTATATCAGACTATGTTTCAAGTCTTTTCATAAAGTTTTCCAGTAATATGTCACACAGCATTTCACTGATATTCATAAGTTTTGTTACTTGCTTAAGGAGACCTTCCAAACCCCAAGATTTCACTGGCCAATTCTTTGACAAGTAGATGGTCCCTTCCACCTTCAGAGTCTGTCTCAGTGTGGACGCTCACTGAGGCCTGTCCACCACGGCTGACCCTGCTGGTCTTTGAAATACCAGTGGCATAGCTTCCAGCCTCACAGCAACATGCAGGCCGCCACAGTACGACAAACGGACAGACAAGTGGTGGCACACACCATGTTGCTGTTGTTATGTGCC
The DNA here is from genome assembly GCF_000298275.1 of Orycteropus afer afer. NCBI lineage: Eukaryota > Metazoa > Chordata > Mammalia > Tubulidentata > Orycteropodidae > Orycteropus > Orycteropus afer. The sequence goes on along the minus strand of NW_006921943.1, from coordinate 3,072,831 downwards.
GTCGAGTCGGACCCGACTCATAGCAACCCCTCCTCGGGTTGCCAAGGCAGCATCACTACGGAAGTAGATTGTCCAACCTTCCTTCCGAGGAGTGGCTGGTGGATTTGAACCGCCAGCCTTCTGGTTAGCAGCCATGTGCCTTTCGCACTAGGTTACCAGAGCTCCTGGCACACCACCATACAGAACATAAATTATAAAGAACGAAGCAAAAGTATTAGAAGAAAATAAAGAAAACAATTTTTTTCTGTAATCTTGGGGTTTGGAAGATCTCCCTAAGCAAGTAACAAAACTCAGAAGCTATAAAGGGAAATAATGACATATCTGACAACACGACAAACTTAAATTTAAATATTTGTATCAACAAAGTCAAAGACACACCAGCTTCAAAAAATGTATAAGATACTTAAAAGATCAATATTCAAAAATATATAAAAAACTTACTAAAATCAGAAGGAATAAGGCAACAACTCAAAATAAAAATAGCTACGAGGCATGACCAACTCACAGAAGAAATCCAAATAGTCAATACACATTCAAAAGCTACTCACAAATTATTTGGGAAATTCAAACTAAACCATGAATGATCCCTCAATATACTGTGCAAAAACAAAAAATGTTAACATTATCTATCTTACAGAATCAAGAATTAGATATGTACAAAGATTCAATCAACAACCTTAGGACCTGACGTATAGAAATGCAAACATACACAAAAATGTAAACAAAGAGATATATACAAAACATTCAATGAGTAATACTTGTAATAATCAAGTATTTGTAGTAAATCAAATATCCATCAGCACTGCACTAGTTAAAGAAAGTCCATCTGTTTTTTGATATATTACACCAATGAAAACAAGGCAGAGCTGTGAGTGTGATAAGAAAAGAGCACCAAGACATAATCAGTAACCCAAGGAAGGAGCAAGACACATAAAGTAATAGCTCGCTAAAGTGGACACGTTTGTACAACATAACGCAGTCGCACTTCACTTAACGTCCACAATTTGTCTTTGTCTTGTGAAGTAGGAGGCTGTGTGACTAGGGCTTTACGTGATGACCGCATTAAACGCAGTGCCTGAATTGTGTACAAGTTCCATTCCTACATCTGTCTGTAGGCAAATCTGTATGTCGGTTGGAACAGTTACGTACAGTTTATATCTAATGTCAGTTAATCAAATGTTTGTCTTGATATGTAGTATATAGTGGTGTACCTGGCTATGTATACAAAGCATTAAAGAAACACTTCCAGACACGTGTCTTTAACATGATACAGTGACACAAATGTTCTGATGTGTGCACCCATTTCTCATTATAACCACTGTATGTACCTTGAATACTTAACCTAACAGAGTTTATAGGGGTTGGTCCAGAGACATGTATGAGGCTGAACGTTGCCCAAATGGCCATTATGTGGCTCATGACCATACCCAGAAAAAGACATGTGTGCATGTAGATAAAGCAACCTAGACATAAAAATACGGAACTCTCAAAAGTCATGATAAGGGTATGGGTAAATGAAGATTCCATTTTTACTGCATGGACCTTTGTATCTCTTAATTTTTTATAAGAATTATTTCTTACATAAAAAGAAAAACAAATAGCACCTACTAACAGAAAAATATCAGGAAGTCAATACACTTAAACATTAAGTGGGCTGACCTTAAATGGTAAGGCTTTGGGAACTTATTTCTTAATTACTTTGTGTCATGCCAAGTTCTCTGTAGTGACCCAATCTATAATCTAGAGAAGGGGACAAATAAACCAGCATTTGAAGCACTGTGTGTATGGACCAGTACAATACCCCATCAGTAGAACGCCAGGAAACTAAGCAAGGCCAGTTCCTGAAGTGTTCAGTGCTGCACGACAGCACCAGAGCAGGCCTTGGCTTTAGGGGTCTCAGAAGAAAAGAGTCCTGGACACATTCTGTATCTGAAAGATGCAACTGTTACAATTTACTCACTAGAAGAGAGGACTAATCAGAAAAGTAATATTCAGGCTGAAGCACAGGGAATGAAATAATTGGAAAATACAGACGAAAAAAAAGGGGGCAAATACAGAGCAAACAATAAAAAGTCACCTACACCTGGAGCCACAGATGTGGGGAACTAGAGACTATGCCATAGGAGTGCTGTCTGAAGCCATAATGGCTGAGGAGTTCCACAATTAAGTAGACATGGACCCACAGATTCAAGACGTTTGGTAACTCTCTCAAGACAAACAGAGAAAACCTCATCTAGACCCATCATAGTAAATCTGTTGAGACCCAAAGGCAAAAGGAAATTCCTGACACAGACAGGCAGGAACAGGGGAAGGGGAGCACTTTCTCTTAAAAGAGCAAACGCAAGACTGCCAGGAGGCATCTCAGCCAATCACGGAAGCCAGCATACACTGGAATGTCAATTTAAAGGCAACGAGAAAGTAACACTCAACCTAGAACTGTATAGTTAGCAAATGGGGTGCAGAGTCTGGGGTAGTGAAAAGTTGTGACAATATAGCGTGACTGCTGCACAGGTGGCGAATGTAATTAACACAAATTAATACAAATACTTTAAAGTAGTTACAATGATCAATTTTATGTTATGTGTATTTTACCACAACTAAAAACAAAAAACAACAATAATGTCTTGTGAGACCTAAGAATTAAAATGCATGGCTGCAATCCCACAAAAGGTAGGGGGAGAGAGCCATAAACAGGTAGTGATCTCAGGTCCCAGTAGTTTCGGGGAGGTGGTAAAAGTGTCGATTTACATTAAATTGTAGTATGTCAGGAACCACATTGCATTCTCTAAAGTAATCCCTACATAAACAGTAAAAGAATGCACAAGGAACAGGCTAATGCAGAAGGGTAAGTGGTATTTAAAATCCTTTGATTTTAAGGAGCTCTGCTGGTGTACTGGTTAAGGCATTTGGCTGCTAACCAAAAGATCAGTGGTTCAAACCTACCAACTGCTCCACAGAAAAAAGATGGGGCAATCTGCTTCTGTAAAGATTTACAGGCTTGGAAACCCCATGGGGGTTGCTACTGAGTCAGGACTGACTTGATGGCAGTGAGTTTGTGAAGTTTTTTGGTTGTTTTCTTTTCTTTTCTTTTCTTTTTGAAGGGGGGTATTGATTTTAGGAAGATTTCAGGGGATATTTTTGGTTTAAGGTTTAAAGATTATCAGGGATTTATCCAGACTCTTTG
>NW_006921943.1:3065460-3069302 GCF_000298275.1 Orycteropus afer afer | reverse complement strand
TAGTGCCTAAGGCATTTGACTGCTAACCAGAAAGTTGGTGGTTCAAACCCACCAGCCACTCCTGGGAAGGAAGACGGGGCAATCTACTTTCGAAGGGATACCACCTCAACACCCAAGGAGGGGCTGCTACAAGTCAGACCCAACTCAATGGCAGTGAGTCTGTTTGAGTTTAGCAACCCCCACTGGGCTTCCAAGGCTGTAATCTTTACAGAAGTAGACTCCCCCATATTCCTTCCGCAGAGCAGCTGGGGGGTTTGAACCACGGACCCTCTGGTTATCAGCCAAATGTCTTACCCACTATGCCACCAGGGCTCCTTAGATGGGAGTAAATTAACAACAGTAGCTCAAAAGATCAAATAAGAAACTTAGAGGGCAGTGAGTATACGTCAATGACGGAGGAACAGTTTAGAAAAGAAGATGAGAATGGTGCCAAAACCTGAAGAATGCAATTGATGTCACCAAATCTCTGGTGTATGTTCTGCTGTGTACATTCTTAACAACAGAAAACAAAAAAACTATAAAGTCCTGCCACCTCCATCCCTCGCTAGATGGCCACTCTGGTAGCATAGTGCCTAAAGCACTTGACTGCTAACCAGACGGCTGGCGGTTCAAACCCACCAGCCACTCCTTGGAAGGAAGATGGGGCAATCTACTTCCGTAGTGATACTGCCTCGGAAACCCAAGGAGGGGTCGCTATGACTCGGGTCTGACTCGATGGTACATAACAACAACAATAATTTCACATATACATATAAATTCATTGCCGTGAAGTTGGATCCGACTCATAGCAACCCCTGCTAGGGTTTCCGAGGCAGTATCCCTACGGAAGTAGATTGCCCAAGCTTCCTTCCGAGGGGAGATGCAGTGTAGTAATTACTTAGTGTGGCTTTTCTACCCATAAGTCTTTGTAAACTCCAAGGTGGGATTTACTATGAGCAACTGAGGAGCTCCTGATTGCTGAAGGTGTCCACCTGGAGTATTTCTGTTGGGAGTGGCACAAAACAATGTTCTGGGAGGTTCCCACTCTCTCTCAGGTGCTTAGAGTTCTGATGCTGTGATTGGCTAGTTTGACCACCCTTCCGGGCTCAAAAGGAGGCCTCCTGGAGGCAGAACTCTCTCTGACTGCTGGTTGAGAAAGATGTGCTGCGGAAAGAGACACGCACCCCGGAAAGAGACACGTGCTGCTGAAAGAGACGCAAGAGACACACATTGCTAAGTGAGATACCGAGGGACCAGCACTGTTGGGAAAAAGACTGTGAGAGACTGTTGGCTGAGGGATGGTGGGCTGGAAGAGAGACTGAGCATTTTCCTGAACTCAAATTGTAGCCTGGTGCTTCCCTAATAAACCTCATAATCTGTGAGTTCTGTGTGGCCACTGCAGTGAATTATCAAACCCATGAGAGAGGTGGCAGGTGCTCTGGGAGGAATGGTTGGAGAAAGGGCTGGAGGGAGGCAGCATGTCTGGCCTCACAGGAATAGGCCTTGGGTTACTGCTGGTAATCCTGTCTTCCTCTTATAGGGTTAGAGGAGGTCGGAACATGTGGCCTCCTTGCCGTTTTTGCAAGAGACGAGTGGGTTTGAACTGCCAGCCTTCTGGTTAGCAGTCAAGTGCCTCAAGCACTACACCAGCAGCGCTCCCATACACGTATATATGAAAGAAATAATTTACTGAACCAAAAGGAGGCAAGAAAAAAAAAGGGAAGATAAAATGGGAGACTCCAGTAGAACACTAATAGTAATATGTGGAATATAAAGCCAAATATATCAAAATTTGTCCAAAGTGTAACGGACTCGACAAGTCAATTAAAACACAAAGACGGTCGAACCATACTAAAAAAAGAAAGAAAGCCAACTGCATGCTGCCTGCAAGACACAATTTATATACGAAAGCAGGAGTGCAAATAAGAGTGGAAGAAGAAAACCAGCTATCGCACCAAACAAGGCAGCAGAGGTCTGCAGCTGTGCCGATACCAGAGCAAAGCCCGACACTGAAGCATCACTACTGGTAAAGAGACTTCACAACGACAGAAAGGGTTACTGCAGCAGGAAGACAGAACATCTCTAAATCCACATGCTTTAATAACGGGTCCAAAACACGTAAAATAAAAACTGACAGTAAGTCAAGGAGAAACAGACAGATTTACAATCATACCAGGAGACACTGACACGCATTTATGAGTGACAGAAACCAGGGACCAACAACAACGCAAAAAAAAGCTTCACTACATATGCATAAACATATAGAACACTGCACCCAACAATACTACATGTGTCCTTCACAACAGCACATGGAAAATTACCAACTGCGACCACAGACCATGGAACAAGCCTCAGAAAGCTTCAAATGATTAAAACAATTCAAGGCATGTTCTCTGACAACAATGCAATTAAAGCAGAAATCAAAACCAAAAAAGGCAATTTCAAAAGCCTCAAATGTTTGCAAATTAAGACACACCCTCTTGGGTAACTTATGAGTCAAAAGCAGAGCTCTAGTGGTGCTGTGGTGAGAGCACTTGGTTGCTAATCAATAGGTCAACGGTTCAAACCCACCAGCCACTCCGCGGGACAAAGATGAGGCAGTCCGCTTCTGTAAAGACTGACAGCCTTGGAAACCCGCTGGTGGCAGGTCTAGTCTGTCCTATAGGGTTGCTATAAGTCAGAACTGACTTGGACAGCAGGGTTGTTTGCTTGCTTGTTTTTATGCGTCAAAGAAGATGGAAATGAGGAAGTATCTACAAGTGGATGGAGATAAAAGCACATCATATCAACAGCACAGGCAAAGTCAGTGATGTCACTGAGAGGTGGTCAAGGGAAAAGGGTGCCTGTACTAACGGGTGTGACATATGTAAGGTGGCAACAGCGCCAAGAGAGATCAAACACGAGTCTAGGGTCCCACAGGGGTGGGCACAGGACTGCAGCTACACAGGTGGGTACAGGTGCATACGTATGTGAGAGCAGAGACAAGTATCTCTATGCATGTGTAATTACAAAGGCACATATGTGCAATGAAGACTCAACTGCAGATACTCCTCAGACATAAACGCCTTACAAGACTGGTCTTCTAGGTTTGAAGGCTCAGAACATTAGTCTCATGGGACAACTCAGTCAACTGGCTTCACAAAGTTCATGTTCTCTACCCTAGTGAAGTGAGCAGCTTTTGGGGTCTTAAAAGCTTGCAAGCAGCCATCTAAGATACAACTATTGGTGTCTCCTCGTCAGGAGCAAAAAAGTGAAAGGCAACCAAAACCTCAGAGGAGAAACAAGTCCACGCGGCTGACAGCCCACCTGAGCCACAGCCTCATCTCCACCAAGACCAGAAGAGCTGGGTGGGGCCCGCCTGCCACACTGACCGTTCTGCTCAGAGTCCCTACAGATGGCCCTGCACAGAATAGGAGAAAATACACCAAACTCAAACTCTTAAAAGCCCAGACTAGCCGGACCAGCTGAGACCAGAGGGCTCCCTGAGACTATCACCCTGAGATGCTCTTTAAACGTGGAAACAAAATTATCCTCCAACATCACCGTTCAGCAAACTAATAGAGTGGCACACAAAACAAAGGATATTATCTGTAACAACAGTACTCTCCTAAGAAATCGTCTGCAGGAGACCAGAGGTCAACATTTACTCTAAAGCAAGGATGAGAAGGTAAGACGGAAGAGAATCCAGAGCCCTGGAGACAGAACCATCAGATCACAGCTAAAGAAAACGTTGGCACATCATGAAAAATATAACTAATGTCACTGAACATTTCCTGTGAACACTGTCAAATGGGAACCTAACTTGCTGTGTAAACTTTCACCAAAAACATAATAAAATATTATTTAAAAAAAAGAATATATAT
>NW_006921943.1:3063726-3064831 GCF_000298275.1 Orycteropus afer afer | reverse complement strand
CAGAGTGGCTGGTATAGTTGAACCACCAACCTTCTGGTTAGCAGTCAGATGCCTTAGGCACTATGCTACCAGAGCTCCTTGTGCATATCAAGAAGTACCTAAAAAAAAAAGAAACAAAACCTAAAAAACGTAAAAGAAAATATATGATGAAGAGAAAGAATTAGTGAAATATAAAACAAATATCTGTAAGTTGAATTGTAAGCAAAAGCTTGACTTCTTGAAATAATGAAACTGATAAACCCTGGTAAGACAAATTAAAAAATAGAGCACGATTACAGTATCAGGAAAAAGCAGAGCCCTCACTACAAAGGCTACAGATGTAAAAAGATACATGGACAGTGTGAATGACCCCCAATCTGCCCTGGGGGCACAGTGGCTAAGTGCTCAGCTGCTAGCCAAAAGGTCAGTGGTTTGAATTCCCTAGCCGCTCTGCAGGAGAAAGATGTGGCAGTCTGCTCCTATAAATATTTACAGCCTTGGAAACCTTACAGGGCAGTTCCAGTTCCTACAGGGTCACTATGAATTGCAACTGACTCAACAGCAATGAGCTTCTGCTTTGTTCTATGAATAATTTTATGCTAATAAATTTTAAAATTTAGAAGAACCCTTAGAAAAACAAAACTTGACAAAACTGCCACAAACAGAAAATATGAATTGTCCTACATCTGTTTAAACAATTAAATCTGCATTTAAAATTTTTCCCCAAAGAAATCTTAAAGCTCATTTGACTTCAACATAGAATTCTACCAAATATTTTAAAACAACATAATGCAAACTTTATACAAACATGTACAGAAAAAAGAAATAGAAGACTTCACAATGTATTTTGAAGGAAGCAATAAATGAATACTGAAACTTGAGAAAGGCAATGTGAGTTAAAAATGCAGGCCAACAGAGGTAAACCTCACAAAGAATTTGCAAATCAAATACAGATACACACCACAACTTTGTTTTATGCCAGGAATGCAAGGTTGGCTTAACACTGGAAAAAATCAACGTAATCCACCCCATAAATAGAATAAAGAAGAAAAATCACATGACCACCTAAATAAATGCAAAATAAACATCTGAGGAGTTCCGGCAAGATGGCGGACTAGGCAGAAGG
>NW_006921943.1:3056747-3057861 GCF_000298275.1 Orycteropus afer afer | reverse complement strand
AAAAATCACTGAGCTATAGGAACACACTCCAAACGTGCGGTCAGGATAATATGATGGAAGAGAACAGTAGAAAGACCGTCCACACAGCAAGAATGCTGAATTCAGAACTGATTTCAACCAACATGTAACAGCTCACCGATCCAGAAGGAGAAGAAATCATAGATCAGGACTCAATAAATTCTGAAGAGGAAAGAAATGCTGAAAAAGGAAGAACAAGGACGAAGAAGGAAAAACGTTATCAAAAAACTTTACAGTGAAACGATTAGCTGGACCTTCTTCCAGACTAAATGAGGGGCTTCAGTTGCTCGAAAACCTGAACCCAAATGCTGACGACTTTGCTCAAGTCAAGAGGCAGGTTCAAGAAGCAGTAAGATGTTGCCACGAAATAGATAAAGACTAAAAGAAACGGGTCATACAGACAAACCTCACTCTTTTCTGACTAGAAACCCCTCACACTGCCAGGGACAGTCCAGACGGCCCAGAACCTTCCATAAGTGGAGTTATTACTTGAAACTGACAAAACGGCAATGTCATCCACTTTTCATCGTCGGAGTCAATTTCTATGATTGTGTATTTTTATGTATGTATGCACGCACTAAAATAGATCTGTAAGCTTTTATCTAATGTTTCCAAGCCCCAAAGGCAAATAAAGATTGGATTTATAAAGATACTGATAATAAAAGGCAATAATAATGGCAAATTTTTAAAAAATCAGATAGTCAACTTACATCAGAAAGTGACTTATGACAGAGTCCTCAGAAAGGAACTTGTACAACCAACCGTTTACAACCACAGTGACACTACAGTACAGCAAAGAGATGATGTTCTCAGCAAATAGTGCAGCTTCACTGGCTATCCATGTGGATAGGGTTATCAAAAATGCCTGAAATGCATCAGGAAAGTACTAAGAGTAAAGGAAGAGAGTGATAAATGGGACAACATTAACACCAGGAATTTGTTTCACCACAAGGTATCATTCAGAGAATTAAAAAGAAAGCTCAAACAGTTCATATTCAGCATTGTGGTAGTTAAATTTGAACATCAACTTGGCTGGGCCTGGTTGAGTGGCTGGGCAGCTGGTGGTAGTTGTTCTCCATGATGAGACTGGCAATCA
>NW_006921943.1:3050003-3056602 GCF_000298275.1 Orycteropus afer afer | reverse complement strand
TTACAATGAACTTAAATTAATGCCCTGCCATGTGGTTTGGTTAATCGACGGCAAACAACACACACACACACACACACACATGTGGTTTGGTAACATCAAGACTGTGCCTTATTACTTGTCAAACTTGGGCTTGTCAGTGTCAGCAGCCAGCAGCTGTCTGAGTGAAGAAACGCCTCTAGTTCCAGTGGCCTGGGAACTGGAGGCAGAGCTGGACCCCAAGGTTGAGGGGCTTTTACCCTGCCCCTAGAGCCTGGCACTTTGAACTTGGACTTAAAGCCTCCAAACTGTGAGAATAAACTCCTGTTTGTTAAGGCCATCCCATTTATGGTATATTCTTGTCAGAGCAGCACTGGGTAACCAGAACAAGCATATATAAAAAACACCTAAAAATCAATAAAAAAAGAAACAGAATCCCTCACCAAAGACGACAGACATGGCAAATAAGTAACTGAAAAGATGATCAATATTGTATGTCGCTGTTGTTGTTGTTAGGTGCCATTGACTCCTCTCTGACTCATAGCAACCTTATGTACAATAGAACAAAACACTGCCTACTCCTGTTTTCCAGTAACATATCAGACAGTGTTTCACTGCTATTCAGAAGTTTCCACGGGCCAATTCTTTGACAAGCGGATTGTCTCTTCCTTCTTCCGAGTCTGTCTTAGACTGGAAGTTTCGCTGAAACCTGTCCACCATGGGTGACCTTGCTGGTATTTGAAATACCAGTGGCACAGCCTCCAGCCTCACAACACGCAAGGCACCAAAGTACGACACACCGACAGACAAGTGGTGATCATGTCATTTGTTGTTGTTGTTGTTGTCATTAGGAAACTGCAAATTAAAACAATGACATAGCATTACACAACTATCAAATGGCTGAAATTAAAAAAAAAAAAAATAGTAACAGCAGATGCTGATAAGGATGTGGAGCAGGGGACCGTCCACTCACTGCCGGTGGGAATGAGACGGGACAGCCCTTCCGGCAGCACGCAGTGCTGTCCAGTTGCTTGTGACTCACCGAGAGCTTCTCCTGAAAACCCCTAAGCTGCGGCAGCGTTTAAACAGGGCAGAGGAGAATGGGCCTTTGGACAAGTGCGGGTTCTACAGTCTGCAGTGCCCGGAGCACCTATTACCCTGAACCCCCTCACTCCTCGGCATGACCTGTCCACTCCAGGCTTTCTCCATTAAGAGCACAGTCTCCGGCTGGCAGTGTGTGAGACTGCAGAACCCCTTCGTGTCAATGCACCAAAGCACTGCACTGGTTCTCAACGATGCTGAGAGAAGTTCCGGAAGGCACAGGCTATCGGCCACCTCTGCATCCCTTGGCCTCCCTCTCTTCAGCCAGAATGGCTTCACTGAGGCCAGTAGATTCCAAGCCTGGATGTGCACTGGGCCCTCCAAAGGACCTTTAAGAGTACTGCTCGGGTCCCACCACCAGAGCGTGGTTCTGACATCATCGCAGCAGGGAAGGCTCACCACTGCAGTCTTGAACAGCTTTGCAGGCAGTCCGTGCCAGCTGCCAAGGGTGGAGGCCACAGCTTCAGGCCTTCTCCTCGTGGGAAGAAGTTCTAGGACTAAACAAGTTTGAAACCACTGATAATTCCCGGAAAACAGGGACCTGGCCTGGTTCACTCTGAAGACAGCGAAAGGCTCGCATGTGAACACAATGAACATTCAAAAACAGACTTTCTCTAAAGACAAATCACGTTACCCAGCCAAATGTGGTGTGAGAAACCAAGAGTCCCATGTCTGCTCACTACTTGCCTCCAGGACCATCAGATCTTTCAGTCAGACTTTCCTCAAGACAACAACTGTCCCCAACTTCTGTCTCTGAAGAGCTCAACCGAGGAGAGTCGGGGGTACATCATTCTGAAGAAGTCTTGTCTTCCTCATATACCGGAGACCATCAGAAAGTCACTGTTTCCAGCAGACCGCCATCGCTCCTTCATCACCATGCACCAACAGGGCCAATAGGAGTTTTGCCAAGTGCTCCATTTTGTTACCTTAAACCCGAGGACACTCCACCTCCTGCTGACTTGTACAGAGTTAGAGGCCTAGTTTACTGTAGTGGTCTCCTCCTTGGAGACCATATGGATTCCAAATCATATGGATTCCAAAATGGTCCCACCACTGCTTACTAAAGGTAAACCAGAATAAGCCTGACAACAAAATTCCCTCTCTCTCACCTTTATCCACAGGCCCATGTCCAGCACACCACAGGTACTCAATAACGCATCCCGTCATTTACAGACAAGGCTCCCTTCTTTGTGTCATGTCCTCAACCAATTATTAACGCAAGAAATGGGTTCTGAGTGGGCCTGCTCCTGCCCATACAGGTTCCTGTGCATATGGGCCTCCTATATATACAGCCTCCTGTCCATATATGCTCCTGTCCATACAAGTCCCTGTCCATATGGCCTCCTGTCCATACGGTCCTCCTATCCATGTGGGTCCCTGTCCACACAGGCCTCTTATCCATATCGGCTCCTGTCCATATGACTGCCTGTCCATATGGTTCTCTTATCCGTACGGGTCTCCTGTCCATACAGGTCCCTGTACACACAGGCCTCTTGCCCACACGGGCTCCTATCCATGTGACATCCTATCCACACAGGCTCCTGTCCATGTGGGTTTCTTGTCCATATGGTCTCCTGTCCACAGAGGCTCCTGTCCACATGGGCCTCCTGTACATACAATTTCTTATATGGCCTCCTGTCCATGTAGGCTCCTTTCCATAGAGGTCTCTGTCCATACAGGCTCCTGTGCACCTGGCCTCCTGTCCGTATGACCTCGTATCCATACGGCCCCCTGTGCGCACAGACTCCCGCCCATACAGCACCGTCTGTATGGCCTCCTGTCCGTACAGGCCTGTCTATAAGACTGCCTGTCCGTTATCACCGGTCTGTACAGCTCCATCTATACAGACTCCTGCCAATGTGGCCTCCTGTCCGTGAGGGCCCCCACCCGAGCTCTGGTAGCATAGTGGCTAAAGCACTTGACTGCTAACCAGAAGGCTGCTGGTTCAAACCCACCAGCCACTCCTCGAAAGGAAGGTTGGGCAATCCTACTTCCGTAGTGATACTGCCTCGGAAACCCAAGGAGGGGTCGCTATGAGTCGGGGCCGACTCGACAGCACATAACAACAACAACAACAGTCATTGCTTCTGGTTTCAGTTTTGACATCACTTTCTTTAGGAAGCTGAGAGTCCATCAAGTGCGTTTATTTGCTATCATAAACATGTTTCTTAACATCTCGGAATTGACCTGAGGACACACAACCACCACCCCACCATCACAGGAAGCAGACCTGAAGGCCAAAAAAAAAACAAAAAACAAACTCACTGCCGTCAAATTGTTTGCAACTCATGTTGTTGTTGTTATTTGCCATCGAGTCACTCCCGACTCATAGCGACCCCTCCCTGGGTTTCCGAGGATCCTACAGAAGTAGGATTGCCCAACCTTCCTTCCAAGGAGTGGCTGGTGGGTTTGAACCGCCAGCCTTCTGGTTAGCAGTCAAGTGCCTTAGGCACTATGCTACCAGAGCTTCCAACTCATAGTGACCCTAATTGGGTTTCTGGGGCTGTAAATCTTTATGGAAATAGATTGCCCCATCTTCCTTCTGCAGAGTGGCTGGTGGGTTTGAACTGCTGACCTTCCAGTTAGCAGTCAAGTGCCTTATTCACTATGCCACCAGAGCTCCTTTGAAGGACAAAGGCAAGGCTCAAAAAAAACTGTCATTGCATCAATTCCAACTCATAGTGACCCTAGAAGACAGAGTAGAACTGCCCCCATAAGGTTCCCAAGGCTATAAATCTTTACAGAAGCAGACTGCCTCGCCTTTCTCCCACGGAGCAGCTGTTAAGTTTGAACCTCTGACCTTCTGGTTGGCAGCCATACACTTAACCAATGTGCCACCAGAGCTCTTAAGCCAAGCTCACGTCTCTGTATTCATTTCTATATCCCCAGCAACCTAGCATCATCACATGGCCTCTAAAACATTTGTTGAAGAAATGAACTCACCAATATGATGGGCTTCGTAGTTCTCAAAAGAGAACAATAAAATGGAGGTTTTGGATTCAAATAAGTGTAGATTCAAATCCCAACATTGCCACTGGGTGGACCTTTCAAGTCACTTAACGTCTCAGAGCCTCAATTCCCCTCTGTGAAGATTCCCACATATCATGCAGTTTTCTCAGGCATCGTATCCGTAATGGGATGAAACAGAAAATACACAGATAAGGAACTCCAGACCACGAGCCTTCAAAGAGAATCTGGTAGAGCAACTGGCCTGAAATGTTTTGGTCTCAGGACCCCTTTCTATTCTTAACTATTATTGAAACCTTTAGCTTACATAATTTATATCTTTTGCTATTTACCTAATTTGAAATGAAAATTGAGTCTTTTTTCAAATATTTATTGAATTACAGATAAACCCATTGCACAGTAACAAAAATACATTGTTATGAAACACAGGGTAACAAGGGAAAGTGTTCAGTGAAGATCAGTGAATAAGCACCAGCCCACCCGTGCTTACCTTGCTCCCAGAGACCCAGTCCCTCTCGGGAGGGTAACAAGGGAAAGTGTTCAGTGCAGATCAGTGAGGAAGCACAAGCCCGCCCGTGCTTACCTTGCTCCCGGAGACCCCGAAACACAGCTACGTATTTTTAAAAAACACTAAAGCTCTGCATTCTTACAAATCTCATTGCTGTCCAGCGTCATGGACAAGGGGGTTCCCCACTGCTTCCGCAGTCACTGGGGGCGGCACATGCTCGTGACAGAATCTGGAAGGGAGGGCAGCCCCACACGTGGTGCTGTCACCACCACTCCCAGAGCAGGAGCAGTTTGACCACTGTTACTTCTGTACACCAAGTGGGGAGACCAGCAAGTCTCAGGATCTCCAGGAAAATGTTCACCTATGGACTCATGAAACGGTCTCAGGGAATGCCAGGGGCCCACAAACTGCACCCCAAGAACCAGTGTGGTAGACAATGACTGGAGTCCAGGAGGGGAAAGTGACCTTGAGACAGCGTGAGGAAGGCCTGTGACCAACAGGATGAGGCAGAGGTGAGTTTTCAGAAGAGGGGACAGCAAAGGCACAGACACAAACGTGGCATCAAGACAAGGTCTGAGCAGCTGGGGCAAAGCAATGCACACACAGGAGGACCAGAAGCCAGAGCAACTAGGAGCCCATGGGCATCTGTAGGTTCTGCAACTTCCATCTGAAAGGTTGGTGGTTCAAACCCACCCAGAGGCAGCTACGAAGAAAGGCCTGGTAATCTACTTCCAAAAGGTCACAGCCTGTAAACCCTGTGGAGTGCAGTTCTCCGCAACACAGGAGGCAGAACTTTGGGTTTCTTGTTTTTGTTTGTTTGTTTAGGAATATGGACGTTCCATTAAAGACATCAGGAACTGTTGAGCTTTCATCAGGGTGCGACGATTCAAAGTAACTTTTAAAAAGATCTTTAAGGCTGACGCGATGGATTTATAGAAAGATAAAACTAGCAAAAGCAGACAGAAAATTCCAGCAGAAGCGAGATGATGACGCCAGCAGCTGGTACCACTAGAAAAGAAAAAGAGGAGGGCGGGGGAAAGTACATTTGTCAGGTAAAAGCTCCAACACCTAGTTACGAAGGGTCTCGGGGAAGGAGGGAGAGAGAATCGTTCTTAGGCCTGGGGTTCGAACACCACTGGAGAGTGACACCACTTGGGAAGATGGTGCCGACTGGGGAAGGAATAGGTGCCGCGTCCGGCAAAACCGCACAGGTCACGAAATGAAGCAACACAAAAGGATTAATGATTTTTTTCAAAAAGGAACAGGGCCAAGTGGCCCTCCTGCATATTCTGCAAGAGCAACCTCTGATGCATCTGCTCTGCCTTCCTTATACATAAGCACACGATTATGTCATTATTCTTGATATTTCTTTAAAACAATCAAGTATTCAATCAAATATCTTCTACAATACAATCACATATTTCCTTATAACAATCAAGTATTCTGTAAAAGTTAAAATTTTACTCTTTCCCGTACTTGGAGGTCTTTTCCCATGCCCGAAAGTAATGGATGATTAGTTGGGTTAATATCTCTAATAAAAACAGCAAATAATCACTAAAATGTGCCATTCTAAAACATAATTGTTAAGATACATAATTCTAAAGAATGGTTTCTAAGGTATACATTCTTTGGGCAAAACATTATTCCAGGGAAACAGGTTAGCAATCATTCTGCTGGGGCAACGTTCTGCCCCAGAACACAAAGCTGAAGCCAAGCATTCAATCCTAAGAGAGGCCTTGCCATCTCTTAACTGTAATTAGAACATGTGCCTTACAACTATGTTCTTTTGGGGGGGTCTTTTTCTTGGTCTCCAACAAATAGGTGCCTACCTTAAGTCAGTGCAAATTTTACATTCTTTCTCTATCCTGGGAGCTCTGGTGGCACAGTGGGTAATACATCCGGCTGCTAACCAAAAGGCTGGCAGTTCAAACTCACCAGCCACTCCATGGGAGAAAGACCAGCTTCCAAAAGGATTGACAGCCTTGGAAACCTTTTGGGGCAGTTCCACTCAGTCCTCTAGGGGCGCTGTGGGTCAGAATGGACTCCA
>NW_006921943.1:3047857-3049672 GCF_000298275.1 Orycteropus afer afer | reverse complement strand
TCTGTCCTCTAGGGGCGCTGTGGCTCCCAATCGGCAGTGGATATGGTTTTTGGTTTGGGTCTCTAATCTTCCAAGTAACTGAGAGGCACTGTATGTTACACTAGATTTGGGAAGACAGAAACAACTAGACTCTGAACAAAATAGGACCAAGGTCAAAGCCATGAGAGGAGCTATAAAGACTTCCTTCCAGACCCCATTAGCCATTAATCCAATCTCTGAGCATACCATCCATCCACCAACCTGCATGCCTGCACTCTCCCACCAGCATTTCTCAAACTGATCCTGAAGTTACATGCAGTGTTATCAATTCTTGAAGGTCACACACACTTCGCCTATACAACTTCCCTCATCTACAAGTCTGTTACCAATGACAGTAACAATATTAATTTCTACTTAGATATATATAGCTTGCTGGTAATTTACACTAAGGCTTAGTCAATAACGCTTTCCTCCTAAACATTCTGGGAAACACAAAACTAAACACTGGGCTGCAGTTTTCAAAACCACCGCTTTGTCTTCCGAACGTCAGTGCGTCTGCCTAGGCTGTCCACACCCTGGCTGCTCAGTCACTCGCTCTCCGACCGGCCTCGGTTTCCCCACCTGCAATGAACCGCAAACCTGAGCGGCAGCCGCCGAGCCCCACACACACAGCCATGTCAGCATCCACGCACGCCCCTTCGGCACAGGGCCGGCCTCCCGGCACCCATTTTCAGGTGGTCGTTGAGGCTGCACACAGCCCGGCGCCGTCCGAGCTGATGACACTCTTCCAGTCAGACACCCACACGATGGCGCGGCACCACAGGGTCGCTGCAGCCGGGCTGGGGGGAGGGGGGCGGACCATGTGGGGTCCGAACGCTCCTAACTTTGCCAGCGCTGAGATCCTGCGAGTGTCCCAGGCACTGGGCATTCCCTTGCAGAAGGTGAACCCTTGGCCACCTAGCACCAGGAACATTAACCGGACAAACACTTGCTGCCTGGCCTCCGCGGGCCACGCGCTGAGCCCAGTTCCTGCCAACACCGGTCAGTTCCGTCCACTAGGTTCAAACCTCCCAGACAGACACGAACGCGAGTGCCCGGCGGCTCACGGCCCGGAACCCCAGACCTCCTGCTCCGGACTGAGGCCTCAGCGTACCCCAACTACAGGGGCTGACAGAAGTGAAATCCCACATCGCGGAGCCAGGAAATGAGCGCCCGCGCGGAAGCCTTCCACAGAGACGGCCCCGAGCACCTCACACACCCCGCGCCGCGGAGTCGGTCCCGACCCGCAGCGACCCGAGAGCACAAAGCACTAGCGCCCCAGCGGGTTCCCAAGGCCGGCAGGCTTCCCGGGAGCAGCCCGCCCCGTCTGTGTCCCGTGGAGCGGCTGCAGGGCTCGAACCGCCGAGCTCCTAGGTTAGCAGCCAAACGCCTTCGCCGCTGCGCCGGCTGGGCGCCTGTCGCCTCCTCAAGGCGACCTAAACACAAATCCGGGCCCGGCGCGCGGCGGCGTGGGCTCTGACGCCCTCGGGCTCTGACGCCCGCGCCCCGCCGACGCCGTCGCGACGGGAGCCCGTCCCGCGCGGCCGTGAGGGGCCTGCTTCGCTCAACCGCCCGGCCCCTGCTCGGGAGCAGAGGACGGGAGGCGACTAGCGCTTAAAAACGCTTCCCACAACTTCAAAGGAGAAGAAATGACGAGGAGCCCGCGGCTGCGCGGCGGCAGTTCGCGGGCCCGGGGGAGGGGAGAACAACAAGGCCGGCGGCGGGCGGCCGGCTAAGGCGGAGGCCGCAGGCGTGAGGAGGCCGCGAATGGGAGGCGCAGGGCTGGGAGGAGGGGGG
>NW_006921943.1:3038345-3047281 GCF_000298275.1 Orycteropus afer afer | reverse complement strand
CGCTGCGGCCGCGGCAGTGCTGGGAAGCGCGCTGGCCACCGGATCTTGGGAGCTGGCTGCGTTTTGACAGCGCGACGAGAAACGGCCTTTGGCGCGGAGACCGCAGGAGAAAGAAGGAAAGGAAAATGAAAGGTCTTTCCCGGTGGCGCAGCCGGCTGAGAAGGTTAGTGACTGGAACCCACCCAGCGGTCTCGCGGGAGAAAGACCTGGCGATGGGGTCCCGTAAAGATGACCGCCTAGAAAACCCTGTGGGGCAGTTCTGCTCCGTCACGTGGGGTTGCTGAGAGTTGGAATTGCCCGGACCAAGTGCTTTTTACGTGTTGACGTGTGTTCATACCATTACTTTCCGTGATGACCTCTGCAGGGCCCATCGTCTGCCCACCTTTCGGAAGGGCCTGCAGGAGCATCCCTGCACCAGCTGTCTCGATGGTGGCAAACAGTCTAGGAACCTAACTTTAACCAGAACCTTGCTCTCGGACTGCAGACCACCTAGGCAGAAGTGACTGCTGCGCCTGCCACCAGATGCGGGACGTTAAAATCTGCAGTCACGTCAACAGTGCGTTGATCTTGTGTTTGTGTGTTGGTGGTGGTTGCCCATGCTAATAACTTCCGCAGAATTTCTGACGCCGTAATGTCCGGAGCTGAACAGGGCCAGGTGACGCTGAGTGGGTAAAGCAGAGAAGGAGTGGGCGTTTGCCCACGGAAGCCAAAGTTGAGCCGTCTCAACATGTGGATAGTCTCACTAAAAGTAGTTCAAAGCATCGGGTAATGATCGGTTGCAGGGAAGGCATTGTGAGAGATACAATGGTGAACATAATAGTCTAGTCCTGAAATACTAGGTAGCTAATGATAGGGCAAGAGAGCTAATGGAAATAGCACTAGAGGCTTTAGAAACCCACAGAGGATGCTGAGATTGTCAAGATTCATTACAGTTGGAAAATATATAGGAAAGCTGTTTTTTTAACCAAATCTTAAAAATGGCACATTTTCACTGCAGGATGCTGAGCAGAGGCTTCCCAAGCTAAGGCGATAGGGAAGGAAGGAAACGAGGGGTTTCCTGCGTGCTAGGGCCTTTATGGAAGTTGGCATGGATGTTTTTAAATTCCTGGAAAAACTACTAGGCAGACAGTCTGGTGATTAAGAAGAAGCTAGCGCTCAGGTCATTTACTCCCACAGGTCATCTGTTCAATTCATGGCAAACCTGGGGTTTAATGATCCTTTATTAGCGGCTGCTCTTCTTGAGAGCCTCCTGGCTTTAGGTGTTTTACATAAAATCCTCTAATCCTTACAGCTGTCCTGCAAGGTGGAAACTTTACTCCCATTTTACAGATACTGAAGTCCAAAGGTGAAATAATTTCCTGAAGGCCATATAGCTTATAAACACAATCCAAGATTGAAAACCAAATCTGTTCATCTTTTAATCCCGTGCTCTTTCGGGTTGCATCAAAGCGTGAATCTACGTAGTAAGTTTAGACAGAACATGACTGTGCGCATATGCATATGAGGGCGGGAGTGCGATGTAAGAAAACCGATTGGCGGCTGCGGTACAGTTGAACTACTTGGCTGCCTTTTCTAAACAGTTTCTGTGACTCCCACCAGATTACTGGGGGGGACCATTCAAATAAGGTTTATGGAACTCTAATGGGGGATTGGTTAGTTTTGTCACTCTGCAAAGCTTAGAATGAGCCCTCCTAGAGACAGACAGGGACCTCACTGCCATCAAGAGGGAAGAGGTGGAGTGGAGCATGTCCTTGGACCAGGATCCTGCGCTGGACATTTTTGGCCGAAGGACAGCAAAGACGACTGGCTGAGGAACCAAGAGGCATGAAAGCAGTCACCGGGCTTGCTGGCCCACAGACAAGAAAGCTGAGTGCCCTTGGGCAGGAGGCTTGCTGGTGGAGTAGGGTGCACCTATCGGCAGAGCTGGAAGAGCTTTGTAAGGCTTGCCCAAGCAGAGCAGAGGCCAGGCGGAGAGGCCAAGGGCCAGAGAGGCGAGCTGGAGGGCGGAGCAGAAGGGAGGCTGTCCTGATCAAGAGTTGTATCCGGAGCGCATTCCTGAACCTGAGTCGTAGACTGTTACTTCCCTAATAAGACCTACAATCGTGAGTATTGTCTGTGAGTTCTGTGTGGCTGTTGGCAATGAATTAGCGAACCCAGCAGAGAAGTAGTGAGTTCCTTGGGAGCAACAGTTGGCGTCATAGTTGGTAAAAAGGCTGGAGGGTGGTGGCATGTCTGGCCTAGGCCTGCTGGTGGTGATTCACTCTCCTTCTTGTGAAGTTAGAAGTCAGAGGATACCGCCTCCACGTCCTTTCTGCAGTAGCAGCCACCAAATTTGTGGCTCATGTCCACAGTGGTCCTTCAGCTCCACGTAAAAGGATTTAAGTGCTGGCTCCCAAACCTAGGAGGGATTTTTTTCATAGTTTACTGAAAAAGAGTGTAATTGACATAAAGTACATGTGCCTAAAATATACCCTGAATATCCTTGACCATTTAAATCCATTCAGATGACATTGTATTAATCAATTTATGTCCTGTTTTGTTGAGAAAAGGACTTGAAAGAACAAATGTATATATCTGTCTAGGTTTAAAAAAAAAAAATGAGGAACCGTGGATAAGGGAGAAACAAAAAAGCAAAGCCAGGGAGTATTTAAGTTAATGCCATAAAATCTATAGTCATAAAAGGCAGATGGAAAATTGGAGTCTGGGCTGCTTAGCCAGAGAAAGGAAGAAGACATGAATTACAAGGTTGACACTTAAACCTGTGATCTGTGTGGTGCCGGTTTCTCCTGAAATGGCAGAAAGGGTGCTGTTTCATGCAGTCCCTACTGCAATCCAGGGGCAGTGTCCTCCACTCTGTCACCACCCTAAGTTTTATAGGCTTGTTTCTGGTTAACCGTCAGCCCCTAAAGGGAGATAGAGATCAAAAGCCAAAGGAAAATTCAGCAAAAGCAAGGGCCACAATACCAAGTCAGTAGTTTTCTGATGATCTGGCCGACGGCTGAGATTAGATCCCTCCTAAGCAGGTGTTGTAAGACTCAGAACCAGCTTTAAAAACAACTGAAAGGACTGCACCTGCAGCATCGCTTTTCCACCTACACCCCCTGCCCACAGCTCCTGGTTTTCCTGTGGCTGGTTCCATTCTCCACTCACAGCTGCTGGAGTTTGCCCTCAGCATCTCCTATCCCAAAGCCACGGTGACGACAGGTCAGTGACCATAACCCCCCAGAACAACTGTCAGAACACATGGAAACAATTAGTCCCAAGGACTAATGGACCATGTGAAGGTCACCCTCCTCCACCCTGAGACCAGAAGAACTAGATGTGGGGGGCTTCTGGGTTGGAGGACTTTTCATTTTGTCCCCAGGGTTTGGCAGTAGGACGGGGTAGTTCTGGGGCTACGGGCATTGTAGCCGGAGAACAGAGGCAGGCAGACCCAGCTCAGCAAGGGCCAGCCTTGCCACGTGCTTCTCAGCGACGTGAGCCAGTGAGGACACTTGAAATCCAAAAGTCCAGTGTACAGTAGGGGTCTGCCTCTAGCCAGTAGTCCTAACTGAGTTTAAAAAAGGTGATAGGAGAAAGGCTTGTCTACGTTATTCATCAAGACTTCTGCCCTGAGTTGCAGACGCTTTTCTGACCCGCTCTTCAGTATTTCCAGTTGTGTGTCCCTGAGTCATGCCAGACTTAAGACTAAAGCAGGCCGATTTGTGGCTCGTGTCCACAGTGGTCCTTCAGCTCCACGTAAAAGGAATATAAGTGCAGGCCCCCAAACCTAGGAGGGATTCCTTTCGAAGTTTACTGAAAAAGACTGCAGTTAACATACAATAAAGTACACATGCCTAAAATGTGCAGTTTGACAAGTCTTGATATGTACACCCATGAAACCGCCACCAAAGTCAAGGGAGTGTACATGCCCACCACTCCAGAAAAGTGCCTTCTGCCTCTGCAACCCTCCTTTCTTCCCTTCCCCTCCTCCGGCAACCACTGATTGCTCTTACCACTGAGAGTTTGAATTTTCTCAAGTTTCATATAAATGGGATCATAAAGGACATAACTCTTTCTGAGGGGAATGGGACTTTGACTAGTTTCATGAGAGTAGTTGTTTTGAAATTCACCCACATGTTGATAAAACAGTTCCTTTTTATTGCTGAGTGTGCCTTAACCCATTTTTACCACAACCCTTTTTCAGTCCCAACAGAAGTTCTTTCTCCAGTAGACAAACCGCATCCAGTCAGTTCCCCACAAACCTTAGAGTTGCACTCACCTGCATTATAATCACAGCCCACTGCCTGGTCATCCTGCCATCAACCTTGCCTTGGGCCACACTGGTCTCTCCTTCCTTAGGTTGGTCAAATGGATTCCCTCCTAAGGCTTTTGTACATACTTCTCCTTGGAACATAGTTCTTCCTAAGGGCCTCAACCATCTCCCAAGACTTGTTAAAACAGCCAACCAAAAACAAAACATACAACCGAAACCAAAACATACAACCAAAAACAAAACATATAACCGAAACCAAAACATATAACTGAAAATAAAACATGCAACTGAAAGCAAAACATACAACTGAAAACAAAACCGTTCATTTCTTGGTGGTATTGATCAGTTTTTTGAATGATTTGTCTCCCCTCTCACCCCCCACCAATAAAATAGAAGCTCTCTGAGGGAGAGTTTTGTCTTGTTTACAGCTGTACCCATCATCTGGAAGAGTGCTTGGCACAGAATAGTGACTCGGAAAATAATCATTTCTTGACTAAAGGTGGATATACTGAGACTAATAGTAAGTTGTTCTAAGTCTTGCATTCATTTCACAGTAATACTGTTCAGCTTCCCTTAGTTTACTGAAAGGAGTTCTAATGGCACAGTGGTTAAGGAATTTGGTTGCTAACCAAAAGGTTGGTGGTTTGAACCTACCAGCCGCTCGACAAGGCAGTCTGTTTCCATAAAAGTTACCAAAACCAAACTCACTGCCATTCATGTTGTTGTTGTTGTTGTTTGCCGTCGAGTCGGCCCGACTCATAGCGACCCCTCCTTGGGTTTCCGAGGCAGTATCACTACGGAAGTAGGATTGCCCAACCTTCCTTCCGAGGAGTGCTGGTGGGTTTGAACCGCCAGCCTTCTGGTGAGCAGTCAAGTGCCTTAGGCACTATGCTACCAGAGCTCCTGCCAACCCCCATTAGTCTTTAAGGCTGTAAATCTTTATGGAAGCAGTCTGCCTCACCTTTCTTCCATGGAGTAGCTGGTGGGTTTGAACCACTAACGTTTTAGTTAGCAGTCAAATGCCTTAACCACTATACCACCAGAGGTTGGAAACCCTATAGGGCAGTTCTACTCTGTCCTGTAGGGGCGCTGTGAGTTGGAATGGACTCCACTGCAGTGGGTTTGGTTTGGGCTTTGCTTCCATGAAGATTGACAGCTTTGGAGACCCTGTGGGGGAGTTCCACTCTGTCCTCTAGGGGCGCTGTGGGTCAGAATAGAATTGAATCAATGACAGTAGGTTAGATTGGTTTAGTTCTACTGAAATTTTAATTGTTCTCCCAATTGGTCAGAACAATGAATGGGATACGGGGTATTTCATGAACTTGTGGTTCCATTTAGTAATCACTCATGGGTTTTATTCTGATAACTGGATTGTCCCACAGTGATTCTGATGTATGTATGTAATGTGTGTCTCAATTATAATGTGTGCTTAGAGGCTCTTTCAGTTGAATCAGTTTGGATACACAGCTCATTTATGTTACCTTCAGATACATCAGGTTTGAGGATATAGAGAACTTCTCAGGCTAATATATTGCACTTCACAGATTTTGTGTTTTTTACAAATTAAAAATTTGTGGCAACCCTGTTTCAGGCAAGTTTGTCGACACCATTTTTCTAGCAGTATATGATCACTTTGTGTCTTTGTTACACTTTGGTAACTTAACAGTATTTCACACTTTTTCATCATACTCTTACACACTTAATGGACTACAATATAGTGAAACATGAATGTTATATTCACTGGGAAACCAAACATTGCACGTGACTCGTTTCATTGCACTATTTACCCTATTGTGGTGTTCCAGAACTGAACCAGTAGTATCTCCAAAGAATGCCTATAGTGCTAAGTTGATTCTTTACCCCCTTGGAACAGAAACAAGGCAGGGATGCCCACCCTTAATGCTTCTATTCAATATTATGTTAGCAGAACTGACCATTTGTAATAAGCCTAGAAAAAGAAAGAAAGATCAGAAGGGAGAAAAATAAAACTCTTCCTTTGTTTGCAGCTGACATGATAGTCAATATAGAAAATCCTAAGGAACCTACAAAACAGCTACTAGAATAAGTGAATTAAGCAAGGTCACGGGATATAAGCTTAATATACAAAAATCAGTTGTCTTTTTATATACTACCAGCAGATAATTGGAAAACGAAATTTGGAAAGCAATTGTATTTACAGTACTTCAACAAACATACAATACTGAGAAATAAATTTTAAAACAATACTTCTAAAAGTGTTCCTTGAAAATAAAGTGGGCAGATGATACTCTTACATGTGTTCTTATTTGTATGTGCTATAAAAATGTCCATATGCAGTCTAGAGCTAACAGGACAAAATCACAATAACTTCTTAGCCACAACTAAGCACCTTGAGGGAGTGAGTCGCTGGGCCTGCAGACTTGGCACCGTGGTCACAGTGGACATCAAGCTCAACACTGTACACAAAAATGATGTTCTTAATCCTACTTTGGTAAGTAGTGACTGGGGTCTAGAAAGCTTGCAAGCAGCCATCTAAGATGCATCTGTTGTTCTCTCCTCATCTGGAGCAAAGAGTGAAGAAAATCAAAGATGCATGGATACAATTAGTCCTGGGGACTAGTGGACTATGTGAACCTCAGCCTATACAACCCTGAGGCCAGAAGAACTAGATGGTGCCTAGCTGCCACTTCAACAGTTTGGAAAGGGATCATTTGGAGATCATGGGGGGGTGGGGGATGAGGATCAAATTTTAAAAACGTTAAAAAAAAAGACCAGAATTACTGGACAGATATAGGCTGGGGAAACCCCAAGACTATGGCCCCTAATAACCCTTCAGGCCTGGAATTGGACTCACTCCTCTGGCTGACTCTCAGCCAAACAATAGTCAGGCCTATGAGCCCGACACCTACACTGGGAGATGGACTATTTAGAACAGTCAGCCATGGGAGAGCAGAAGGGCAGGGAAGCAGGAATGCACAGGTGTCCAGAAGGACACAGGGAAAGAGGGTGATCATAGGCAGGAAGTGGGAGGAGAGCTGTTACGTTGGGATTGTAATCCGTGTCACAAGACAAAATGTGTGCGAACTGTTGAATGTAAAATGAATCTGCTTTGTAAAATTTCACCCAAATCACAATAAAAAGAAAATAAGAATCCTACAAAATTATCAGGATAAAATAAGTAGGATTGCATTGTTGTATTGGAATTTTTCAAGGTACTTTTGATCTACTGAACTGAAAAGTAGTGTGTTAAGTGGACACGAGACAGAAGATTTTGTCAAGGTACAGAGCAGCTGACCAGTGGATCTGGGGCTGGAATCCGGGCCTTCCTCTCCGTCTTGCCATGTAAGGAAAGGAGGAGAGTTTGTTAACCACCGGGGAGGGAAAAGATGAACCTCTTGTCCGGGGAAGCATGGGGGCTGCCAAGCTGTAACAGTGTTGGCTCTGGAATCACAACATGAAGTGGGATAAGTTCAGAAGCATGGCCCGCTTTGATTTCTTCTTCCATTAAAACCGTATTTTTTAATTATTAAATGGAAAGCATGCACACAAAGATGTAAAACAAACATGAACCAAAAAACAAACTCACTGCCATCGAGTTGAACCCGACTCATAGCAACCCCTCTTTGGATTTCCAAGGCGATATCTCTACGGAAGTAAGATTGCCCAACCTTCCTTCCGAGGAGGTGGGTTTGAACCGCCAGCCTTCTGGTTAGCGGTCAAGTGCCTTAGGCACTATAGTAATTTTTTATAAAGGAAATCCCCTGTAACTACAGCCTAGTCATCACCTTCACTCCCTCCATAGACAGTACTAAGATCCTGACCAATGGCACGCAGTGATGTTCTTTAAACACAGAGTTACCACATGACTTATCCTTAGGAGTGGACCCAAAAGAAAACAAGAACGCAAATAGGTCCTTGTGGACCAACGTTGACTGCACAATTATTCACAATAGTGAAAGATGGAAATAACCCAAATGTGCATTAGCAGATGAATAGATTTGTAAAAATTCAGCATATACATACAATAAACTATTATTCAGCCATAAAGAGAGAATGAATGAGCCTTGAAAACATGCTGAGTGAAATAAGACACACAAGAGCAAATATTGTCTACTCCCAAGATGTGAATTGCCTAGGATAGGCAAATGCATACAGACAAGTTTACCAGTGGTTGCCTGGGGGTGTGGTGGGGTGGTGAGATGCCATCAAGTCAGCTCCAACTCATTGTGACCCAGTACACGGCAAAATGAAACAGTCCTAACCCATCCTCACAGTCGGTGCTGGGTTTGAGCCCAGTGTCGCAGCTCCTGTGTCAACCCACCTCGTTTAGATCCTTCCTCTGTTTTTCTGACCCTCTACCAACATGATGTCCTTCTGCAGAGATTGGTCCCTCCTGGTAACATGACCAAAGTACATGAGTGAGATGAAGTCTTGCCACCCTCCCTTCCAAGGAGCATTCTGGCTGTACTACATTCAAGACAGACTTCTTCAATCTTCTGGCAGCCACTAGTGTATTCAGTGTTCATTGCCCACACCCTAATTCAGAGTTAGCAATTCTCCTTTGATCTTCCTTGTTCCTTGTCCTGCTTTCACGGGCTATGAGGCAACAATAGCACAGCTTGAGTCAGGCATGTCTTAGTCCTCAAAGTGACATGTTCACGTTTTAACGTTTTCAAGAGGTCTTCTCCCCCCCCCTTTGTTT
>NW_006921943.1:3032305-3038230 GCF_000298275.1 Orycteropus afer afer | reverse complement strand
CCCATAGTTACCTCTTCCCAGTGTCCATCCCTCCATACTCTCCTGCCCCCTGAGCTGTCTCCCTGTGCATAAGCAGCCCTTCCTTCCCCCATGATTGTTCTCAAGAGGTCTTTTGTAGCACATTTGCCCAATGCAATAAACCCTTTGCTTCCTTGAGTGCTGCTTCCATGGGAGTTGATTGTGGATCCAAGTAAAATGCAATCCTTGACAAATGCAGTCTTTTCTCCATTTATCACGATGTTGCTTGTTGATCCAGTTGTGAGGTTTTGTTTTGTTTTGTTATGTTATGATGTAATCCATACTGAAGACTGTACTGTTAGATCTTCATCAGAAATTGCTTTAAATCCTCTTGGCTTCAGCAAGCAAAGTATGTCATCTGCATATTACAGATTATTAAAGCGTCTGCCTCCAGTCCTCATGCTGCATTCCTCACTGGACAGGTCCTTCCTAGTCTGTCGTAGTCTGAAAGCTGCAGTGAGACCTGACGTCCACGGTGACTGGCTGGGATTTGAAATAATGGTGGCAGAGCTTCCAGTGTCACAGCAACAGGAAGGCCACCACAGTGTGACACACTGACAGGTGGTGACTGGGGTGGATAGAGAGGGGCGGTGGGAAGGTACTCCATGAGGGGCCTGAGCCTCTGCTCAGGCTGATAAAGATCCTGGGGACTGGTGATGGTGATGGATGCACACCTGAGCTAACACCGAGAGCATGAGGGTTAGCTACGTGTGTGTCGCAACCATCGTGCGTCTTGAAAACAGGTCTGCGGAAGTCATCTGTCAGAGAGTTCAAAACATCGCTCTGTGCATATAAAATGGAAACATGCCAAACATTTTAATTTATTAATTACCAAACAAACAAGTAAGATGTTCAGATTGCTCAAAGGAGGTGGTGAGGGACAGACATGTGGACAGCTGTCTATACAGGCAGGTAAGGCCCTCTGGGAGTGCAGGGGTTAAAGCATTCGCCTGCTAGTCAGTAGTTTGACTGTTTGAATTTACCAGCCACTCCTGCAGGAGAAAGATGAGGCAGGCGGCTTCTGCATCATCAGAGCCTGGGAGACCCTGTGGGCAGTTCCACTCTGTCCTCTAGGGGCGCTGTGAGTCAGAATGGACTCCACGGCAGTGGGTGTGGTTTGGGCTTTGCTTCTGGGAAGACTGACAGCCTCGGAGACCCCGTGGGGCAGTTCCACTCTGTCCTCTAGGGGCGCTGTGGGTCGGAATGGACTGATGCCAGGGGCTGCGTGTGGCAGGCCCTCAAGCATGCTGAAATGCATGCACAAGTGGTGACAGCCCCGCTGCACAGCCAGTCAGTTCCAACTCACATGCCCCTCCCAGGAGATTCAGTTTTGCTTTGCTTTTCCTGTTACCACTGTCTGGATTCCAACTCACAGCACCCCTAGAGATCACAGTAGAACTGCCTTGTAGGGTTTCCTAGGCTGTAATCTTATGGCAACAGCTCACCAGGTCTTCTCCTGCAGAGTTGATGGTGTTTTCCATCCATAGGCTTTGGTTAGCAGCCGAGCACTTAATCATCGCGCTACCAAACCCATTGCTGTTGAGTCTATTCTGACTCAGTGACCCTACAGGAGAGAGTAAAAGTGCCCCATCGGGCTTCCAAGGATGCAAACTGACTCGTCTTTATTCCGCAGAGCGGCTGGTGGGTTCGAACCACTGACCTCTGGTTCTCAGCCAAGTGCTTTAACCATTGCACCACCAGGGCTTCTTAATTTCAACCTATGGAGATGTAAAGGAGCTCTGGTAGCATAGTGGTTAAGTCACTTGCCTGCTAACCAGAAGGCTGACGGTTCAAACCCACCAGCCACTCCTCGGAAGGAAGGTTGGGCAATCCTACTTCCGTAGTGATACTGCCTCGGAAACCCAAGGAGGGGTCGCTATGAGTCGGGGCCGACTCGACGGCACATAACAACAACAACAACAACATGGAGATGTAATTAGTGTAGTCTGTAGAAAGGCCATCTATCGGGCAGAACTTCTGAAAGTGAGCCCTGGAGCGTCTGGAGACAACGCCAGCGCTGCAGACCTGACCCCGGTAACCTCTTCTGCCCATTTCCAGTTCTGACGCTCTTTCCTGTCAGTGTCAACACAGCCGCCCGCCCTGGACTGGAGAGTGTAGTGTGGCTGACGACAGCGAAGTTTCAAGCCCACTCACACGTTGCTGTTAAATAACACATTGTCAATGCCTTGCCTTTAAACAGCTTCCAGTTTTAAAATCTCACCTCAGTGCTTAATCATAACCGCTACAAGCACCGTCTTGTTCGCGAGCCGACGTCGGCGGGCAGATGGCGCTGTTGGTCCCAAAGCCTCGCAGGGGGCCTGGTGCACGTCTGTGGCGCCGCGGAGGCCGCCCCGGAAGCTGATTCTCCTGGGAGAGAAGCAGGAGCCGGTGCAGAGGTGGCGAGACCGCTAGGCGGCGTCTCCCCAGGCTGAGCCCTTACCTGGGCCGCTCAACCCCCAGAGGGAGGAAGCAGAGCCTAGGTCCCGCGCCTGCACCCTGAGGCGGCTGCCGCGCCCAGAGCAGAGGGGCTGCGGGGGCCGCCGACCCTGAGGAGCCTCAGCGCCGCCTCGGGAGCTCTGCGGCCCTGCTGCACCCCACCCCCACCCCAGGCAGTGGTGGTGCCTTTTGTCTTTGCTTTGAGCTGCCCACCTGATTTTGGCGGATGTTCCAACAGAACAAGGGTGTACTGCGTGGTTTAAACTCAGGCACGGAGTGCATCGGGGCTGTGTCCTCACCAGGTTCGTTCAGTCTGTATGCGGAGCAGGTCATAGGAGAAGCTGGACTATGTGAAGAAGAACCCGGCATAAGGACCGGAGGAAGACTCGTTACCAGCCTGCCATCTGCAGCTGACACACCTCGCTTACTGAAAATGAAGATGACTGGAAACACTGGTGAAGATCAACGACTGCAGTGTGCAGTGTGGATTACATCTCAGTGTAAGAGAACGAAAATCTCACAGCTAGACCAGTAAGCAACATCGTGGCAAATGGAGAAAAGAGTGAAGTTGTCAAGGACTTGATTTTACTTGGATCTGTAATCAATGCCCATGGAAGCAGCAGTCAAGAAATCAAACGACAAAATGCCCTGAGTAAATCCGCAGCACAAGACCCCCTGAGAGTGTAAACGAAGATGTCACCTTGAAGACTAAGGTGTGCCTGACCCACACCAAAAAATCCAAACGCATTGCCGTCAACGTGGATCTGACTCATAGCGACCCCTCCTTGGGTTTCCGAGGCGATATCACTGCGGAAGTAGATTGCCCAGTCTTGTTCCAAGGAGTGGCTGGTGGGTTTGAACCACCAGCCTTCTGGTTAGCAGTCAAATGCCTTAGGCCCTGCGCCACCAGCACCTAACCCAAGCCATGGTACTTTCAGTTGCCTCATTGGCATGTGAAAGCTGCACAATGAATAAAGGACTGAAGGAGAGTTGATGCCGTTGAATTATGGTGCTGGCGAAGAATATTGAACATACCGTGGACTGTCAGAAGAGCAAACAAACCTGTCTTGGAAAAAGTACAACCAGAATGCTCCTTAGAGGTGGGAATAGTGAGACTTTGTCTCATGTACTGTAGACTGTTGTCGAGAGGGCCCCATCCTTGGAGGAGACATGCTTGGAAAAGGAGAGAGTCAGTGAGAAACAGGGAGATCTTCCTTGAGGAGGATTAACACAGTGGCTGCAACGATGGGCTTACGCACAGCAGCAGTTGTGAGGGTGGCAGAGGACCAGACAGTGTTTCATTCTGTGGGACATGGGGTCGGAACCCACTGCATGGAGCCTAACAGCACACCCACCGGATTTGGAGCGCCAGTGGATCAGAGGAAGGGGGAAGCCGGAGGTGTTTGGAGGTGGGTGCAGAGAGCGGAGCAGCTTGTAATGTTCAGTAACTATTCTGTGTGCACAGTCGCAAGGGAAGGCCTCGGACAGTTGACCACAGGCAGCGTTTTCTTTGGCTGCTGTCTCAGAGTAACCCTGTGCGGTCAGTGTCCCAGAGCTCTGAGCAGTGGCCATAGTCAGGTGATCAACCCGCAGGCTGAGGCGGGCCGGGTAATACTAGCCTTTACCTGCTCTGTTAATACCTGTTCTCTTCCTTACCTATTTCTTTTTCTTTCTTTTTTTTTTTTTTCTAAACTCTTGCTAATCTTTACACTTGTTATACAGTACCAAGTACTTGGTAAACTACATGGTCAGTGCAAAGGGGGAAGGCCCTCAACAAGACAAACTGACACGGTGGCTGCAACAACGGCTTCAAGCGTGGCAAGGATCGGGAGGCTGCCCCAGAGCTGGGCGGCGTTTCGTTCTGTTGTGTACAGGGTCGCTGTGAGTCAGAGCCGACTCGACGGCACCTAACAACAACAACAACAACAATCTTTATACTTGGTATTAGCACTTGGCACTACCAGTAGCTTATTGTCATGGATTGAACTGTGTCCTCTGTAACTTTGTGTCAACTTGGCTAGGCCCTGATTCTCAGTGCTTGAGAAGTTATGGAATGATGTCATGTGGCAGCTCTGGAGTAAAGCCCATCATGTGGTCTGATGTGGGAAGCCCATCAGGTGTCGGAGGATA
This sequence comes from Orycteropus afer afer, assembly GCF_000298275.1. NCBI lineage: Eukaryota > Metazoa > Chordata > Mammalia > Tubulidentata > Orycteropodidae > Orycteropus > Orycteropus afer. The sequence continues at coordinate 3,033,646 of NW_006921943.1, read as the reverse complement.
GAGATTAAGGGTGGGTTGCAACACCCTCAGTCACAACACAGCTCTGACGGACGGAAGGGGAGCTTCCCTGGGATCTGGCCTACAACACCTTTGATCTTACAAGAGATAAAAGGAAAGAGAAGGGAACAGAGATGGGGGACTCACGACCACCAGGAAAGAGGAGCCAGGAGTGGAGGCATCCTTTGGACCCTGGGTCCCTGCACTGGGGTCCTCCGAGAAGCAAGAGACACGGAGAAAACTCTTCCCCTAGAGCAGGCACTCTCAACTCGGACTTGTAGCCTCCTAAACTGTGAGAGAATAAACTTCTGTTTGTTAAAGGCACCCCCTTGTGGTACTTCTGTTACAGCAGCACTGAAGAACCCTGACACCAATGAAGACAAAGGTGAAGATAAATCCCTAAGTCAGTCATCACGACAAACCATCTTCAGATATGTAAATACCAGTGGTTATCTGTCTTGAGCTGGGCTCACGGGGAGATGATAAGGATGACACGTCCCAGTTGGGGTTCCTGAACATGCACCGTGGAGGAATCTGTGATGTGCACAGGACACACAAATCAGACACCACCTCCTGCTCTTATGAAATGTCAAGTTTTGTGGGAAAGGAAGACAAGATGTACAAATACTAAGATTCAAGGGAAGTAGGTACAACAGGAGTGAGCACAGTGAGGATATGTCAGATGCCCAGGAGACCCCAGGGATGAGGAGACGTCGGACGCCCAGGAGATCTGAGGGTTGAGGAGCTGTCAGATGCCCAGGAGACCCGAGGGATGAAGACATGTCAGGCACCCAGTAGACCTGGGGAAAGAACAAATGTCAGATGCCCAGGAAATGAGGGATAATGATGCATCAGACACCAGGAGACCCGAGGGATGAAGACGCATCAGACATCCAGGAAATCCGAGGGATGAGGAGACATCAGACGCCCAGGAGACCCCAGGGATGAACAAATGTCAGATGCCCAAGAGACCCAAGGGATGAGGATGCATCAGATGCCCAGGAGACTGGATGAGGATGCCTTGGACGCCCGGGAGATCCAGAGGATCTGGGTGGATTTGAAGGCTGATCAGCAAGGAGGCAAGACAGAGCATGGACGAAAATGCCTGAAAAGGCGTAGAATACAATAATGATGACTTTAATAATAAAGACCCCTGTTGTTGTAGCCCCTCTGCTGGGGAAAGATGGGGCAGTCTGTTCTTATGAAGATGACAGCCTTGGAGACCCTGTGGGCAGTTCCACTCTGTCCCCTAGGGGCGCTGTGGGTCAGAATGGACTCCAGGCAGTGGGTGTGGTTTGGGCTTTGCTTCTGTGAAGACTGACAGCCTTGGAGACCCTATGAGGC
>NW_006921943.1:3008136-3032075 GCF_000298275.1 Orycteropus afer afer | reverse complement strand
TTGGGCTTTGCTTCTGTGAAGATTGACAGCCTTGGAGACCCTGTGGGGCAGTTCCACTCTGTCCTCTAGGGGCGCTGTGGGTCAGAATCCACTTCACAGCAATGGGTGTGGGTTTTGGGTGGGTGGTGGTAGTTGCCACAGAGTTCATTCAGACTCATGCTGAGCCGGTGTGTTATTACACAGAACTGCCCCATAGTGTTTTCAAAGCTGTGACCTTTAGGGGACAGACTGCCAGGCCTGTCTTCTGAGATGCTCCTGATGGGTTTGAACCGCCAACCTTTCAGGTAGCTTAACCAAAGACCCCCTGGAGACTGGGAAAAATCTGTTCCAGTGAACTGGTTGCTCATTTTCATTGCCTGATTACAATGCCTCAGTGACCCTCTAATTTAGTAAATTTTTGAAGGATGTTGAGTCAGTTAATACCTGAACGTGTTCTGCTTTTAAAAGTGAAGTGCTTTCAAGTTTTCAGCATTCAGCCACACCAGACATTGCTGCATGCCTGCCTGCTCTGCTGAAACCATGCGAGTTTCCTCCGATGAGTGAGTGGAGGCCCCGCTGCAGCCCACCCCCGTCACCGTGGGCTTGGTGCGAACATGGGTGGGTGAACAGTGGGTGCTCAGCAGTGATGCCCTGGACACCATGGGGCTGGGAGGAGGTCACTGAAACCCCAGCCGGGATCAGCCACTGTCTCTGCAAGGACAGCCCTCCCTGGACATGGCCGCCGGCGGAGGCCAAGACCAGCTCGTGCGCATCCACCGCCCTGTTCCTGCCCCACGGCCCTTCTTCCAGGCTGGAGCGAGAGCACTTTGCCCAGGTCGGGGGGAAGAGACCCCACGGTCGTTTGCACGCGCAGCACTCACAGGTCCTTCCGGGGCCACACGTCTCTTGGAAGACTTTCCTTCCGCTGAGCTGTGTTCCAGGTTCTAGTCCGTACCCTGCAGTGGGCGGGTCTCTGCTGCTAACTGATTTCCCTTTAGTTTGTCATGAGACAAAACTCGCGTCCAGCACGTAGCAGTTTGCCCCTGCCGCTCCCTCGTGGCTGCTTTATGCAGGGGTTCTATATGGAGTATCTGAGGGGGTGTGGAGAGGGGTTATAATCTAAGACCAGAGGTGGTCTGACTTCAGTGGGATAAGAGGCACCATCCACATAGAGCTGATGCCTGTGGGAAAGGGGCCGACACACCTTCACTGTCCAGCTTCTTCACCAGGGCCGACACGGCCAGCCCCCCACGGCACTCTCTCTGTCTCCGCTGGGTTCAATAATCCATTAAAACGGCTGCACAGAACTCACAGACCCTAATCACAGTCACATGGTTTGTTAAGGAAGTAACAGGCTACAGCTGGGAACCCAGATCAACATGAAAGTAACAGGAACAGCTCAGACGACAGGATCAGTCAGGACAGCCCTCAGCTCCTGGGTTGGGCCCACTGGAGGCCTTTCTCTCGGCTGTAGGGCCTCACGGGCCTGGCCTCTGACACTAGGCCTTCTTAGGCCTCTGCCTGCTCAGGCAAGTGCCTGGAGGCATCCTGCTCTGCCAGCAGGCCTCCTGCCCGAAGGTGCTCAGCTCATTCGGCCTCTGAGGGCCGGCAGGCACCTCCACAGCCCAGTCCTGGGGTTCCTGCCCCTCAGCTCGTCCTGCCGCCACTATCTCGAGCTGCCTTGTGCCATCATCAGGGTTAGGCCCTTGGCCTGCATCACAGCCCTTTCCAGGGGTCCCTCTCTCCCACTGCTGTCTGTCTACTGGCTGTTTATAGAAGCAACCTCTTTATCCATTTCAAGCCATGGCCCTCCCAGCCAGACCGCAAACCGACCAATCCCTGAAAGGTCACTTAATCCTACTGGTGGTCTGACTCATAGTGCCCCTAAAGGACAGAGTAGAACAGCCCAAAAGGTTTTCAAAGCTGTCAATCTTTACAGAAGCAGACTGCCATATCTTTCTCTCATGAGTTCCTGGTGAGTTTGAACCACCAGCCTTTAGTTAGCAGTTGAGAGCTTTAACCACTGTGCCACCAGAGCTCCCTTGGGTGGGTGACATACCCCATTTGCATACTAAACTGACGGAGCCCCGCAAGTGCATAAAATAAGTAATCTCAGGGCAGGCTGCAGCCTGGCTGATCACTGTGGGAAGAGTTATAACCCAAGCCCACTGTGGGGCGGGGGCTGAAAGATCGTGTGGTGTGTTTGCGCTGGGACAACGGAGTAGTCGGGAGATGCCAGAAGTAAGGTCCATCTTTGAGGAGCAGATGAGTGAGAAGCAACCCCAAGGGCATGAAGTAATAACTGCACATGTAGGTGGAGATGGGTGAAGTACAGGCTGAGAGGGCTTCGCTTCAGCAATGCTGAGAGCTGTGATTTGACTCAGTGCAAGGAAATCTGACTGTTGACATTTCTAAGGTCAGTGTAGCAACAGGACAGATTTGCACAGCACAGTCTACTGTCCCAACATGGCTAGAGTCTAACCAACGTTACTGCAGTGTCGGAAGATTATGCTGAAATTTGAAATACACCTTAATCCAAGGAAGGACGATACTTTGCAGCTTAAAAAAAGAGAAGTCGAGACGAAAATTGCAAAGACAAGACATCAGTTTGGGGAGCGTGCCCCTCTAGGCTTCTCCCCACCACCACCGCCTGTCAGGCTGTCAGACTGCAGTGGCCTGTGTGTAGCTGTGACCTGGGAGCTCTGCCACTGGCATTGCAAATAGCAGCAGGTCACCCTGGTGAACAGGCTACAGCCGACCTTCCAGGCTAAGACAGACCAGAGAGAAGGGCCTGGCCATCTTCGGAAAATCAGGCCGTTAGAAAACCCTCTGGATCACAGCAGATGCTGTCCCACACAGCACGGGAGGACAGCCCGGGGTCGGAAGGCACTCAGCCTGCGGAGTGCTGCCCCAGCGACTGGCACGCACCGACCGTCCCAAAGACGTCCCCTGCTGCTGCACGGGGGCTCATGTGAGTCAGCCCGCTCATCAGCGGGTGACGCCACCACACCACCTCTAAGCTCTGCTCAGATCGGGCATCTCAGGGGAGACGGGCACTGTCTGGACACACCTAACGGGGGAAGAGCAGCGGCACTGCTGGACAGCCTACAAGGCACAGGACAGCGCCTGCAACAGAATGACCGGACCGATGTCAAGAGTGGGGGCGTGAGAAACTGGTGCAGTTAGTCCTCAGCAAAGACACGAGGCTCCAGCAGAGTCAGCCTGGGAAATGATGCCTGTTAGGACATGGGTGCCCCTGAGAAGTCGGACGGCGAAGCCCTCTGTTACCGTGTTCATCCAGCGTTCCCAGAGTCCTTTTCGTGTCACACGCCTGCCTGTGTGTGGACTCAGTCCAGGTGTCTGCTGTGTCTGCAGGAGGCCCTGGGCCCAGGGGGGAGCCTTGCATAATCTAGAACAGGGTGGCTGGGCAGGAGAAGCCAAGCGTTGGCTGCTCGCTGGCTGAGGCACTAGGCACCTGTGATGGGGCGGGGGTGCCCAGGTGTGTTTCTGCAGGTATGGCATGGTGCACAGCTCACTGGGACACACATCCCACCAGGCACTACTCACTAACCCACCTGCTGTCTGAATGCAGCACTTCACACAGTTCATGGCCCGATCTGCTTTTATCAGTAGCGTTAAATTTGTGAATAGTAGTGAAACCAGACAGGCTAGGCTGGGCTTGGCACACATGTCAGAGAGTGCGGCCCTAGGCATCATAACACCCAGGTGGTGTCCAGAGGCCTGGACTCGTGACCTCCCAGTGTGCGTCAGTAGAGCTGCACCCCCCAGATTTTCAGTGGCCAGTTTTCCGGAATAGCCCGCTGGACACTCTTGTCTTGTTAGGTGCCATCCAGTCGTCTCCAACTCATAGCAACTGTAGGTACAACAGAAGGAAACAGCTGCAAACATCCATAATAATCAGAACACGCAACATATGAAGTATGAATCCAGGAAAATTGGAAGTTGTCAAAAAAGAAGTGGAATGCATAAAGATCAGTAGCCTGGGCATTAGTGAGCTGAAATGAACTGGTTTGGGCCCTTTAGAAGCTCTTGCACAAATGAGCATTTGGCGCCTCTGGTGCCACCTGGTGACCATGCCAGTCATGGCACCTTGCGCCACCAGCACTCGCAGGCCAGGTACCACCAAGAAGGCCCTGCCCCATCCTGTGGCCTGCTCGCCTCATCTCCTCTCCCTGTAAAAGCTGCAACACTCTCAGGAGGCACCAGCTCCCTTTCCGCCCAGCCTGTCATCCAACCAAAAAAACAAACTCACTGCCATGAAGCCGGTCCCACATGGTGACCTCTCCTTGGTTTCCAAGGCAGTATCTCTATGGAAGTAGATTTCCCAATCTTCCTTCCAAGGAATGCTGGTGTATTTGAACCTCCAGCCTTCTAGTTAGCAGTCAAATGCCTTAGGCACCTGCCAAAGGGGCAGGGAGGCCACATTTTCTGACCTCCTCTAACCTCACAAGAGCAAGAAAGAATCACCATCAGTAACCCAAAGCTTATCCCTATGAGGCCAGACATGCCGCCTCCCTCCAGTCCTTTCACCACCGCCAGCGCCAACTGTTCCTCCCACAGCAGCCACCACCTCTCTGCTGGGTTCAGTAATTCACTGCAGTGGCCACACAGAAGTCACAGATTATGAGGTTTATTAGGGAAGCACCAGCCTACAATTCAAGTTCAGGAACAAGGCTCAGTCTCTCTCAGCCCACTGTCTCTCAGCCAACAGTCCCTCTCAGTCTCTCTCCCAGCAGTGTGTGTCTCTTGGTGTCTCTCTCTCAGCAGCACATGTCTCTCGGGAGTGTGTTTCTCTCAGCAGCATGTCTTTCTCAGCCAGCAGTCAGAGACTCCTACTGCCACTAGGAGGGCTCCTTTTGAGCCTGGCAGAGTGGCCAAACTAACCAATCATAACAACAGAATTCTAAGCACCTGAGAAAGAGCGAACTTCCCAGAACATTGCTTTGAGCCACTCCCAACAGAAATACCCCAGGTGGATAACTTTAACAATCAGGAGCTCCTCAGTTGCTCAAGGCAAATTCCACCATGGAGTTTACAAAGACTTATGGCTAGAAAAGCCATACCAGGTAATTTACTACACTGCAGCACCACAGAACCAGAGCTGGTTTATTGAAATTAATGTGTGCAGGCATCACTAGTCTTCATCACAAGGGCTGGCTCCTCCTGTTTGCACCCCCCTCACACTCAGAGAGTGTGTCAGGATTGTATTCTTTCACCATCCTTATTCAATCTATATGCTAAGCAAGCAGTCTGAGAAGCTAGACTATATGAAGAAGAACATGGCATCATGGTTGGAGGAAGACTCATCAACAACCTGCGATACTCTGATGACACAACGTTACTTGCTCAAAGTGAGGATGACTTGAAGCTCTTACTGATGAAGATTGAAGAATACAGTCTGTAGTGTGGATTATACCTCAATATAAAGAAAACAAAAATTTTCACCACTGGACCTATAAGCAGCATTACAATGAATGGAGAAAAGATTGAAGTTGTCAAAGACTTCACATTGCTTGGTTCTATAATAGACACCAATGGAAGCAACAGTCGGGACATCAAAGACATCTGCACTGGGCGAATCAGCTGCAAAGGATCTCTTTCAAGTGCTGAAGAGCAAAGATGTCTCCTTGAGGGCTAAGGTGCGCATGACCCAAGCCATGGTATTTTCAATCACCTCATATGCATGTGAGAGCTGGACAATGAATAAGGAAGACCAAAGAAGAATTGATGGTTTGAGTTGTGGTGCTGGTGAAGAATGCTGAAAGTACTGTATGTAGACTGGTAAAAGAACTAACAGATCTGTGCTGGAGGAAGTGTAGCCAGAATGCTCCTTGGAAGCAAGAATGGCCAGATTTCATCTCACCTACTTTGGTCATGTCGTCAGAAGGGACCATTCCCTGGAGAAGGATGTTATGATTGGTAAGGTGGAGGGTTCAGGAAAGAGGGGAAGGCCTTCAATGAGATGGATTGACACAGAGGCTGCAGTGATGGGCTCAAGTATAACAAGGATCATGGAGTTGGCGTGGGACCAGGCGGTGTTTTGTTCTGCTGTGCACAGGGTGGCTATGAGTCAGAAACGACTTGATGGCACTTAACAACAACAACAACACACTCTGCCAGTCACTGCTCTGGGCCCTGGGTGCCGCCCCCCTGGGCCGCCACGGGGGTGGGGGTGGGTACGGCAGCCTGCCCCCTCCCTGCCTCTCACTGCCCTGCTCAGGTCCCTCATACTTCCCAGGCACTGGCCAGCAGCTCCTTCCTTAAACTCTGCTGTTGGATCCTCCAGAATTCTGTGTGACACAGCCTACCCCTGCATTTCTCTCCCACCCCTCCCTGAGCGTTTTCCTGGGAGTTCTGTTTACCCCTTGCCTCCCCGCCTTTCCTCGACCCTGTATCTTCCCACCCACCTCTCCTCAGCACAGCCTAGTCTCCAACTTGTCCAGGCCGTCCTGCCGGGCCTGCGGGCCTGACGCCGGGCCTGCGGGCCTGTACCAGCATCTCCTAGCCCCCGGGAGGTGTCCACGATGCTCGTTTTCTTTTCCTTTAATTGCTAACTGCATCAGACAGTGTGAAGAGGGCGTAACCCACGAGTGGGATGCTGCTCACCTGGCAATTGTTCCCCCTGTGCAGGCGTGGCCACCTTCTCCCAGGCCCGTGGCTGCGGCTGCGGGGGCAGACCAGCTGAGAGGGCCGCTGTGTTTCTTCCTTTCTCACCCATTCCCCTGGCTGAGCTTCCTCTGCCCCGCAGCCTGCCGGCCCTTATCTCCTTCCTCCCTTAGCGACTAGTGACCAGTGCCCACTGAGGAGCTGACGGGTCCGCCATTGGAGCTGGAACTTAGGATCCGCAGGTCAAAGAGCATTGGTTCATTTATAGAGGCATACTGGTAATTTTCCTCAGGACCTGAAAAAGTACTAAAGAAGGAAGCGAGTCAGTGAGATGCGCAATACGGGTTTCACGTTACCAACAGAAAAGGGACAAGGAGGGATTTAAGTGCAGGTGGGGGCGCTCTGAAATTTCCGTCTGTAATAATCATCACCCACCCCCGCCTGTCTGTCTGCTGTCCTGTGGGGACCCGCGTGTCACTGTGATGTTGGAACCTATGCCTCTGGTATTTCAGACACCAGCAAGTCACCCGTGGTGGACGGCTGTCCGCAGAGCTTCCAGACTCAGGCAGAATACGAAGGCGGCCTGCTGATCTTCTTCTGAAAATCAGGTGGTGACCCCCCCCCCAGACCCCCAGGGAATGCTGTCAACCTGCGGGCTTTGGGCAGGTCATCAGGGGGCAGTCTGTCTGGAGAGGACGTCACGCTGGAGCAGTGCAGGGCCGTGGAGGGGAGGCAGACCCTCGGGGGGTGGATGGGCAGCGCGCCACGTGATGGAACTGCTGGTGGTTGGGAGGACGCGCAGGGCCCGGCCACGTTGGTCCCCCTGTGCATGGCGCCACGGGAGCAGACTCCAGGGCCGCTGATACCCACTCCCATCTTTGCAGTGAAGTCATCTGTGTCGCCAGTGTGAGACACAGACAAGAAGGGGACGCCTGGCTTCAGAAACACCTTCCTTGTTCAGGTTGATGGAAGGAGTGGCTCCTGCGCATGTCACAGCCGGGGCTTCCCCACGCGTCTTTGCGGCACCAGCTCCACCGTTCAGGGCGTGCAGCCCCGCTTGCCCCAGCAGCCTCTGCCCTCGGCGTCCTTTCCTGGAATTGTCCTCAGTTTTCCTGCAACAGGGACTGAGGCCCAAGTCTGTCCGCCTGGTCAGAAGGCAGCGAGAGGCGGCCGCTGACTCGCCCAGCGCTGCCGCAGAGGCCCCCGTTCCATTCGCTGCTGCGCTGGGACCCCTGCCCCGCACCCAGAGCCTGGCCTGGGAGCAGGGGCCGTTAAGCACGGCTCTGGGCAGGCAGCCACACAGCCGCACCTCCGGGAGGCCAGCGGGTTTGCGCAGGGGCGGGAGAAACACCTGCCAGCCTCGCACTTCCCTGTCGCTGCGTGGATGCCACCTGTGGGCGCGCGCGGCACCGGGGGGACAGGGTGGCCGCGTCGGCGTGGGACCGCGCGCGAGCGCAGCGCAGCCGGGCCGCGGGGCTCTGTCTGCAGACACGTCGGCCGTGGATGCGCCCGGCTCTGGTGAAAGAACGCCCAGCGCTCTGGTCGCCGTGAGAAAGCGGAAAGCGCGTGTCCGCCTTAATGAAGGCGGACTCGGAAAGTGCCCGCCACTGCGCGGAAGCAAGGCTGGGCGGTCTAGCTCCACAAAGACTGACCGCCTCGGAACCCCACGGGCGGCCGCTGGGAGTCGGAATCGACTGCATGGCAGTGCGTTTGGGTCCGTTAGCGGGTTCATTACTTTGTATTTTGGTCCCTTGGCGATTCTGCACGCCTCCTAACCTCCAGCCATGGCCAACGGCTTGAGCGCATCCTTCCAGAGAGTTCGACAGGCGGCTCCCTCCCCACCGGTTGAACACAGGGCTGTTCCTTCCGAGAGAATGGGTAAGCCGGGCCTTTCCGTCCCGGGCTGCGACCCCCGCCGCACTTGCCCAGCTGGGCTCCCGGGACCCAGCGCACCCACCACCGCGCACAGGGGGCTGCCGACACGAGAACTTTCTCTAGACCCGGGGTTAGGCGGTGACAGCTGCTCCCTGAAGCTTGAGATCTCCCAGCAAACCCCCAAAATTCTCCCCCAGATTCCAGATAGATGCTGACATAGTTCATCGCACAGAGAACGGAGGAGACAGGCAGTGGCCTCAAGAAAACCGCGCGGCCATCCAGGGTTGGCGCTAGACTAGGAGACCCGCTCTGCTCCCGGGGCCCAGCAGCTTCTGTGAGGCACCGTGAGCCGCCCCCAAACAGCCCGTGCTCCTGTCCCAAGACGGCGGGCAGTGGCCCTTGAGCACGTGCGGGGCCAAGTGTGCACAGGACAGCTGCAGGTGGTGATCCTAAAAATCAAAACTCCCGATGCCCTCGCAAACGCAATGCCCCGCTTCATCTATGCAGGGTGGGCCCCCGCTGCAGGTGGGAAGAAACGCCTGAGGAACTGCCTCTGCCACGCTCACAGCAAACCCGGTGTGGGTGCCACGCTCACAGCAAACCCGGTGTGGGTGCCACGCTCACAGCAAACCCGGTGTGGGTGCCACGCTCGCGGCAAACCCGGTGTGGGTGCCACGCTCACGGCAAACCCGGTGTGGGTGCCACGCTCGCGGCAAACCCGGTGTGGGTGCCACGCTCACGGCAAACCCTGTGTGGGTGCCACGCTCGCGGCAAACCCGGTGTGGGTGCCACGCTCACAGCAAACCCGGTGTGGGTGCCACGCTCGCGGCAAACCCTGTGTGGGTGTTGGGTAAATAGCAGAGCAGTCCTGCCACGCTGGGTCGCCCTGAGTCAGGGCCCCCCGTGGGTGCCTGCTCCCCGCTGGGCCTGTGGACGTAGCTAGATGCCGGGCTTCCTCCGAGGAATGTGTAAATATCTTCTCCATTCTGTGGCCTGTTTTCAGCTGGTGTTTCTGGTTGTCACCTGACAATTCAAGTTTCAGTGTTAACATAATTCTGGGTCTGCCTTTCGCCCTACCCCACGGCGATTTCAGGCTTCCTGTCATGTTCCTGACCCTTTATAATCGTGCTTCCAGGGACCCTCTTAGCTTTGGAGCCCCACCACCCTTGTCCCTTTCCGAGGCTCCAGCCCCGACTGCTCCCAGGCCTGGAAGGAGAGGCCTGCGTTCATGCTGCTCTGTTCTGAGTCTTCCCATGGGCATCAAGGTGGTGGACATTTTCCACACTGGGGGATGGAAGTTACCCATTTGCAGGTGTATCCCCAAAAACAACGTCCCACACCCTCAGGTGTGGCCTGCCAACACCGCTTTTGAACATTCTATTGAAATCCTCCCCACACAGTTAAACCACAGCAATGACGTGATGCATTTCATGGATGTTCACAGACGGGTGATTAAAGCCAAACCGTCTTTGTAGCATCCGTGGGTCCTGCCCGCTCCAGGCCACTGCACGACGTGGCGCCTCTGTGCCAAAGCCGCTGGGACCAGGCTCCCTGTGTGCCCGGGACTCACGGAGGTGCAGGTTTAAATTACACTGTTGTCAGATGCTGCCAAGTCAGCTCTGACTCATAGCGACCCTGTGTACAACATTAACACCCGTGAGAGCCAGAAACCTGCCCGAGAAGGAAAACACAAATATCTTCCACTAAAACAAGTGGAAAAGTGGCATGACTGTCCCTGCCAAAGGTGGAGAACTTGCAAGGCCTGGAAAACAAGGTGGGTGGGCCGGTTGAGTTCCGGCTCTCACAGGATCACAGTACCTTGATCTTATCATTTCTTCATTTCTTAATACAAGCCCAGGCGCGGGGCAGGGTGACAGCACGTTGAATTTAGACATGCTGCCTATCCCACAGGTGAGCTTAACTTCCAACGATCAACTTAGCAATGCCCAAGTGGTTCCAGCTCCTTCTGGAGGGTGTGTGCACGGTGACGCTGGACAGAGCTGTCGTGGAGGCCGTGGCAGCTGGGCGGCGTGGGGTCATTCATCCGTGCGGGGGCTCAGCCCACTCCCCGACTCAGCCTGTGACCGCAGTGAGCGCTCTACGCGCCTGAGCCACAGTGTCTGATGCTTACGGTGGGGACACGGCACTCCTGTGCAGACAGGAGGCTGTGGAGGCAGATGGGTCTGCCGTTCAGCCCCCAAGGAAGGACAGGAGACTCCTCCTGGCTCATCGGCCAGGACGGAGCTGAGGCCCACAACTGCCAGCCGGCCAGCCTGGGATGACCTGTGACGGACGAGGGGCAGGCAGACGGCTGCAGTCAGTCGGGGATAGCTGTGATGAGCAGTGACAACAAAGCTGGGTTGCAGCAAGCCAGCGGCGAATGTGACAACAGTGTGACGAACGAGTCGTGCGCCAGTGCGTTGGGCTGAACACTTTTATCAACAGAAAGGAATCTACATAAAACAAACTAAAGTTTTAAAAATCAGTGAAAACTTCTGGGGCTAGAACGAGTCAGTTGCTGTCATTTTAAGAGAACTAGTGTCACAGTCGGTAGGACATGGAACAAAGGCCCTGGGCTGCTGGCCCACCTAGGAGTGATCTGCAGGCTCTGCCGACAGGCCTCCGTGTGTCCTTCCTCTGGCTGGGCTCACAGTGCCCGCCACGGAAGGTGCTGTGGATTGTAAATGAGTAATGCATAGAAGACACTTGAAGCAGTGCCTCACAGCAGACAGGTTGGGCAAAGACTCAAGGGGAGCCCGCCTGCTCGCCCCAACCTTCTGCTGGAAGCATCGCCCTTCCCACCCACCCACAGTCCCTCTCCAAGTGCTGGCCGGCTGCGGCTTTCATCCTGTTGTGGCCAGATGAATGTTTGGTAGCAAACGTAACCCATTGGCCATCCTGACCATTCCCAAATGTGCCCAGGTGGCATTCAATTTACCTGATCTTGTGGCCATCCCCACCCTCTGTTTCCAAAACCTTATCATCACCCCAAACAGACACTTGACCCAAGCAATGACTCCCCACCACCCCCAACCTGTAGGCAGCATGGATCCATCCCAGGGTCTGTGCACTTGGCCATCAGATGTGTCAGACCAGTGGGCTGCCAGGCTGTTTGACCTTTGGTGTCCGACACTCACTCAGCGTCATGTTTTCCAGGCTCAGCCACGTCATAATGTACAAGGACGAGACATCTCTTTATGGCTGGCTGAGTCTCTCCGCTGTGTGTGTCCCAGCCTTTGTCCACCCGTTCACCCACAATGGACCGTTGGGGTTGACGCCACCTGGTGACCCCTGTGGACAAGCCTGCAGTGACTGTTGTACAAGTGTCTGTGGTCCCTCTGTCTTCGAGTCTCCTGGGTGCTTTCCCAGCAGTGGAATTGCTGGGCCAGACACTTAGGGTGTTCAGCCCTCCAAAGTACCTCATCCACTCAGTGGCTGTGGTAGCTAAGTTTGTGTGTCAACTTGGCTGGGCCTGGTTGAGTGGCTGGGCAGCTGAATGTAGTCATTCCCCATGGTGAGATTAGCAATTAACTCCATGGTGTAATCTATTGGAGCAGCTGAGTAGCTGTTTTGGGATGTGGTCTGCTTCCTGTATATAAGCAGCAGCTTTGGGAACAGTCTCTAGCCTATGGCACACATGAACCCTGCACGTAGTCCTGTCATTGTTCAGCAGCCAGCCATGCTCTGCCAACCTGGGGACTTTCAATGGACTTAAATTAATGGCCTGCCATGTGGTTTGGTAACATCGGGACTATGCCTTTTTACTTGTCAACCTTGGGCTTGTCAGCCTCAGCAGCCAGCAGCTGTCTGAGTGAAGAAAACCTTTGGCTCCAGTGGGCTGGGAGCAGGAGGCAGAGCTGAAGCCCAGGGTTGAGGGGCTTTCACCAGCCCCTAGAGCCTGGCACTTTGAACTTGGATTTAAAGCCTCCAAACTGTAAGAGAATAAACTCTTGTTTGTTAAGGCCATCCCATTTGTGGTATATTCTTGTCAGCACCAGGTAACCATAACAGTGACCAACGAGTTTCCTAGAGGTAAAATGAGAAGATAAGAACACTAGATGAAGGGTGTCCAAGGGCCACAGTCTTGGGGATTCCACCAGTCTCCGACAAACCACAGAGCCTTTTCTTTTTATGACTTTGGGGTTTATTCCACAGTTTTCTCACATTCTGTCTGGGACCTCCTGTTGTGGTCCCTTTTAGAGACTGTGGCCCTCAGTCACTCTTCAAGCCTGGAACGGAACTCACCCCATGGCTCAGCTATCAGCCAAAGGACAGACAGGCCTAAGAAGTGAATGATAACACCAGGGAGATGCCTGACCCTGCGAGACCCAAAGGGCAGCATCTGCCCAGGGAGAAGGCTCAGAAGGCAGGAAGGGAGGGGAAAGGAGGATGAATGGAACCCGTGAGCACAGGGAGGAAGTGGGAAGAGAGCTGTTACAGTGTGGGGGCTGCAGTCAGTGTAACAGGCCTGTGTGAATTGTTGCGGAAGACCAGCTTGCTCTGTAACTTTCACCCATCACAATGTAAATAAATAGATAAGCACTTAGGTGAGATACCTAATCCTTTAAACTCAGTGCCATGGAGTCAGATAAAACTCAGAGCGACCCCTCCTTGGGTTTCTGAGGTGGTAACACTATGGAAGTAGATTGCCCAACCTTCCTTCCAAGGAGTGGCTGGTGGGTTTGAACTGCCAGCCTTCTGGTTAGTAGTCAAATGCCTTAGGCACTACACCACCAGAGCTTCCTACCTAAGTCTTTACTTTGTTGAAATATCAAGTCAAGGATGTCAACCCAGGACAAATCAAAGGCAGGAGAGCGCACCCTGTCTGCCAGATCTCTGCTAAGCACCTTGCACAGGCCAGCCATCCAGCCTGGCGCCCACCACCCTAGCTATGGTCAAGGCTCCCAAGCCTGTGGTGCTTGGGGCAGGGGGTCCGGGGCAGGAGGCAGAACAGGGGTGATCGACACTGGGGCCGCTGTCAGGACCTTCGAGCCAGCTGGCACCCCAACACCACGGCAAGTCAGGACAAGTGGATAAAATCCCATTGGAACACGCAGAGGGTGACCCCAAAGGGCAAGGTGAGGCGGGGGGAGGAGGCACCCAGGATGGGGTGCTAGACTGCGCTCCAAAGCCCTCTACCAGGAGCTTCTTGCGCAGCTCTCTGAGGTCAGCCACGTGCTCGGTTTGCAGGCCTGGGCACGGCCAGAGGGCCCGTGCAGGTGTAGGATCCCAGCCCACCCACCCACACAGGCGCATTGTCCCAGGAGCATTCTGGGCCAGCTTGCCAGAGGCCATGCGCCACGTACACGTACAGCATTGCACTTTAGATCGGCAGTCTTCCTTCCGTGGAGTGGCCGGTGGGTTTGAACCGCCATCCTTCTGGTAAGCAGTCAAAGGCCTGAGGCACTGGGCCACCAAAGCTCCTTTCTGGTGACCACAGCCATCTGAGACGGCACCTGTGACCCGTGGACCCCCACAGCAGCACAGGGGGCCTGGGGCAGCGACCGCTTTGCCTTGACCTTTGGCTTCTGACTCCACCTGGACACGCACCCGCCTCTGTGCTGCCACCCAGGCAGAGACCGGGGAAATCGGGTGTCAGCCAGAGAGGGGCCAGTGAGTGCTGGCTGCAGGGAGGAGTGGGGGGGCCCTGGGACAGGCAGGGGCTGGGGGAGCCGTGGGCTGGGAGAGCCAGCCAGGAACACCGGCAGCACAGGAGAAGGTGTAGCACCCCAGGGGCCACTAGGGGGCAGGCCCAGCCCCAGGAGACGCCAACTTCCTGGGCTCCAGGGCGGCACGCAGGCCCCGAGCCCTGACAGGCTGGGTGTGTGACTGTGCCCACTCACCCGGGGGCCGTGGAAAATGGCAGCACGGCCTGGGCGTCAGGAGGTGGCGAGTCCCCGCTTCCACCCTGGGGGGCGAAGCTCTGCCACTTCAAGGCCTGCACCCCAGCCCCAGCGCCGGGGGAGCCCACGTTCTTGAGCCTCTGTGGGTGTGGGCCACCTGCCCTCAGGGGCCTCCCCGCCTCCTGCCCCGGGTTCCTGGGTGTGTTGAGAGGAGTAGGGTGTCTGAGTGCTGTCTGCAAACACAGGCACCGTTTAGGATGCGACTGGGCCACGTCAAGGCCCAGGAGGAGCTGAGTCTGAACTATTTAAACCCCCCGCAAGCCCGGCTTTAGCCTCCTTCAGTCACAGTCCGTATCTACCCA
Source organism: Orycteropus afer afer (assembly GCF_000298275.1). Lineage (NCBI taxonomy): Eukaryota > Metazoa > Chordata > Mammalia > Tubulidentata > Orycteropodidae > Orycteropus > Orycteropus afer. The sequence continues at coordinate 3,017,389 of NW_006921943.1, read as the reverse complement.
CCTTCCCCCTCATCCAGGTTCATGCATCACCCAACACAAGCGAGAAAGACACCAGCTGCCATTGCTCACACACCCCAGAGGAAATCTTTTTGTAAATGAAATGAAGTTTATATCTGTTTATTACTGCATGGGGGAGGGGAAGGGGGATGTCTTGCCCTAAATTTAGTGACTGTACTTGGCTCTGTTGCATCTCATTGGACGTTGGAGAGCCCGGGGGTCCTCATCCGGCCAGTAGGTATTCTCAGAGCAGGTGACATTGAGGGTCAGCCAAGCCCCAGGACTGCGGATCTGGGAAGAAAGGTCATGGGTCAAGAACCACAGACGTGGTGGGAAGTACCACCCCGGACGGGAACCCACGTCTGCAGGTGCTGCACCCCTCAAGTACTGTGCGCCCACCCCCCACACATCAACATGGTTAAGCGCCAAAGACCAGGACATTAAGCGAAAACTGAGGACAACTACATCGTTATACAACTGCCAAATTACATCATTACGTAACTGCCAAACCACTGAGCATCACTGCCCTGCCAACCTGACACATAACCTAACCCATCACAGCCAGCGTGACTCTTGCCTCACAGCGTGGCGGTCGTTACTGCCAGATGTACATCACTAATGTGAAAAAGAGTTGGATAGCCTACTTTTCTCTATCGTGGTAAATGCCAAATCTCCGATAGCCAGACAGTTGGTAACTGACAAGCAGGTGTCCTGATGCTCTGTGCAAGCGGATCCTCCCACGAGCAGTCAGTGCGCCCACCCTGTTGGGAGCGGCACAGTCGATGAGTGTACATTATGGGCTTACGTGCTCAGTATGAGTGCAAGCAATTCTTCCAAGAAGGTAAAAGCAAACTGGAGGACAATTGCTTGGTTCTCCGGAACGACACCCAAAGAAGCCAGTTCCTTACACAATGTGGGAGGTGGACCGGCAGGCAGGCCCACAGCCTGGGGGAGATGCCAAAATGGGACAGCGGGTGGTGGGGGCTTGTGAATTGACATCCTCATGCTTTTTGGCATCTCCCCAAGTCCCAGATGCAGCGAGCACACTGTTAGTCCGCCGTCATAACAAACCCACCGTCAGTTCCATGTTTACTCCTCCAGCACACTCCTCCTTCAGTCGAGAGACCGGTGAGTGGCACGGCAGCGGGAATTTGAACCCGTCTGAGGGCAGCCACTGCTTGCAGGCTGTCGTGGAGTGCCTGCCAGCTGATTCCAACTCGTGGTGACCCCATTACGGGGCAGAACTCCTCTTTGGGTTTCCTGGGCTGTCATTTTTACGGGAGGAGAGCGCAAGGCCTTTTCTCCCATGGAGCCCCTGGTGGGTTCCAACTGCTTACCTTCGGGTTGGCAGATGAGCACTTAACCACTATGCCACCAGGGCTAATGCGCCTGGGAGCTGGGCTCTGTTGCTGGCGCTTCGCTGCGGAACGTGAAGCCAGGACCTGCCTTCACAGCGACTGCAGGGTCACCCTGCCTTTATTGTTCGCAATTTGGTGCAAACACACAGAGCAGTGGAACACCAGGGGCCGCAGCTGGAGGTGCCCCCACATCACTGGTGTGTGACACTGTGCCCAGCACCACCCCCAGCCCCGAGAGCCATTAGCACTAGGGGAGTTAAGACCAGTCCCACGTCCCTGAGGCCCTAAATGGGCCCACTGAGCCCTTATTCCCCCCATTCCCGTTTCCAGGGAAGCACAGTAGAGCTCTTTGTTTCGGAACCTCTGCATCGCGGCTGCGTCTGCATCATGTACATACTGAGTCTCTGCCAAAGGGAAGCGCCAATAACGCTTTCTCAACTGCCCTGCAAGTCAGGGGTCCTAAAAATGATTTCCTCCTGGAGAAAAAGTCAGACGCCCGTTTGTTCCAGGCACCAGCTTGCTCCTGGGTTATCCGGTGTGCAGTTAGGTCTATGGGGACACAGGTATCTAAGGCAAATACATACCTTCTATAATGATCAAATTGGAACCGACCAGCACAGCCTTGGCGGCTTAACCACACGGACCTGTCGTCTCGCAGTCCAGGGGTCAGTTACGAAACGGGCCTCCCTGGCCAGCTGTCTGCAGGCTGCCTTCTTCCTAGAGGCTCAGGCTCAGGCGCCTGCTCCTCGTGCTCCAGCCTCTAGAGGCGTCTGCAGCCCCGGACTCCTGGCCTCCTCCCTGCACCCCTGCAGAGCCCACAATGCTGCACCTGTCCTTGTCTGCAGCCACAGCGCCCTGGGCCCGCTCCGGAGGGCCCATGTGGGGGTTTCACCTTCCTTGCACCTGCAGGTCCCATCGGCCATGTCAGGTCACAGAGCCACGGGTCTGGCCATCAGGACATGGGCATTTTGGGGGGCCGTTATTCTGCTGACCCCAAGTGCCAACAAAGAAAGCTGCACCTTGTGTTGTTCCCACATCACTACCTTACCCTCCTCATCTTCCCTGAGCCTTACACAGTCTCATGCCCTGCTAAGGCTAAGTAGACCATTTGGGAAACAATCTAAATCTTTGCCATCTTGAATAGCAGGAAAAGATAGATGCGTTGCAGCCTATTTTTATTCACATTGTATCATTTTTATTCCCATTGTGTCCTATTTATTTTATTTGCATTGTATTGTTTTTATTCGCATTATGTCTTGTTTTATTTACATTGTATCATTTTTATTTACTTCCTATACTCTTTTATTCACATTTCTTTAGCAACTTGTGAGGCTGGTTATTTTCTGTTCCCTCATTAGGCATATTTCTCTTTTGTGAATTCTTGCTCAGGTCCTGGCCCATTTTCTAACAGGGTGGCGGTACTGGGCTTGCCTTTTCCTCAATGTCTGTCAGAGCACTTTCTATATTAATCGTGGGATCATGGCTAAACTGACTGCTCGAATCCCATTCAAGCCCTTGCATCGTCACTGATTATGAACTTAGTAGGAGCTCTGGTAGCATAGTGCCTAAGGCAGTTCAAACCCACCAGCCACTCCTCGGAAGGAAGGTTGGGCAATCTACTTCCGTAGTGATACTGCCTCAGAAACCCAAGGAGGGGTCGTTATCAGTTGGATCCAATTCGACGGCAATGAGTTTTTTTTTAATTGGTTTTGTAACTACTCTTGCTTTTGACTATATCAGACCTGAAGAACAAGATTACATGTTTTAAATAAACTTTTTTTGGTAGCATAGTGCCTAAGGCACTTGACTGCTAACCAGAAGGCTGGCGGTTCAAACCCACCAGCCACTCCTCGGAAGGAAGGTTGGGCAATCTACTTCCATAGTGATACTGCCTCGGCAACACAAGGCGGGGTCGCTATGAGTCGGGGCCAACTCGATGGCACACAACAACAACAACAGGAGATGTTTCAAGACCGTGAGGAAGCCTTGATTTGGGAACCTTTCTGAGACACACGTGTGTGGGTGGCCCTGTCTCCTGTCGTCCTCTCAGTGACACCAACGTGGGAGCGGAGGACAGGTCTGTGCTGAGCGGCCCGTCCACTATCCTCAGCTCGATCCTCGCTTCTTTGCAGCACAAAGAGCATTAAGACTTCGCAGGGCCTGACAAGCTGTACATTATCCTCTAAGAGTGACCTGACGTTTCAGCGGCCGAGCGTGAAAGGGTCTATTGTGCACAGAGTCAGGTCCGTCAGGAGCTCTCCCAGCGTCCCGGCCAGACGTCAGCGTCCCGGTCAGACGTCAGCGTCCCGGTGACGTCAGCGTCCCGGCCGGACGTCAGCGTCCCGGCCGGACGTCAGCGTCCCGGTGATGTCAGCGTCCCGGCCGGACGTGTTTTCATCTTCATCCACGTACCACAAGCATCTCCTTGCGGAGTCTGAAGACAGGGCCTCAGTTCTACATCCAGAACAGAACACTTTGTAATCACATCAGTGAATCACAAGCCCTCCTTAAAGGACACTCCATGGCTGCACAGTCTTCCCAGGTCCCTGTCGCCACGTTACGTAATTACTGCTGCCACTACTGCTTGTTAAAAGGAGGCCGACTGTCGATGGACTAGATGGCAGAGTGGGTATGAGACGGAACAGGAGGGAAAGCGTCTGTCAGCCTAAGCGAGGGTGTCTTGGCCGCCTGGCAGTATGACCCCATGTAAAAGAGAACCCTTACCTTTTCACTTCTACCAGATCATTTCAGAATGTCGTGTTCAGAACGTCCTGGTTCAAACATTTGTTTCAAGCAAAACTAAGATATGCTTGTAAATAAGGGGACTGTTTCACACTGCTGACAGAATAAAAACTCATTCCTGCAACACGCTCAGACCTAAGCTCGCAGGCAGGCTGTGAACAGACGCTCTCGCGTGCTGCCCTCGGGGGCGAGCGGGCCCCCCAGCGGTGCCCAGCTCCCGGCATCCTCTGACGATTACGTGAGCTCAGCCTGCCCTTCACCCTGTCCTTCTGACACAAGCCAGTATGTTCCAAGTTCAGCTTGAACTTCCTCTTACAGGCCAGGACCCCTGAACCACAGAAGCCCACAGTGGCGCAAACACAGTGGGTAGATGTTCCAGGTTCCCCTCAGTTCCCATCCCCGCTAGTCCCCTGACATTTCCAGGGGACTCTGTTTCCAGGGTGGCACAAGGTCCCCGTGGTCACAGTTCCTGGCCTTCTGGCTCTGAAATCCCTCCCAGGTCAGTTTGCAGACATATGAGCTGTGACGTCAGGTCAAGGGCAGATCAAACAGTAGAACTTTTGTACAAGGGAATGCAGCAAACTTGGGGATGTGTGTGTGTGAGTGAGTGTGGCTGAGTGTGTGTGTGTGTGAGACTGTGTGGCTAAGTGTGTGTGTGGGAGTGTGTGTGTGACTGTGTATATATGACTGTATGTGACTGTGTTGTGGCTAAGTGTGTATGAGTATGTGTGTGGCTGAGTGTGTATCTGAGTGTATATATGTGTGTGAGTGTGTGGCTATGTGTGTATGTGACTAAATGTGTGTGGCTGAGTGTGTACATGTCACTATGTGTGAGTGAGCATGTGGGGCTGAGTGTATGTGTGAGTGTGTGTGTGGGTGAATGATTATGTATGTATGTGAGTGTGTGTAGCTGAGTGTGTGTGGGAGTGTGTGTGTGACTGTGTATATATGACTGTATGTGACTATGTGTTGTGGCTAAGTGTGTATGAGAGTGTGTGTGTGGCTGAGTGTGTATCTGAGTGTATATATGTGTGTGAGTGTGTGACTGTGTGTGTGTGACTGAATGTGTGTGGCTGAGTGTGTACATGTGACTGTGTGTGTGAGTGAGCATGTGGGGCTGAGTGTATGTGTGAGTGTGAGTGTGGGGCTGAGTGTGCATGTGTGGCTAAGTGTGTATTGTGAGTGTGTGGCAGAGTGTGCATGTGTGTGAATGATTATGTATGTATGTGAGTGTGTGTGTGGCGGAGTGTGTGTGAGTGTGAGGGTGTGTCTGGCTGAGTGTGTGTGTGTCTGAGAGAGAGACATGGACGGGGGCGTGAAGAGGTGAAGAGGTGGCGAGCTGTGATGCCACACTCTGTTTTGGGACCGTTAGTATTTTCCCTTCTCTCCCAAACAGCAGCACTTCAAGAATCATTGATTCAATTCTAAGAGCCCCACAGCATTGTAACTGTGTAAGATGAGTCATGATGACATGAGACCCTGAACTGGGAGCCACTCCCATGGTGCCACTGTGCTCACGCTGAATGCCTGGGACCATGGCACTGCGTCGACACACACACTGCCATGAAGAACGCATATGCCATCCTGAATGATGGTTACTTTCCACCTGATCTCAGGGTGACTCCTGCTTTACAATTTCCCAGGGAAGAAGAAACTCTGCAATGCTGTCAGGACTCCTCCTGTCAGAAGCAGCGGTCTCTGGCAGTCCTGTTGCGCATGCAGTACCACTGCTTGGCCTCCCCGGAGCACAGATGTGGAGGAAGTGGGTTAGAGAAGCCCTGCTCTGTCCCAGCTCCAGCCAGCCTCTCTGTGCTAAGTGTAGTTCAGCTGACTTGTATTACGTTCAGAGAACAAAGGTTAAAATACAGGAGGTTTTGGAAAGCAGTATGCTGGCTCCTCAAAGAGTTAAACACAGAATTACCACAGGTCCCAGCAATTCCACTCTGAGGCATACACTACAAAGACTTAGAAGAAGCAACACAAACAAATACATGTACATCCATGTTCATTGCAGCTTTTTCAATGTGGTCTATCCACACACTGGAATATTATGCAGCCAGAAAGAGAAATGAAGGTCTGACATATGGTATGCCAATGACAAACCCTCAACACATCTGTTGACACAGAAAGGTAACTGTTGTTTTATCCTACCTACATCAAACATCTAGGATCAGCAAATGCATGGAGACCAAAGTCCACTCGTGATTACCAGGGACAAGAGGGAATGGGAGAGAGAAGCTAATGTTTAAGGCACACGAAGCTTCTTTTTGCAGTAATGACAGGTGGAGTTACAGATACACAGGTGTGATGGTTACACAATAGGTGGACTATAAGTAAGGTCTGATTACATCTGAAAATGGTTAAAGTGGCAAAAAAAAAAAAAAAGTAACACAAAAGAATTAAAAAGGCTTTAGCATTTCATTTCTCTGAGTTTATGGAGAAAGCTCCAACTTAAGGACATTTTGCTGCCTGCCCTTCATCATGTCTCTGGCATGATGTCAGGCCCACTAAAACAAGATTTCAACACGGTCCAGGGTCTTATAAATAATACCCCAAAAGACCAGGGTGCAAGTGAAACCATTCGTCACATGAAGAACCAGGGGAATCTCAACTGTGATGAGAAAAGCCCTCCAACAGACACCAAGAGCAAGATGACACGTGGCAGAGTTATCTGACATGGATTTTGAAACAGCCCTTGTAAAACGGCTCAGCGAATGTTTACAAACACATTTAAAACAAACGACAACATATAATGTCTCAGCAAAAGCAGACGATACAAAGAAGAACCAAACAGAAATTTTCTAGCTGAAAAACATATAACCAAAGTGAAGACTCAAAGGAAGGCTTCAACAGCCAACTGGAGAGAACAGAGGAAAGGATCAGTGAACTTGAAGACAGAATAGAAAATACCCAATCCACACAACAGAGGAAAAAGACTCGAGAAAAAGAAACAAACAGAGTCTCAGGGACCATAACCTTTCTTCTTGTCCTCTTGAGTTTCTTAAATCAAGTTTGAGGGTTGAATAAAAAATCCTAACACTCAAAGGTGTTCCAAATGTATGTAGGTGGAATGCAGGGAGTCCCAACTTAGGACAGGGCTCTGTTCCAGTGACTGCTGTAAGCTGGTTTGATGTAAGTTGACTACTTTTGTTGTTCTTGCTGTTCTCATTATTATTGTCTTTTATTATCACTGGGAGTTCTGGTGGTATAGTGCCTAAATCATTTGACTGCTAACCAGAAGGCTGGCAGTTCAAAACCACCAGCCACTCCTCAGAAGGAAGACTTGGCAATCTACTTCCATAGTGATACTGCCTCAAAAACCCAAGGAGGGGTCACTATGAGTCAGATCCAACTCATCGGCAGTGAGTTTGGAGTTTTGGTTTATTATCACCATCTTTATATACATCTGACTTTTATTTATCTTTGGGGGTTGGAGACATTACATATAAACTTACAGATATATTTTAACACTGTATGTAGTACATATTACTAATGATATAATGTGCCAAGACAAAAGACAGTTGCAGCTGCAGATCGTGGTACTTAATATGTCGTAAGTCAAGACTACCTCTATTTAAGGTAAGTACGTTATAAACAAGGGATGGCAGAAGAACTTAAATGGAGGTAAGTTACACTTCATTCAAACTGGTAAAACTGTCAACGCCAGTAGACTGTGATGTTATATATCTATAATTTAATACCTAGAGCAACCACTAAAAGCCGATAAAAAAAGATACATTCAAAAGCACTAGACACATCAAAATGGAATTCTAAAAAATGTCAAATAACCCACAAGAGGACAGGAAAAAGAAAGAAGAAATGGAGGGAACAGACAGAAAACAAAAATCAAATAGCAGGCATAAGTGTTAACATACCTATAATTACATTAAATGTAAATGGTCTAAACACATCAACTAAAACACAGATTGACAGAGTGGATTTTTTAAAAAATCACAACCCAACTATACACTAGGTGTTCTGGTTCTCTAGTGCCACTCTGATAGGAATACACCACAAATGGGATGGCCTTAATAAACAGGAGTTTATTCTTACAATTTGGAGGCTTTAAGTCCAAGTGCAAAGTGCCAGGCTCTAGGGGTGGATGAAGGCCTCTCAACCTTGGGGTCCAGCTCTGCCTCCTGCTCCCAGCCCACTGGAGCTAGAGGCATTTCTTCACTAGACAGCTACTGGCTGCTCAGGCTGAGAAGCCCCAAAGTTGACAAGTAAAAAGGCACAGTCCCGATGTTACCAAACCACATGGCAGGCCATTAACTTAAGTCCATTGTAAGTCCCAAGATCAGCAGAGCATAGCAGGCTGCTGAGCAACGACATGGCTACATGCAGGGTCCAAGTGTGTCACAGGCTAGAGACCATTCCTGAGGCTTCTCCTTAAATACAGGAAGTAGATCACATTCCCAAAGGCAGCTACTCAGCTGCTTGTGGTAGATCCCACCATGGAGTTGATTGCCAGTCTCATCATGGGAAATAACTACCACCAGCTGCCCGGCCACTCACCCAGGCCCAGCCAGGTTGACACACGGACATACCCACCACACTAGGGAATGCTGCAGACTGAAAAATGCAACCTCAGAAGTTCACACACCATACGCTTGCACTTACGTCACAGTCTCCAAGTGACCAAAGCAGAGAGATGAAGGACAGGCCTCTGGCTCCCAGAAGGCAGCGCCGGGGGCACAAGCAGGGGAGGGGACCTGACAGGGGTCAGGAGGGACAGCACCGTCCTGGATCTTGACTGGGGTGGTGGTTCCATGGAGCCACACGTGCTAAATTGCACAGAACTGCACACACACTGCACCAAAATGTCAGCTTCCTGTAAGACGTGGCCACTGAGGGCACCCGGGGGAAGGGTGCATGACACCTGGCGATGCTATCTTTAGAACTACTTGTGAATATACAATTATTTCAAAATTAAACGTTTAAAACACTGGACAGAATCCTGTATGTGTATAAGCTCAACTATATAAAGAGTTATATTTGAGTAGAACACAAGTATCAGGAATAAACACACAGAACACAAGTACCGGGAATAAATACACCTTTTTTTTCCCCCCCAAACTAACCAAAGTTAACGGCATAGCCTTGTATTTGTGGCACCCACATCAGGATAGCCCAGCCCTCGCTGACATGCAGTCAGC
>NW_006921943.1:3006026-3007791 GCF_000298275.1 Orycteropus afer afer | reverse complement strand
AGCCACTCCTCGGAAGGAAGGTTGGGCAATCCTACTTCTGTAGTGATACTGCCTCGGAAACCCAAGGAGGGGTCGCTACGAGTCGGGTTTGACTCAACGGCACATAACAACAACAACAAGCCTAAAACCCTGTTAAAGAAGGGATAAGGTTCCAATCAGACCTGTTTCTGACAGGGCAAAGTATTACAGTTACATCTTGGGGGATATGACATATGAAGGCAGGCTTCCAAGAGGAGGATTCTCCTCGTCCCACAGACAGCCCCCTGGATCATACGACCAACAAGGCCATGATGTATGACAGTTGCCAAGTGGACTCAGGCTATTCCTCACCCGGCGTATCAATGTCATGCACACAGGGTACTACGGTCACGCAGTATTTATTCATACTTTTTTCTAATTTGAAACTCGAAGTACTTAAACACAGAACCCTGTACACAGACATCGGCATTTCTCCCCGGCTTGCAGTTCAGCCACTACGTTGAGGGCTCAGGTCTGGGCCACGTGTGAAACAAGCCACTTTTGGGGAGCACCTGAGAACTTGCGGCGATCTCCTGAGCCAGCGGGAGGTGCTTTTAGGAAGAAAAAGGGAATACTCCGTATTCTGCGATTGCTATTTGGCTAGCTGGGTTGTATTCACTCACACATTAAATCACTCAACATTCTGAGTCTTTACTTTGGACCACTACCATCTTAGGGGTTGGGTCTTTTTTTTTTACTTTTTTCCAAACTGAGAAATATGAAGTGAGAACTTAATTTGCAAACGTTGAGAACAGTATAGACGTGAAGCACAGAGCATCCTACTTGTACACGACCTCTGTGTTCCGGATCCCAGGACCAGGAGAGGTAACCAGTGGCCTTGCCAGCACTGTGTCTGTTTGCTGCTTATGGACAAGGACTCAAGGACAAACACAACACTGCCTGGCCCGCGAGGATCTCCTAGATCAACACAAGAGGAAATGGTGAACGTGCGTAAGTGCCAAGGGGCTATTCAGACAGAGAAGTGGAGACGGAGCTTCCGGGCAGAGAACACCGCCAGGGAGAGAGGTGTGGGAGAGTGAGCCTCTCCCTGGTGCACGACGTGGGTGTGATGGAGACGCAGGCCAGGAGGTGGATAGGGACGTGCAGGGAAGGCAGAGGCCATGGGCACGAGCGAGCCAACTGAGCAGTCAGGACAGCGTCCCATGGACAAATGGACATTGCATTTGGAAGAACGTAGCCGTGGTCAGGAGGGCTAGTGGGCTGAGTACTTGGGGTCTTCTTCAAGTGAGGATGCTTAGACCATTTCTGCTGCTCTTGGCCCACCCATGCTATTTCCCTAACCCCCACACACAGTATATCCACATGTGTATGCTGCGTGTGTTTATGAGTTTACCTTGGCACCTTTACCTGGCCCGGGCCCATTTCCTTAAGTAGTTTTATGGGCACTCAGGAAAAGAAAGAGAGAGAGAGAGCTCTGGTGGCCTAGTGCCTAAGGCGTCTGACTGCTAACCAGAAGGCTGGTCTTCCAACCCACCAGCTACTCCTCGGAAGGAAGACTGGGCAGTCCACTTCCGTACAGACAGTGCCTCTGAAACCCAAGGAGGGGGCGCTATGAGTTGGAACTGACTGGGCAGCAGTGAGCTCAGGAAAAATAAAGTTGGACAAGTATCCCCTCACAGCAAGAGCATGTGCACCGTGCAGGAACGCGGTGAGGCCGCAGCTCCGCAGTGTTCCGTTCTCACCTCCCGGTATCTTAGAAAAGGGGCCCTGCTGGCGCAGTGGTTAA
>NW_006921943.1:2994246-3004546 GCF_000298275.1 Orycteropus afer afer | reverse complement strand
CTAGGAGGGCGCCAGGGCTTAGGCGGAGCAGCTGGGCCAGCCTACTGTCTCCTGAGCGAAACGCGACCCTGAGGCTCAGCTAGGCCGGTGCTCCCTCCCCCGCTCCCTCCCCTGCGCTCTCTCCCCTGCGCTCCCTCCGTGGGCTTTACAGAGCTTTTCATTTAAAACGAAAGGACTATTGTTCTGATGATTGTCCTTGGGCAGTTGACCTGAGCAGAAGGAACGTCTGGGAAAGGCTGTGAGGCCCCGGGGTGCCCCTGGGGCTCCACCTTCCTCCTGCCTTCTTCCTCACGGCCCTGCCTCTGTGCTGTGCCCCCGCCAAGTCCGCGCTGCCAGGCCAGTGGGTTCAGCGGGGAGCCCCTGCGAGCGCAGTTGGTGCCTGTTTGGGGACAGAGTCCCCGCACTTAGCAAGCTGCGCAAAGCATAGAGGGTCGCGGCGGGCAGGCCCTCCAGGCCCTATGGACGCGCCTGTGGTCTCTCCTGCCAGAGCCTTGGGCCAAGGGCACCCCTTGAGGTCACCGCCGCCTCCAGGGATGTGCAAGGTGTTCAGGGGAGAGGTGGTTGTTGTTGTTATGTGCCCTCGAGTCGGCCCGACTCATAGTCGACCTCATAGTCGACCCCTCCTTTTCACTAGGGAAGTAGGATTGCCCAACCTTCCTTCTGAGGAGTGACTGGGGGGTTTGAACCGCCAGCCTTCTGGTTAGCAGTCAAGTGCTTTAGCCACTATGCTACCAGAGCTCCTGGGGAGAGGAGAGGAGGAAATCACCTCCATCTGGTCCCCCGGAGCCACTCACAGGTTCCCCTCGGCCTGGTGCGTGCTAGGAACCGTGGACTGTCCTTCTCGAACGATGGAAAGTGCCAGCGGTCACCGGTCAGAGCCTCACTGTCAGCTACAGGGAAGCGTCGCACCCCACACCTGCCGGGGCCAGCCTGTGATGCCTGGAGCGCGGGAGAGCCTTCCGGCCTGTGCTGGGTCGCCCAACATGCGGCCTCGTCCAGAGGCGCCTGGAGCCAGGTCAGGGTCTCCGTCCGGGTCCGCGCATGCATGCCACTTGGGCTTGCACTGGAGGCCTTGGGGACAGCGGGGACAGCAGACAGATCCAAGGACAGCTGACAGGGCCCTCCCAGCTTGTCTTTGGGGTATGGGGGTGGGCCTGACACGCTGGGCATTGGAAGCATTCCTTCAAGTGAACACGGGGATCACGAGGCCCCGGAGGTCATCCAGCGCCCCATCCTACCGGACACTGCCACTTCCTGCCGCCTGCCACGCGCGCAGGCGCACAGGCTCGGCGACAAGCCCCGAAACCCAGCCTGGAGGTGTAATCTGGGGCCGGGCCACCAGGTGGCGGTGCTGCCTAAACCGCAGGCTGCCGGCGGAGAGGCGGAAGGACGCTCTCTGCCACACACTGCCCTGGCTTGGCCGCAATGCCGGCTGGTTGCTTTCATTTAATTTTATTGCCGTAAAATATACGTAACAAAATAGCTGCCGTACTAACCAGTGTTAAGTGCATATTCACCATGTGTGTAACCACCACCACGGCCCGGCTCCAAGGCTTTCCCCTCCCCCGAGCAGGAGTCAGTGCCCACTACACACTCCCTGGTCCGCCCCCACCCCGGGAACAACCAATGAGCTTCCGTCCTGGCTCAGAACGAGCCCTGATGGGACAGGCAACTGCTAACCGAAGGTCGCCAGTTCAAACCTACCCAGCAGCTCCGCCAGAGAAGACCTGGCCGTGGGCTGCTGTGAAGATTACGGCCATGGAGACGCTCCGGGGCAGCTCCCCCCAGGCCCACGGGGTCATTGTTCGTCGGAGTGGACTCTCCGGCCGCTGACAATAGCATGTGTTTCAGGAAAGGGGTATACACATTTGCCCTTGTGTGTCTGGAGCCTTTCAGGGCTCCTCCGTGTCATGCATGTGTCGGGACCTCTCTTCATAGCTGAGCAATATTCCAGAGCCTGGCTGTACCACGCTGTGTTTGTTCATCACTCTGGATGGACACATGGGTTTTTTCCACCTTTCAAGGAACATGGGTGTACATGTGCCAGGTTTTAAAATAAATATCCCAGGCTTTTTTGTAGCAACAGCAATACTTTCGGGTCCTGTGATACTTCCCAGGACACAGGACAATGACTGTCCGCTTGTCCCTGCACGGTGCCTTCACTCCTCTGAGTTCCTGGCCAGATGTTTAAATGCCCCAAATAATGGCAGGTGACCAGAGCTTTACACGGGCTGTCGCTAAACTTGCCGACATTCTTATCTTTCTATGACTTCAGCTCAACTCACCAGCACCTAACAACAACCTCTGCCAAGAGTTTGTAAAAGTCCTAAAACCAAACTCACTATGCAGGAGTTGATTCCAACTCACAGGGCCCCTGGAGAACAGAGCCAAACTGCTCAGGGTTTCCAAGGCTGTCAATCTTTACAGAAGCAGATGGCCTCGTCTTTCTTCCCACGTGGCTGGTAGGTTGGCACCACTGAGCTTTTGATGAACAGCTGAGTGCTGAACCACTGTGCCACCAGCAAATGAAACGCTGTCTCACTGTGGGTTTGATGTGCCTCTTTCTGATGTCGAGCAGGTCTTCATGTGCTTGGTGGTCATTTGAATGTACTTTTTGGTGAAATGTCTGATAAGTTGTTTGTCCATTTTATGACTGACGTATTTATCTTTCCGTTGTTAACTTCTCGAAATTTTATATGTATTTTGGTTCTTACGTTCTTGTTAGATGCATGGTTTCTGAACATATTCTCCCAGTAGGTAGCTTATCTTTTCACTTCTTTGGTGAAGTCTTTTGATACACAAAAGTTTTTCATTTTTGTGAGGTCCCTTTATTTATTTTGTCTTTTGCCATTTGTGCTTTTGTTATTATATTAGATGATCCATTATTGAAAGCCAGGCCTGGCAGCAGTCCCCAGCTTGTTCTTCTAAAACGTTTATGGCTTTAGTTGCACACTTACATCCTTAGTCAACTTTGAATTTGTTTTTGTGTATGGTGTGAGGCAGGGATCCTGCTTCATTTTCCTGCATGTGGGAATCCAATTTTCCCTGCACCATGTCCTTCCCCATCAAATGGACGTGGCACCCTGATCCAAAATCAGATGACCACAGATGTGGGTTTCTTTAAGGACTCTCAATTCCATTCCATGGGCCTGTGTGGCTAGTGATACAGTGCCAGGCTGTCATGATTATTGTAGCTATATTATATGTTTAAAATCAGAACATGTGATTTTTCCTGCTGTGTTTTTCACTTTCAACATTGTGTTAGCTATTCTGGGCCCCTTGCCATTCCCTAGAAGGTTGAGGATTGGTTTTTCCGTTTCTGTAAAGAAGGCTGTTGAAATTCTGACCAGGAGTGTGTTGAATCTATAGATCACTTCAAGTAGCATTGACATCGCAACAATATTAAGTCTTCCAATCCCTAAATAGGAAAACTATTTCCTTTATTTAAGTCTTCTTTATTTTCTCTCAGTCATTTTATACTGTTCATTGTACAAATGTTTCACCTTTCTGATCAGATTTCTTCCCAGGCATTTTATTACCTTAGGTGCTGTTGTAAGTGGAATGGTACCCTAATTTCCCTTCCAGATTTCTCATTGCGGGTGTATAAAACCCAACTGATTTTTTTTCCCACCTGTTTTTTGTTTGTTTACCTTGTATCCTACAACTTTGCTAAACTCCTCTCTTAGCTCTAAAAGTTAAATTGTATGCTTCTTTTAGTGAGTATAACCCTAACCTTCAGATTTTATCTGGATAAACAACCTAGTCTTTAAAAGTGCAACGTTCCTTGGGAGAAGGAGCACATGCTGGGTCAGCAATGGACCACTCACACTTTAATGTGAATTACTCTAATCACTTCCTTGTCTACCAATACTTACTCCATTGCTGGAAAATGAAAGAGTGAAAGAAAACTGGTCAGAAGGGACTGATTGTGGACTGCAGGGCTTTGGTCTGAAACCACAGGTTACATGGGGTGTCATTCCAGGGGTGGGCAGGTGAGGAGGGAGGTTGAGGAAGCACGACACACATCACACGGATGAAACGTGTTGAGAAATGCTGGAGGTCCAGCAATGTGTGGTGCCCTTTATGTAAGAGATCACCGTGTGCTGTCAGTTAGGTACACTTCCCAAACATGTAGAAGCTACTTTTGAGGGTTTTTGTAAAGTTGTATATATTGTAAAATTATAAAGAAACATGGGATAGTAAATGCTAAATCTATGATGGTGATTACCTTTGTGTTTGTTGAGTGTCGAGCCAATTCCAAGTCAGAGCAATGCCAGAGGACAGAGAAGAGCTGTCCCTAGGGTGCCCTAGGCTGTCCTCTTTACGAGGGCAGATCAACAGGTCTTTTTCCCACAGAACCGCTGCTTGGGTTCAAACCATCAACCTTTTGATTAGCATGCAGGTGTTTTGTTGCAGGTTGTTGTTGTTGTTGTTAGGTGCTGTCAAGTTATCTCTGACTCATAGTGACCCCGTGTACAACAGAACAAAACACTGCCCGGTCCTGCCAGCCTCACCATCCTTGCTATACCTGAGCCCATCATTGTAGTCACTGTGTCAATCCATCTTGTTGAGGGCCTTCCCCTTTTTCACTGACCCTCCACTTTACCGAGAATGATGTCCTTCTCCAGGGAATGGTCCCTTCTGACAATATGACCAAAGTAGGTGAGACGGAGTCTGGCCATTCTCGCTTCCGAGGAGCACTCTGGCTGTACTTCCTCCAGGACAGCTCTGTTCCTTCTTCTGGCAGTGCACGGTCCTTTCAGCGTTCTCCGCCAGCACCACAGCTCAAAACATCCACTCTTCTTCGGTCCTCCTTGTTCATTGTCCAGCTCCCACATGCATATGAGGCGACTGAAAAGACCATGGCTTGGGTTAGGCGCACTTGATCTTCAGAGTGATGGCTTTGCTCTTCAGCACTATGAAGGGGTCTTTGGCAGCAGATGTGCCTGGTGTTTGTTGTGGGGAGGGGCACAATTAAGGAAAGGAAACCCTGGGGTTTCGGTGTTCGAAGCTGGTAGGGGATGGGTGGCGTTGCTATGAAATTCTGTGTACTGCTGCATGTGTAATATTTTATGACACATTTTCAAACTTTCATAACAAATTTTGAAATAAAAGAATGAAAGGAATGCTGCCATTAATCCTTGTAAACAAAGTTTCTTTATAAATAGGACTATACATTTCATCAGTTCGTAAATTCTGGTTTCTGAGGATTTGATTTCATTCTTTCCTTCTTTTTTCTCTCTTTCTCCTCTCTCTCTTCTGTTTTTTCCTCTTTTTTTAAGTAGTACTTATTTACTTCTAAAAAAACAGCATCGATGCCTTTATTAAGAAACTTAGAAATACCATGGAAAACAGCAAACAGTATTATTTGATCTGTCCCCTAGCATTACTGAGTAATTACTAGCGCTTTAAGGGTTTGTCTAGTGTGTCAAGTTTCTAGGAATTTGTATTGCATTCATGTAGACCTTGTACCTGCACGTGACTCCCAGAAAGCCTCTGAGGACAGGAAGCCCCTGCTCAGCTCTTCCTGGTCGTGCCTGACTTCACCTTTCAGGACCAACAATGTGAGAAGACAGGTGGGTGATCTGGGTAGGCAGATAACTTTCTCACAACTTGGACTGTGTCCACAAGGTCCCTCACCATAAAAGGGGGAGAAGGTCACGTCACTGAGTATGACCTGCACCCTGGAGACATTCCAGGCAGAATCAAGCCCCAGGTCTCCACACTGTTACCATGGAACTCGCACCCAGTTAAAGTTCTCACTCTAGAAATCAGGGTGATTAGCTTAGCTGTGAAGGAGGTCGGGAGCTCTGGTAGCGTAGTGCCTAAGGCACTTGATTGCTGACCAGAAGGCTGGTGGTTCAAACCCACCAGCCACTCCTTGGAAGGAAGACTGGGCAATCTACCTCCGTAGAGATACTGCCTTGGAAACCCAAGGAGGGGTCGCTATGAGTCAGGTCCGACTCCACAGCAGTGAGTGAAGTAGGTCAGAGGTCTTACTTCACCCAGTACAGTTCACAGTGGTCTCCTGGTAGCTCGGGGCTGGTCTGTGTGTGTGTGTGTGTGTGTGTGTGTCTGTGAGAAAGAGAGAGAGAGAGAGGGAGAAACTCCCAGGGACAGAAAATGCATTTGTCTGGGAAATGTCTGTGCAGGAGTAACGACGAGGAGAAGGCCCTGACTCACTCAAGAAGGAAGTCGGGCACTGGGCCACTTGCCTCACCCGGACCAGTGACAGTCTTCACACACAATTCTCCCCAAAAGGTTCGACTTCCTGCTTGTCCATCTGACTCAGGACACCTCTTTCTCAGTGAGGGTGCCAAATAACCAAAGAGTTGGAGACAGACAGCGAGTGACTAAGGGTTAGGTGACCCTAAGGAGCCCTGGGGCACAGTGGCTAAGTGCTCAGCTGCTAAGCAAAAGGTTGGTGGCCTGAACCCCCCCCATAGGCCTGCAGGAGAAAGCCCTGGTGATCTGCCCCATCAAGATTACAGCCTGGGACACCCTGTGGGGCAGCTCAGCTCCATCCCATGAGGTCCCTGTGGGGTCACTATGAGTGGAACCAACTCCACAGCACCTAGAAACAACCACCGCCCCACAGAGCAGTTCCGTCTCCCACGGGGTGGACAGAAGTCAGAATCCACTCAAAGGCAACAGGCAGGGAGTTGGAGAACATGGCTGGTTTGTTTTTTAAATTGTTTTATTGCAGTAAAGGATATATACTATATATATACACAGTTGTCAAGTCAACGTTTTTAACACGTACAATTCAGTGACATTCATTGTGTTCATCAAAGAAAGTGTGTTTTCAGACAAGCCTTCCCCACACCGTATGTGCTGCAGAGCCCCGTCCTCACACCGTGTGTACTGCAGAGGCCCCTCCTCACACCGTGTGTGCTACAGAGCCCCGTCCTCACACCATGTCTACTGCAAAGCCCTTTCCTCACGCCATGTGTGCTGCAGAGGCCCCTCTCACACCATGTGTACCATAGTGCCCTGTCCCCACACCGCGTGTAGCACAGAGGCCCCTCCTCACACTGTGTGTACCACAGAGCCATCCCACTGAAGAGCCACTTCGCCCCTCCCAGTCTCCTCTCCTGAGGAGAACATGCACTCATTCACACTCACTCACTTGTTCACACACACACAGTGACATTCGCACCTGGTTTGGAGCAAGTGACTGAATGGGGCCTCCACCCGCAGTTGAGAACTGACTAAACTACAAAGGGAAGGGCTGGGCCAAGGGAATGGCCCAGGCCCAGAGCCCACTGTGTGGAGGACAGTCCTCAGGTCCTGAGGGCCGCCCCTGCTGAGTGCTGGCCGACGCTCGGCATCTTCACTCCACCTTGCCGAGGAGGTAGGCCGACGATGGCCACCACACCTGCAGGCAGCTGCATGGCATTCCTGCTCTTGTTGGAATTGGTGTTGATGACTCAGAAGGTGCCATGGCACCCAGGCTCACCTGGCCTGTTGAAATGGCCAAACCAAGTGGACTCCTCCTTCCACAGTCTCCACCACATCTTAGGCTTGGAGTTAAAGTCTGATTAAAACTGGTCACTCAGAAGCACTGAAGCATTCACCTTCACGTGACAAACCCTGGGCTTACAGTTTCAGAGGCAGCCGACTTCAAACAGAGATGTCGCCATTGAATAAAGCAGCAACACGGATCACTGTAAGAACCGTCATCAAACCCGGGAGGTATTGTGGAAAGTGCCTGTGCGTGAAACACCTGTTTTACTTCAATTCACAAACAGGCATGCCCTGAATCTGGGTTACCCTATCATTTAAAAAAAAAAAAAAAAAAAAAACACCTCTTCTGCAAATGCCAAAAGACTGACTTGGTGAAAGATAATTAGGCCTTGTTTCTATGGGAGAATCCATGCCAACCGAAGAGGTCTTTCTGATGGGGTCGACTAGGAAAATAAACCAATCCTACTGTCAGTTCTTCTGATTTCAGTAATGGTCGCCATGGAAACAGATCTGGGCCCTATCTCTTCTCACACCTTGAAGTAAACAATCCAGTTCCCACTTTTCCCTGCGCCCTTCCTTCCGGCAGGACACTGAGAGGACGTTTTGCTGCCGCTACAAGCGTGTCGTCCGGCCTTCCCACCCCACACTCCTTCTCGGGTTTCGGAGCACGGTCAGCGCCCGGTGGATTTTCGCGGAAAGAGGCACCCACCCACCCGGGCGCCTGCGCGCGCGAGGCTGAGCACCTTCCTCCTGCGCCCAGGTGGAGAAGCCCGTCGCTCGGAGGTGCAGGGACATCCAGGGACATCTGGAACGGCCCTGGCCGTGACATTGCTTCCTCTGGCCACCTGCCTGCTGTAACCGCAGACAGTGCACGCGCTACCGAAAAGCCCTTGCCATGTGGGCTGCCGACTGCCGGGAAATGGAGGCCCTCTCCCCTGTCCACCCACGCTCCGAGTGCCTCGCACATTTGGCCAAGGCCAGGGTCTTGCCATAGAGGTGGTTCTCTCCTGAGGGCACAGAGGCACCGTGGAGGGTTAGGCTGTCCCCCCAGACCCCGCCCCACGAGGGAGAAGGGCGCCTGTTCATGTGTGTGTGCTAAGTGCACTTTCTTTGACTCTCATCCTAGCGCATGGACTGTGTGATGCAGAAAATTACAGAGAGCTGATCAAACGAAGCAGCTCACACACACACACACACACACAGCCTGACACACACACACACAGCCTGACACACACACACACACACACAGCCTGACACACACACACACAGCCTGACACACACACACACACACAGCCTGACACACACACACACACACAGCCTGACACACACACACACACACAGCCTGTGAGCTGCGGAGCTCTGGGATGGAGCCACGCGGAGAACACAAGTCAGCAGCTGTCTCTAGAACGCCTTAAGGACTGTAATTCTCAGACACAGTAATAATGAGAATAAAATGGTCATAGTGGTAACTTTGTCTAAGGTGACAATTCTATTTTAAAAATGGTGAGAGGACTTGCTCAACCGGGCCTGGCCCCAGCGTACCTTGGGAGGCCTGGCTGGGACGGGCCTGCCCGCAGTGTGCCTCAGGTATCTTGGGAAACCTTTTGCAGAGTCCACTACCGTATTGCTTTTCTTCTGCCCTCCAGAGCCACGCTCTCCAAACAGCATGTCAACATGATACCCAAGCAGCTGTTGGGAAAGTGGGACCGTTTACCAGCTATCCAGCCCTCATGGCCTCTCGGCACGCTCCTTGCATCTTGCTGTATGAGTGGTCTGGGCTGCCATACAAAGGCCCCCCCACCAGAGGCCTCCTGAGGACAGAAATGTGTTGTCTGGCAGTCCCGCGGCAGCGAGTCTGAATGCAGGGCACCGGGAGGGCCATGCCCTGCCGGCTCCGGGGAGGATCTGTCCCCGTCCCCCCCCTTTTGCGGCCCCATGTGTTTCACAGCGTCTGGCTGCATCCCTCCGTGGCCATCTCTAGTCCTCTAGTGTGTCTCTGGTCCTTCCCCCCTTTGGTAAGGACCCTTCTCCAATGGCATTAGGACACACCAACTCCAGTGTGACCTGTGTTCACCTGACTGACAGTGTCTTCAAAGGCTCTGTTTGCAAACAAACCCTCCCAGGTACCGGGCTGGACTCAGCGTGTCTGCCGGGGTCTGGGGAACACAGTCCACAGACACGCCTTTTGCGATGTGAGTTCACAGCTCCTCTCAATGAACTGAACTCCACTTTGTCACCTTGGAGTCTGGGCTGACCCTGTGATGCCCTTGGCCAGGAATAGGGCAGAAGTGGCAAGGTGCCAGCGCTGGGCCTCAGGAGCCTGACGCATTCCTGGGTGAGGATCAGCTGGGGGAGCGTGCCACGGAGATGCTGCCCTGTAGCTGGGCCTGCGTGCATGACCCGACTCAGACCTTCCCGGCAAAGTCCAGCCTTGTGTGGGCCTTGCCGGCTCACAGTCACAAACCAGAGGAGCAGACGACAAAAAGGATTCCCGTGGAAACTACACCCACGGGCTGGAGTGGACTCTGACTCACAGCGCCCCTAGAGGACACAGTAGAACTGCCCCATGGGGGTCTCCAAGGCTGTCAATCTTCACAGAAGCAAAGCCCAAACCACACCCACTGCCTGGAGTCCATTCCGACCCACAGCGCCCCTAGAGGACACAGTAGAACTGCCCCATGGGGGTCTCCAAGGCTGTCAATCTTCACAGAAGCAAAGCCCAAACCACACCCACTGCCCTGGAGTCCATTCTGACCCACAGCGCCCCTAGAGGACAGAGTGGAACTGCCCCACAGGGTCTCCAAGGCTGTCAATCTTCACAGAAGCAAAGCCC
>NW_006921943.1:2976669-2994096 GCF_000298275.1 Orycteropus afer afer | reverse complement strand
TGGAGTCCATTCTGACCCACAGCGCCCCTAGAGGACAGAGTGGAACTGCCCACAGGGTCTCCCAGGCTGTCAATCTTCATGGAAGCAAAGCCCAAACCACACCCACTGGCTGGAGTCCATTCTGACCCACAGCGCCCCTAGAGGACAGAGTGGAACTGCCCTACGGGGTCTCCAAGGCTGTCAATCTTCACGGAAGCAAAGCCCAAACCACACCCACTGCGGTGAAGTCTATTCTGACCCACAGCATCTCTAGAGGACAGAGTGAAACTGCCCCACAGGGTTTCCAAGGCTAAAAATCTTTAAGGAAGTAGCTTGCCTTGTTTTTCTCCTGTGCAGTAACCAGTGGGTTCAAACTGCCAATCTGTAGGTTTGCAGTCAGATGCTTTAACCACTGTGCTACCAGGGCTCCGTGAGCCCCACAGAACTGCATCCATGGCTGTTGCTTTAACCTGCCGAGCTCTGGAGTGGTTAGTTACACAGCAGGGCTGACTGATATACACGTACACCTTTCGTCCTCCCCTTACCAACACTCCCCCGCCCCCCTGCCCCAGCGAAAGGCTCAGTGTCTTACAAGAAGTCCTGGCCAGATAACCAGGAGATTGGGCCAAGCTCCCACCTGCAGTCTCAGCTGAGTGGCCCTGAGGGGTCCCATCTGTGCAGAGGCGGTGTTCGGTGTCCAGCCAGCACGTCTATATGCATGACGCCAACAGGGCAGCTTGAGTTGCTCCCTTCATGGGTGTGTGTGCCTCTAGGACGTGTCTCCCCCAAAGCTAGGAATGGCACCAGTGCGCACAGTTTGGCTCAGCACCCTTGCCCCTGGGTCCTGACACTGGGAAGGTGAGCACCTACCCGTGCTTGCCTTAGTGCTCAGCAGTGTTTCCAAAACCACTGCCATGGAGTCGATCCCAACTCCCAGCGACCCTGTAGCACAGCCTAGAACTGCCCCCCACCCCGCCCCGGGCTTCCTCGGCTGTAATCTCTGTGCACTCAGGCTGCCACACCTTATGCCCAGAGAAACCACCCACCTTTTGGTTAGCAGCCGAATGCTTTACCCACAGCACCAGGCTCATCAGCAGTGTTTGTGCATCCTTATTCACATGGCAACAGTCAGGAAGCAGCCTGATTGTCCACCAGGGAAGGACTGGACACTTGGTGGCATGAACAGACAAAAAGAATCCCAAAACATTATATGTGCATGTGTTTCTACCCAACTGGCTGCTGAGAAAGGTGTGAGAAGGATGCATTTCAGGCAGGCTCCTTGGGCCAGAGCGCAGCTTTGTAACAGCCCGACGTTGAAACACCTCAGTGCGTAGTACCGGGCTTCAGGTCACTCATTATGCCACATCTGTGTGGCTGTTACATATATATTTATATACTTATATATGGGAGCTCTGGTAGCATAGTGCCTAAGGCACTTGACTGCTAACCAGAAGGCTGGTGGTTCAAGCCACTCCTCGGAAAGAAGATGGGGCAATCTACTTTTGTAGTGATACTGCCTCGGAAACCCAAGGAGGGGTCGCTATGAGTCGGGTCCGACTCAACAGCACATAACAACAATAACAACATATAAATATATATTTAAAGAGAGAGTACACTCTGGTAAAACAGTACCTAAGGCAGCTGAATGCTAACCAGAAGCTTGGTTCAAACTCACCAGCCACCAGGGAAGGAAGACCGAGCAATCTACTTCCATAAAGATTTACCTCCTTGGAAACCCAGTGAAGTCGCTATGAGTCATGGTTATATACAGAGAGATAATTGTATGTAGTGAAATGCAATGCTATAACTGAGCAGAAAACAGCATTAAGGGAAATCAAGCCACATGACCCAGGCAGCTGGAAGCCTTCAGGAGGGTTCACGCCCACTACCAGAGGTACCAGGGGTATCAGTGAATGACCAGGGTGGCAGGTCACTGACCTTTGTTTTCAAGTACCTATATTTCCTAATATATTTGCAAATGAATAAGTCATTGGTCTACAAAATTCTATCATGTGATCTCCGGCATCTTTTCTATCACCAAGGCCATGTTTTCCAACTACTGGTGATGATTCTCTGTTTCCAACTTTCACATTCCTGTCACCAGTAATTGGGAGCTCTGGTGGCATAAAGCATTTGACTGCTAACCAGAAGACTGGTGGTTCGAACTCACCAGCCACTCCTCGGAAGATGGGGCAATATCTTGATCACATGTTTTATCAATTTCAAATTGCAGAAGTTGGTAAAAATCTTCAATTGCTTCATCTTTGGCTTTAGTGATTGGTGTGTAAATAGGAATAATAGTAGTAGTAACTGGTATTCCTTGTAGGTGTGTGGATATTATCCTATCATTGACAGTGTTGTACTTCAGGACAGATCTTGAAATGTTCTCTTTGACAATGAATGTTATTCCTCTTCAATTTGTCATTCCTAGGATAGTAGACCATATTATTGTCTGATTCAAAATGGCCAATACCAGTCCATTTCAGCTCACTGATGCCTAGGATATTGATCTTTATGCACTCCACTTCATTTTTGAGAACTAGTGATTTTCCTGGGTTCATACCTTGCACATCCCACGTTAAAGAGCAAAGATGTTTCTTTGAAGACTCAGATGTGTCTGACCCAAGCTGTGGTATTTCCAGTTGCCTCATATGCATGTGAAAGTTGGACAATGAACCAGGATGACCGAAGAAGTGTTGATGCCTTTGAATTGTGGTGCTGGCAAAGAATGCTGAAAATACCCTGGACTGCTAGAAGAACTACACGTCTGTCCTGGAGGAAGTGTGGTCAGAATGCTCCCTGGAAGCGAGAAGGGCCAGATTTCATTTCACGTACTCTGGTCATGTTTGCAGAAGGCACCAGCCCTGGGGAAGGAGACCGTGCTTGGTAAAGTAGAGGGTCGGCAAAAAGGGAAAGACCTTCAATGAGATGGACTGACCCAGGGGCTGCGACGATGGGCGCAGGTACAGCCAGGATTGTGAGGGTGGTGCACAAACGGGCAGTGTTTCATTCTGTTGTACTGAGAGTTGCTATGAGTCGGAGCTGACTCAGTGGCACCTAACAACAATAACATATTTTCTGATTTTGTGAAATTAATGTACAAAAGGGAGAAGAGGTGGGGATGAGATAGAAATACTTAGTGATTCCAAAGTCTTCAGTGTGGGAGACGGGAAGGGCCAAAGGAGTGAGACCCTTCGTCAGCTCCACATGTCTGAATATCAGGCAGCCAGAGCGTTTGGAACTGAGGAGACGTGGTTTGAGATCTTGCCTGGCGAGCGGGACAACAGCCGTCTGTGAGGCCTCTGGCTCTCACGACGTGCTGAGGCCCGATGAGGTAATGAATGCGTGTGCGGACTTGAGTCCCCTGCAGAAGCTGTGGCCTGTGGCACACTGCTCACGCCTACACGTTCCCCCACGGCGCCCTGCTGCTGGCTCGTAGATCCACCGCTCACCTCAGTGAGCAAGAGACGGGTGTGCATTCAAGCAGGCAAAGCCTCCCTTGGAGAAAGACTTCGTACTTTTCACTCTACATTTTACAAATACAAGCAAGCCACCACTTTACCTCCTAAAACATTTGTACTTGGATGTTTTCATTAGAATATCCATCTTGAAGACACTCGGCACCAAGTTTTAAAAGCCCAACACAGTAGGAATTTACCATTAAAAATGGAAGATTTAGCACAGGTGAAACCTGAAATTTACTTATTGCAGGCATGTGGATTAGGGTCAAAGGGAACCCCAGCTGCCTCTCCACCACTCGGCTCTGATTATTTTGCCTTCAATGCCAAGCACCCAGCCTGCGTTTCTGAGCCAGGGACGTGGACAAAGGGTATGTGCCTAGACACATGAGTCACAGATGCCCCCATGAAACGCCACAGCAAGTCCCTGGTGCCCCACGGACGCCGGATGAGCTATGAGGAAAAGAAGGACACACGTAGCCCCTGGGGGAGCACTTTGCTCCCTCCGCCAGGGTGGCCGCCGTGCTGTCTCAGGGTATGGCGGGCTCTGCGTGCGTCCTACAGTTCCGTACATCACTGACTCTTCGTCCTGGGCCCGAGGGCAACATTATGTCTTCCACTTACACTCGTCACAAGTCCTAACACACTTGAAAACATTCCAATTGCAAACATTGTCACCTTAGAACCTCAGGTCACTAGAGCAAAAGCTTGTCACCTTGCCTCCTTCCTCTTGACCCTGGACGATCACCTGGTCACTGAGCCACACTTAGTCCTGTCTCCAGAATGAGCCCTGGGCGATTCTGGGGCCAACAGGCAGGTGCGTGAGACGGCCCTCCTTTGCCCAGTGTGCACACGCGTTTCTCACCCCCAACCCTGCTGCTTCAGCCGCCACACTCGGCACTCCTGTCGCACAGTTATCCACAGGTACCTCATCACGGGAGAGAGGACCCGTGGGCGTCTGGACAGATGTTTCGTGACAGGAGAGAGGGGACCCCAGCACCATTTGCACGTAGGAATGAATTCCTATCAAGTCCACTGCCACTGAGTGACCCTTTAGAACAGAGTCAAACTGCCCCAGAGGGTTTCCTAGGCTGTGATCTTTACAGATTCTTTCTCCTGCAGATCAGCTGGTGGGTTTGATCCTCCAACCTTCCAGTTAGCAGTCGAGCATACACCACTGCACCACCTGGGCTCCCGTCATCGTAAGAAAGCCCCCAACGTTCAGTCTTTACAGCCGAGCCTCCTAAAATCGTTGTGTTGTCGGAGGTGTGGTTTGTGGCCGGGATGAACACTTTTTCCACTGTGTCGTTTCAGGGAAAACACAAAACATTGAAACCCACTGCCCCGTGTCCCCGTAGTGTGGGCTCGGGTTACAGCACGAACTGTGTTTCACGAATGATTGCTTTTACATATAAACAAGCACACCGGCCACCAGCTGTGACAATGAGGCAAAGCCAGCCCATCTCCCAGGACCAGCTCCTCCTAATACCAACGGCCTCCCAGGGAGCTCAGAGGAGCCTGCTCACGGACCCAGACGTCGCGCTCTGCCACTGGTGTGCAGGATGACCGCTGAGGACTTTTCAACTCTGGGATAATGCACGTGGCTTCTGACAATAACACAGTATCCCCGGACTCTGTGCCCAGGGCGGGGCCAAGCGATGGGAGTAGGTGCTGTGAGCCGCCGCATCACCTACCAGTCAAATGATCCGTGGGAGCTGGACACAAAGTCTATTTGGGGACAGACTGCTGA
This sequence comes from Orycteropus afer afer, assembly GCF_000298275.1. Classification (NCBI taxonomy): domain Eukaryota; kingdom Metazoa; phylum Chordata; class Mammalia; order Tubulidentata; family Orycteropodidae; genus Orycteropus; species Orycteropus afer. The sequence goes on along the minus strand of NW_006921943.1, from coordinate 2,988,909 downwards.
ACACAGCTTGCTGGTCAGACATTAAACATGACGACCACAAGCGCCGTCACCCCAGGCCCAGCGCAGGGCTGGGGAGACAGTTTTCTCAGTCTCTGGGATGAGTCAGGGGCCCAGTGACTCTTCAACCAGGGTCAGCAGGTGCTGCATGTCCACAGGGGAACCCCGGCTCCCAGCCTTGGGCAGGTAGTGGTGGAAGCAGGCACGCCCCACACGTGGCAGCACAGGACCACATCTTGTTGGACTTGGGTGGAGGCTACTCGGAATAGAAGGTGCAAAGGGACCTTCTCAGCCAGGGCCTGAGCCAACCGGGCGTGAAGGGCGCCAGGCCCCACTGAATCAGCGACAAGTGGGAGCCACACACTGGCCGGGGAGAAGCCACATGCGCGCAGCCACCTGCATCCTTCCCGTGAGGGGATGCTGGCCAGCCGACGGCTGTCATCAAGCAGGTTCCCATGGCGTACGGCCCGGCCAGGACCATGCCAGGCGTGGTGGGAGCACCAGTGGCTGGCGGCCGGTGGTCAAGGACGGAAACAGGAGACAATCCGTTACACTTTTCCTGGCACATCCCTTGTGCGGAGATGGTAGCTCCTGGAGAGCTTGTCGTGTCTGGAGTGAGCGCCGTGGGCTGTGCTACACCCCTGCACACAGGAATTCATGCACAGAAGAAACTCCCCGACGGGCCATGGCCCAGAGAAGCCCGTCCTGTGGCGGTGTCTGCTCCCTGCTGACGGGCAGTGCCTGGCCCTCTGACGTGGCACACGCTGGGATCTGAGGAAAGTGAATTCGGGCACATTCCCTCCATCTGTTTGTTTTTTTTTTTTTAATCCAACCAGTGTTTCAACCAGGTTCCTAATGACCAGCTGCAGTCTAGGTGGTGGCAGCATGTGGCACCGTGTGTGGACAGCAGCTGGGTCCCATGTTCTTGTCCCCTGCAAGTTGTGTGTCAGGAGCCATGGTCAGCCGCTGCTTCCGTGAGCCCTTCCAAAGCTTCTCGTGGGGGCTGGGATTTCCCAATCTGCGGGAAAACCCCTGCATGAATTCTTGAAAAAGACGTGTGTCTGAAGATCGGAGACGTATCCTAACACTCGCCCTCAAAGTATTCACTTTCAAAAGGGGAGTGGAAAGAGCAGCACGAATTGTCTGTAACCAGAGAGCTGCCCTTCGGCGCACGGAACGCGCATCACTGCCTTTGCGTCATTACAGGGCAAAAGTGAGAGCTGGCCCAAAGTGTGCACCTCCGCTGAGCTTGGCACAGTGAACTCTGGCCCCTTCTGAGTGTGGATCCCTGTCACTGCCCTTCCCGTGTGGCCCCAGCGTTGGCCCAGCCTCTGTGGGTGTTGAACACGTGTCTGAGGGCCCTCCTGGGACTCACACACATCAGGGAATAGCAGAGCAATTTGTGGACTGGCCACACCTGTGCTCTAAGCTTGCGTGTGCTTGGTGTGTGCTGGCTGCACTCCGTCTGGAACGCAGTGCATCTCATTAGGACAAAGCAGGTGTCTCCCGACTCCTCAGGTAGGTCTCTGTGACAATCTGAGCCAGAGAGGGAATGTGCCTCATGAGCAGGACAAGGGAGAACCCCATGAAGGGCGCTTCGTAGCCTGTCCCAAGGCGGGGTCCATCTCCTTGAGGGGAAACCCTGAGGATGATGGAGACTGGGGATGAGGAGGGGTACTTGTACACATATGCACACACACCGTGCACATGCACATGTGTGCACACACACGTGCCCAAACGCACATATGCACACACTCGTGCGTCCACGCACACACACCTGCCAGGGATGGGGACTCAGGCATCCATGCTCTCCTTCAATCTGTCTGCACCCAGGTGGCCTCCCCAGCTGGGACCTCCAAGCCCCACTCACACATATGCACACACATACACATGTACACATGCACACATGTACACACAAAGCAACACATACGCATACACACATGCATACATGACCACACAGGGTGGCCTCCCCAACTGTGGGCCCGCCCCCACCCCCACACATGCAGAGACACATGTACACACGATCACACACGTATGCACTTACACAGATTCACGCATCACACACAGGCAACCTCCACAGCTGGGTCCCCCCAGTTCCCACGCCCACGGAAGACCCGGGGAGAAGGTGGGAGGGAACTTCCTTTGCACGGTGGTTCCCCAACACTCAGTGGCCTCCACAGGGCCCGCCTCCCTCCCCACCCCCTAAGCCTGCCTGGTCCTGCCTCCTGACCTGACCTTGCAAACTCCTCCTGCCCTTGACTGCGCCCTTCCATCTCCTGGAGCAGCCCTCTGCCAGGCTCTGTCCAGAGAGTGTGCGGTGGGTGAACGCTGGGCACCCACATCCCGTCCGGGTGGACGAGCCCCAGGTGGCATGGGGGGTGCTGGGCTGCCACCCCCGCGGTTAGTGCCACCATAAGATGGACTGGAAGGCGCCGCTCAGCGGCGGGGAGGGGCGAGTCAGACCTTTGGGGATAGGGACGTGGACTCGGTCCCAGCCCTGCCTGCGGGCCGGGGGTGACCTCTCATCGGTGGGCCACATTGTGACCGCAGGGCGGCGCTGTGACCACGCCATCACCTTCTATTGGAGGGACAAGTGGGGGTCTGAGACCCACATCCCACGGAGGCTTCCAGGGCCCAGCAGGCCGCCTGCGCACCATCTCCATCCGGGGGAAGGCAGTCAGAGCTCCCCGAGGCCTCGGAAGCTGCTTCTGGGGCCTTGGACGCCACCGAGCGGACAACGGCCGGAGCCGTGGCTCCGACAGGGGGCGCCACATGGAAGTACATCTCAGGGCCCTGGGACCCGGCCCCGCCCACCCTGCTGAGGTTTCAGTGCCGCGGCGCCTCCTACCCAGGACCCTCGCTCCCAGGCTGCCGAGCGTCAGGCGGGGACCGGCCAGCCCTGCGCGCAGACCAGGCGCCAGCGGCCAATAATAGAACGGGGCCTCACACGGGAAGACCGGGACAGCCGTGTGCGCGGATGCCCGGCCAGGGCACCTCTCTGTCGGGGGAGGCCTGTGTGCGGCCGCGATGCTGACCAGGTCTCAGCAGAGCGTCCAGGTAAGGCTAGGAAGCACCGCCTGGCCATCCGCGTCTGAAAATCAGCCTGGCTCCTGACCGTCCACCCACAGCCGAGCCTGGTGGCCGTGCGCGACCAGGCAGCGCTCCATTCTGCTGTGTGTGGGGTCACTACAGCCAGGAGCCCGCCCGACGGCCACCACTGCCACCAGAGTAGAAGGACACCAGTGAGAACCAGCGAGCGCCATGTGGGTGGGAAGCCGCCCGCGAGGGTGGCCAGCCCACACACGGCCGGGCTCCGTGCTTGCCTCCAAGAACGTCAAGTGTTCACACTCCGATAAACTGCCGCTTTCAACCCGGGGAAGAGCAAGTCGACTGACTCTCAGCGCCCCACGGCTGCCAGCAGCACTGTGCCCCCGGGGTTTCCAGGGGCTGGCACCTTTCAGCAGCAGATCAGCAGGTCTTCCTTCCGAGGCACGTCTGGGTGCACCCACCTCCAGCCACTTGGTGAGCAGCGGAGCGCTTCACCATTCGTCCTCCAGGGGCTCCAAGCCACTGCCGACCCACACTCAAGAAACGTCCTCAGCGTCCCCACTCTTTGCCCCTTTTGTTTGCTCTTGAAAAATAGGCTGCTGAGGGACTTGTGTTTCTTTGAAGGGGGCGTTTCAGGAGACAGCGCCTTGTACAACTTATTCCAAAGGCTTATTCTCAGCAAATGAGTCATGTTTATTTAAAGTCTATTGAAGGAGAGCTGAGTCAGTCCTTCCTTCAAGCCCTCACTCACAAGAAGCACGGTGCTTGGCATTTGGGGAGGTGGAGAGAGAAGTGGAGAGGAGTTCACAAGAGGACAGAATGTTCTGGAACCAGGCTGGTCTGGAAGCGTGGAGAAGAGCTGCATTTTAATGGAGTTGACCTCAGTCAAGGTTTTGAAAGTATCCTTTCCTTGACTTGGTGGCGTTTGCTGCTTCTTTTTTTCCAGAACAATGAAGCCTCTGTTGTGTCACCCAGAGCTGGACTTGGAAGGAGCCTGTGACGTGGGCAGAAGCCAGCCCATTTCCTTCACAATGAACTGTAACTTACGGGGGTCGTGACAAAGATCTGCTGACGTCAATGCCCTGTACGGCGCCTGTCTGTTGGCTCCGGGGGACGGGCCCCGCGTTGTTCTCAGAGCCTGTGAGCGAGGGATTCCAGTAGGTGGACCTGCGATGGAGCCGCAGCCCGCGGGAACCTGCGGGCTCTGAACAGGAACACACAGAACCGGTTGCTTTGCTCCCAACCTGGCCTGGCCCAGGTGTCCCGCAGAGGGCATGCAGATTTGGAGAAGCATCTTCCCAGTGGGGCCACTTGCGGAACAGTTCTCAAGTTGGCTGCAACCTGACCAATCGTCAGTCGTGACGACCCGATTATAAAATTAGAAAACGTGGCTTGGCCGTGTGCCATCTTCACGTTGTCAGTGCGCGTGAGCCCACGGGTGACTCGCTGCACCCCCTGAGTGTCTTCCAGCCTGTGGGCGCCTCTCACAGCCCGCGTCAGGCCGTCCTCCACTGCGATCCATAGGGTCTTCCTGCCTCATTTTTGGAAGCAGGTCGCCAGGCCCTTCTTCTTGGTCTCAGTCCAGAAGCTCCACTGAAGCCTGCTCCCCCCGTGGGTGACCCCGCCGCCCCCCGTGGTGACCCCGCCGCCCCCCGTGGGTGACTCTGCTGCTGTTTGAACCCCAGCGGCAGAGCTTCTGGCATCCCAGGATGACAGGCAGGGGGGCAGGAAGGTAGAAAAGCAGCAAGTAAGACACACTTGTCTTTTCTTGAACATCCCATGCTGCTCGGTGAGCCTGCTCCAGGATTTGTGATGATGACCATCATCTGCCAAAGAGGAGAGGGACGCGTGTCCACGCACACAGTGTGTTGCAGGCTGCACCAAAGCACACAGGGGCCCAGCAGAGAGCCACCCAGGACCAAAACCCAGCTGTCAAAATGTTCAGGGATCATTTTCTTCTTAGGGGTGCCATCATCTGGGGTCACACTCACCTATATACACTCACACCCACACACGCACACACACCCACTCTCACATACATGCACACACATGCAATACTCACATGTACACAATTTCACACACTGACACTGACACACACACCCAGTCACATGCAGTCTCACACACAGATCACACACACACTTGCCCATACACATACACACTGCAACACAACACTTGTACATGTGCACACACTCATACCCACATACACAGTGCACTCACACACACTTGCACACGTGCACACTCACACACTTAAGGACCCTTCAGAGGAATGAAATTGATGGTGATCAGTAGTTACCACACCCACGTTCTGACACACCACCTTTGCAGGGTCAGGCGTGACCATGAGAATGGAGGCCATTAAAGGAGCATGCTTGGATGTAGAGTCCCAAAGATGTGGGATTCCTGGGGTGTGTAGGTGAACACACCCTGTCACATCTGGGCTTCTGGCACAGGTGTGGCTCCTGGGGGATCATGGGAAGTTAGATGTGGAACTCTTCCCTCTGACCCCTCCCATCCCTGAGTCCAGTGCCCCCATAAGCACCCACTGGCCCAGAGCCACCAGCAGGGGTCCATCCCTGCCCTTGCTTCCCAGAATGATGGCGAGGCTGCTTACAACTGGGACAACAGGCGCATGGGCTGAGATAATGGCCGTGAGCCACTCTGTGCCTCCATGCCCTGGAATCGCACATCGGATGCTCGTCCAGGGGGCTGTGAGCCAGAGAGAAACTTCCTCCACCAGTGGCTTTAAAACAAGGCCAGCACTGCTTGTCCGCAGAGACCACGTGTGAGCCATCGATGATGCTGGAGAAAACGGGCCTAATCCCTAGTGCAGGTCTACCTCAGCTCCCTAGAGAGTGCACGTCACTGACCACTGGTGCAGCCAGAGGCCAGTGCAGCGGGATGTCTGCACAGCTGGGCACCTGGGCAGCCACACTGGCGTGCAGCCAGATGCTGGTGCAACCTCACGCCTGTGCAGCCAGACTCGTGTGCAGCTGGCCTTGGGTGCAGCCTCACGCCTGTGCAGCCACATGCGTGTGGCCTGGAACCAGACATTCAAAAGTCCCAGTTGATCCCCATGTGCAGCAAAGGCTGAGAACAGCTGGAAGGCTGACTGCAACTGGATTAGCACCTAATTGCGTTATGTGTATTTATATTTATTGTGATTGGGGTGAAAGTCTACAGACAAATTCATTTTCCATACAGCCAGCTTCCAAGCCACCATCCCCCACACTTTGGGGTAAGTCTCTTATTCTGAGCCTTGGGTCCTTCATCTGGGAAATGGGACGATTTATAGCTGTTTTGCCAACCTCCTGGGCTCAGTAAGATAAAGAAATGAAATGGTTCGTGGAGAATTTTGCACAAATCAGATGGTACAAGTCATCATGGCAAGGAGCCACGGGACACCAGAGACACAGTTCCTTAAAGTAGGAAACAGAGGGAAGAGCTTTGTAGAATTTGTTCTCCTGAGCAGGCAAAGAGATGTGTGTTGTCTGTCTCGGGGGCCGCATAAATCCAACTGATTATAAACGTGCAAAACCTGCAGAGGCGCTTTGAGCCCGGGGTTTTCTGCACACGACCATGTCACCTGCACTGGCCTTGAAATGTGAAGTTAAACAAGGATCTGGGCTGGCCTTTCTGCTAATCACCCGTGGAATACATGGTGCAACTGGAGCTGACCATAGGAGGATGGTTTCTTGTTCAACCTCGATAACTAGGGTATTTTTCAACACATTTAGTACCATGTTTTCAAAATTAGCAAAGCTTCTACATTGCCCTTGGGAGCTTGGCAGGGCAAATGGGAAAGTCTGAGCTGAACTGAGCCCCAGGGGTGTTCCTGAGCCTTCCCCAGAGAAGCGTGTGGGAGGGAAACTGGGGGATCCCCACTTCAGGCCCCACCACCTGTGAAGCAATAGGGAGAGACCAAGGAATCCGGAAGAATTTTGGCAAAAATTTTGGGAACTGTGGCTTTGAACACACAGCTTTTCTGAAAAGGGTCATTCCCCTGTCTGGCCTCACCCTTACCCTCCTCTCAGCACTAACCTTTTTGGAATTGGAAATCCTGATGAGGAACGAAATTTATAATAAGATTCAAAGGGTAAATAAGTTTACAATTCCAATGACAGCTTGAACAGGTAAATAATAATGGCTTGCTCTGTGAACTTTCACTCAAATCACAATAAAATTTTGAAATAATAGTAATAGTAATTAAGGGCTTGCCATGTTTCCTGTCCCCACGTGACACGAACTGTTAAAGAACTCAGCTGCTAACGCGCCGGTTGGGGGTTCGACCCCACCCAGAGGGCCTCAGAAGACAGGCTGGCGATTTACTTCTGAAGAATCAGTCCTGAGACCCCTGCAGAGCACAGTTCTCGGACACACCTGGGCCCACCGGGAGCCAGAGACGACTCGCCAGGAACTGGTTGGTTGTTTTTAACAGTGTTTCCTAACTGTATCTCACTAACGTTTAGAAAACACGTCTGAGAAAACATCAAAGAATGCTTGGTCTGGAGAGGGGAGGGGAGAGGCTGCGGGCTGAGGAGACGACGGCCATTTCCTGCTGCATGAAGTGCTGCTACCAAGAGCAGAAGTGGTCCCCATTTGCCCGCCCGCCGCGCTCAGCGGAGGAGAGAGGTCTGGGTCTCAGGGTCCCTGCCACGCTGGGATCCCACGTCCCGGCGTGCGGATTCCAGGGGGCCCCAGAGATCGGAAAGCACCCGGACCTCCTGCAGGCGGGCCCGAAGCTGCCAGGATCATCAGCACGGATCACCCCTCCGGCCCCGCAGCCGGCGTCGGTCCGCACACCTGGGCCAAAGCACCCTTTAACCGAGCCAGCCCGCCTCCCGGCTCCTGGGCCGGGCTCTGCCTTCCGCGCATGCTCCTTCCCGGCTCCTGGGCCGGGCTCTGCCTTCGCGCATGCTCATTCCCGGGTCCTGGGCTGGGCTCTACCTTCCGCGCGTGCTCCGTTCAGCTCCCCGTTGCTAACCCGGTAGCGGAATGGTAAAGGTAAGCGGCCAATAGTTGAAACTAGACATTAAGAGATGGGAGTCAGGGGAAGACTTCCGTGTGCACAGACCCCCTCGGGAGTCTATCGAGACTTCGGGAGTCCTGCACCTCCCATTTCAGACGCTTCATGTTCAAGCGGCACTTGTTGATGTTAGATGCCGTGGAGGCGTCTCTGACTCATAGCGACCCTGTGCACAGCAGAACCACACCCTGCCCGGTCCTGGGCCAGCCCCACGATCTCGGCTATCCCTGAGCCCATCGTTGCAGCCACTGTGGCAGTCCATCTCGTTGAGGGCCCCTCCCTTTTTCGTGGACCCTCCACTTTGCCAAGCATCGTGTCCTCCAGGGAATGGTCCCTTCTTACAACATGACTAAAGTAGGTGAGAAGTCTGGCCATTCTCGCTTCCAAGGAGCATTCCGACTGCACCTCCAGGACAGATGAGTTCTTTTAGTAGTCCATGGTACTTTCAGCATTCTCCTCCATTCTTCTCCAACACCTCCAGCAACTCAAAAGCATGAACTCTTGGGTCTTCCTTAGTCATTGTCCAACTCTCACATGCCAATCAGGCGACTGAAAATACCATGGCTTGTGTCAGGCACACTTTAGTCCTCAAGGAGATGCCTTTGCACTTCAGCGCTTGAAAGAGGTTCTTTGCAGCAGATTTGCCCAGTGCAATGTGTCGTCTGATGTCCTGACTGCTGCTTCCATTGGTGTAGATTGTAGAACCAAGTAATAGGAAGTCTTTGACAACTGCTCATTGGTCCCGTTGTGAGGATTTTTGTTTTCTTTATACTGAGGTGTAATCCATACTGCCGACGGTAGTCTACAGTCTTCATCAGTAGGTGCTTCGAGTCGTCCTCACTTTCAGCGAGCAGTTGTGTCATCTGCATATGGCAGGTTCTTAGGTGGCACATAGGGGTTCGTTATTGTCATTTCTTACGGCAGACACTTCTCAGGTGCTTGCCATGTGACAGGCACTGCTCTAAGGATGGGACAGGGCTAAAGGTGGATGAAGGAAATGAGCCCAGCGGGGGGGCACAGCAGCGGGATTCCACACGTCCTCGGCTCTTGTGCGGAAGTCCATTCCTGTAAATACTGACAGCCTCGCAGGAAAACGACATACACACCAGGCCTACGCGTGACTCAGCTAGGCTCTGCGCGCCTGTGCTGTTACTGTTAGCTGTCGTTGACCATGCGCGACGGGCAGACTGCCACCAGGTCTGCACCATCCCCTGATGGACTGGGGATCCCACTGCTATGGCTCATAAGGTTTTCGTGGCTGATGTTGACTCCAATGTGGATTGCCAGGCCTTTCTTCCCAGTCTGTCTTGGTCTGGAAGCTCCGCTGAAGCCTGTTCAGCATCACACAAGCCTCCGCTGCAGACGGGTGGCGGCCGCATGTCAGGTGCACTGGCTGGGAATCGGACCCCGGTCTCGACATGGAAGGTGAGAATTCCACCACAGACCCACCACTGCCTCACCCTGTGTGTGCATGTTGTTGAGTGCTGACAAGTCCATCCCAACTCCTGGTGACCTCATGTGACCGTGTAGAACTGCCCCGTAGGGTTTTCTAGGTTGTAATCTTCATAAAAGCAAATCACCAGATCTGTCTCCCACAGAGCCACTGGTGGCTGTGAACTGCCGAGCTTCTGGCTAGCAGCTGAGTGCTTAGCCACTGTGCCACCAGGTCTCCTTTTCAAAGCGAGAATATGTCTGTGCATAGTCCTCAACAGAGTCACATATTTCTTCAGCCTAAATCAAACCTCTGCCATTGTTTGCACCAATGTTACATTCTCAATTTTGATAAAATTTTACTTATTCAGATGACGCTGGTGCCATTTGTGGATTTACTGGTTTCCTTTCCTCACTTCTTACCAGTCTTCCAGCTAATCATCACCAGCACTAGAGTGGGGGTTGTTTTCCCCACACCCCAGGTTGGTATGAAGGCTGGGATGGGAAGGAAGCTGGCTTCCACGCCCTGTGGAAGTGGAGAGCCTTCTGGCTAAGCCATCTCTGCTTACCCCGTGAGCAGCTGCAGAGAGGAGACGTTTGTGATCATGTAGAAAGGAAGGGCCATTCCTAAGGAGAAAGTGTAGCCAAGAGGACACACCCCAACGTCTTTTTGCCTGATAAACTTCTCGTCTAGTCTCTTCTAATCTCAAGAATCTACACGAAATGGTGTGGATCATACAATCACTTTTGCATGGTCCACAAGGAGAAGTACTATTAAGTTGAATGAGTGTTTTGTGACCCCCTGTGTCACCCAAGTTTGCACTATGAAATTCACTTTAACACAAATGTTCATCATTTTTGGAGTCTTTCAAGGCACGTGGGCTGTTCCCACAGAAACAGTAATAATATGATTTGTTTAAAGATAATTAAGTGATACAAGCACGATTTGTTGACCAATGCGTTTTTCAGTGGCATATTACATCCGTGTTTGGTGTGGGTGCATCACTCTTTGGTCCATGGGCACTTAGCTTCATGTGTAGGAAAAACAGAAAATCAATCAGCATCTGCTGGAGATTATTGCATTTTATGCTTTAGAACCAACTGGTTTGTTTTTATATTTATACGGCCGCTAAGTATCACGTGGGAGCTGTGGTAGCATAGTGCCTACGGCACTTGACTGCTAATCAGAAGGCTGGCGGTTCAAACCCACCAGCCACTCCTCAGAAGGAAGGTTGGGCAATCTACTTCCGTAGTGATACCACCTTGGAAACCCAAGGAGGGGTCACTATGAGTCAGGTCTGACTTGACGGCACATAACAACAAGTATCACATATGTTTAGTTAATATGTTTTTAGACATTCAAAAGAAAATTGTTCCATCTTAAGCAGAAATTATATCATTTTTTTTAATTTTTTATTGTGATTTGGGTGAAATTTTACAAAGCACATTTGTTTTACATTCAGCAGTTCATTATTAAAAAAAATAATAATGAAATGTCATTGCCAGTTAGTGACATGAACCCCCTTGAATACTTTTGTTATTGATCCCATGAATTGTTATTAGGTGCCATCAAGTCGATTTGACCCACAGCACCCCTAGAGGACAGAGTGGAACTGCCCCAGAAGACTTCCCAGGCTGTCAGTCTTCACAGAAGCAAAGCCTAAACTACACTCACTGCTGTGGAGTCGATTCCTACCTACAGCGCCCCTAGAGGACAGAGTGGAACTGTGCATAGGGTTTCCAAAGTTGTCAATCTTTACCAAAGCAAAGCCCAAACCAAACCCCCTGTGTGGACTCAATTCCAACTCACAGAGCCCCTACAGAACAGAATGCAACTCCCACAGAGAGTTTCCAAGGCTGTCAGTCTTTACAGAAGCTGAATACCTCATCTTTCTCCGGCTGAACAGCTGGTAGGTTCAAACAGCCAACCTTTTAATTAGTATCCAAATGCATTAACCACTGTGCCACCTAAGCTCCTTACTAAAGAGGGATCTAATAAGGTCAGCCAGGCACCTGGGAAGCCAGAGGGCCATGGGGGACCCATTCTCCACCCTGCCCTCGGCTCTTGAATTCGTGCTTCGTCCCTTTCCAGAGGGAATACGCCATCTGAGATCTCCGTGGGACAGTCTTGGCCCTCAGCATCTCCATCCCCATAGCCCTGTGCTGTTAGGAGGTGCCCCTGGCCGGGTGTCTCAGCTCTGCACGTCTCCCAGGGGGCAGGGCCAGAGGACTTGGCTGCAGGTGCACAAGCTCCTCCCTCCCGTGTAACATCAGCTGGGGAGTTCTCGGGGCTTGAGAGGCCCCCATCACCCTCAGGTCCAACAGGTGCTGCAGCCATGGCATGGGGAAGCTGAGGCCATCGCTTCCTGAGCACCTTTCCAGAAGCATTGGTTACTATGCTGGTGACCTCCATTTGCAGGAGATGGACTGGAATGATCCACCTCCCACCATCACCCTCTGCTTTGTAGTGTGATCGTGTGTCCCTGTGATGTCGTGGTTGAGTGCTTCACTACTAACCAAAAGATCAGGGGTTGATCACTCTATGGGACAATGATGCACCTGCTTCTATAAAGATGACAGCCTTGGAGACCCTGTGGGCAGTTCCACTCTGTCCTCTGGGGGCGCTGTGGGTCAGAATGGACTCCAGGCAGTGGGTGTGGTTTGGGCTTTGCTTCCGTGAAGACTGACAGCCTTGGAGACCCTGTGGGCAGTTCCACCCTGTCCTCTAGGGGTGCTATGGT
>NW_006921943.1:2966254-2976084 GCF_000298275.1 Orycteropus afer afer | reverse complement strand
TGGTGAGTTGGAATCGAGTTGGGGGCAATGGGAGTAGTTCAGTGCTAGAATTTTCACTTTCTACATGGGAGGCCCAGGTACCATTCCAGGCCAATGCACCTCATGTGCAGTGACCATCCATCTGTTGCTGTGATACAAACAGGATTTAGTGGAGCTTCTAGACTATGACAGACTAAGAAGAAAGACCTGGTGATATACTTCTGAAAACCAGCCAGTGAAAAGCCTGCGGATCACAACTGTCCAATTCACAACCAATCCAGGGGATGACAGAACCTGACACACAGCCGTTCCTTAGAGAGAGAATTTAGAGAAGAACAAAATGTAACTTTTTGAGAAACAGCATATGGTCAGACTTGCTGAAGTCAGAAAAAAGCCGTAAGCATTAACCACCATGTAAGTCAGGTATGAAAAGCTAAACAATAGCATGATGTGGGTAAAAGGGAACATTAGCATACTAAAAATCATTCCCGAGGAGGAGATTCAACATTCTAAGACTAACAACCACCATCTTTATATCTTTTACTGCCCATGCTTAACCTGTAATCACATAAAATTGAATGTATCACGTGATTCTGATGTAATCCCTGCCTAATGAAAAGGAGCTTGGACAGCATCTGTTGCTGTTGTTAGGTGCCATCAGGTTGGCCCTGACTCAGAGTGACCCTGTGTACAACAGAACAAAACACTGCCAGGGCCTGTGCCAGCCTCCCAATCGTTGCCATGCTTGGGCCCGTCATCCCAGCCACTGTGTCAATCCATCTGGTTGAGCATCTTCCCCTATTTCACTGACCCTCTGCTTTACCCAGCGTGGTAGCTGAGGTTGTTGTCAACTTGGCTGGGCCCGCTTGAGGGGCTGGGCGGCTGGCTGTAGTTATTCCCATGAGGAGACTGGCAGTCAGTTCCTTGGTGGGGTCTACTGGAGCAGCTGAGTAGCTGCTTCAGAGATGTGATCTCCTTCCCGTGGGTCAGCGGCAGCTCTGAGGAGATGTGGTCTCCTTCCCGTGGGTAAGCGGCAGCTCTGAGGAGATGTGATCTGAGGAGGAGCTCCAGCTGTCTGGCTCGCTTCAACCCTCCGTGTAGCCAAGTCTTCATTCAGCAGCCTGCCATGCTCTGCCCATCCTGGGACTTTTAATGGACTTGAATCAAGGGCCTGTATTGTGGTTTGGTGATATCAGGACTGTGCCTCTTCACTTGTCGACCTTGCATTTCTCAGCCTCAGCAGCTGCCTCAGGGAAAAGATGGCTCTAGCTTCAGTGGGCCAGAAGCAAGAGGCAGAGCTGAAGGCCAAGATCGAGGGGCTTTCCCCCAGCCGCTAGAGCCTGCACCTGGAACTCGGCCTTCTAACCTCCAAAATTGTAAGACAATAATCTCCTGTTTGTTAAAGCCATGCCATTTGTGGTGTCTTCTGTTAGAGCTGTACTAGGTAACCAAAACACTCAGCATGATATCCTTCTCCAAGGACTGTTCCCTCCTGATAACATGTCCAAAGTACATGAGATGAAGTCTGGCCATTCTCGCTTCTAAGAAGCATTCTGGCTGTACTTCTTCCAAGACAGATTTGTTTGTTCTTCTGGCCGTCCAGGGTATTTTCAGTTTTACTCACCAGCCCCACAATTCAAATGCTTCAACTCTGCTGCAGTCTTCCTTACTCATTTTCATTATCCAGCTAGGTGAAAAACAGAATCTGAGGGAATTTCCCTCTCTGTCCCAGCTCATGCATGACTGATAAAGGGGCAAGGAGGCCACATCTTCTGACCTCCTCTAACTCCACAAGAGGAAGACAGAATCACCATCAGTAGCCCAAGGCCTATGCCTGTGAGGCCAGACATGCTGCCTCCCTCCAGCCCTGTCATCAACCCTGACACCAACTGTTCCTCCCGCAGCACCCACCACCTGTCTGCTGGGTTTGATAATTTGCTGCAGTGGCCACCCAGAACTCACAGATTATGGGGTTGTTAGGGGAGCACCAGGCTACAATTCAAGTTCAGGAAAAATGCTCAGTCTCTCTCAGTCTCACCGTCTCTCAGCTAACAGTCTCTCTCCCAGCAGTGCCTGTCTCTCGGTGTCTCTTTCTCAGCAGCACGTGTCTCTCAGGAGTGTGGTTCTCTCAGCAGCACGTCTTTCTCAGCCAGAAGTTAGAGAGACTCCTGCTGCCTCTAGGAGGCCTCCTTTTGAGCCTGGCAGAGTGGCCAAACTAACCAACTAACAAACTAACCAAGTAACAAACTAACCAACTAACATCAGAATTCTAAGCACCTGAGAGAGTGAACTTCCCAGAACATTGCTTTGTGCCACTCGCAACATAAATACTCCGGGTGGATAATTTTAACAATCAGGAGCTCCTCAGTTGCTCACCGCAAATTCCACCATGGAGTTTACAAAGACTCATGGCTAGAAAAGCCACACCGGGTCATTTACTACACCGCAATGATCTCAATAAAGCTGTGCCCTCTACTTTTCACCTCAGTTTGTCTTTATTAGCTTCAGTCATGCCAGGCACCTGACCTAGGAATTTTTGGGTAACAATGTTGGTGACTCAGATGAGACTCCTTGCCGGAATGTGCCCAGATCACTGTCTGCCCTGTGAAGACTGCACCAAGCGCGCAATGGACAGTTTCTTCCAGAGGCAGACTTTTTGACGCCGAGCAGCAGGGACAGGACTCAGACTCAACACTGATGCTGCCAGTGAAGAGTCTGAAGATGTCTTAGTAGTAAGTGCCCTGGGAAGAGGCAGGAGAAGCGCTCTGTACAGAGGGTAAGGTCTCTCAGGTTTGACAAAGAAGGAAATTGACTGCCATTCAGTAATGCTCAGCTTGAGAAGCTGGTTTACTGGCCACCAAACGTATGTTCTTCTGCAGAAGGAAAATGGATAATCACAGTAGCTGAGTTCTGTACCACAGGCCCCTACGGTGTACTTTGAAATATTGGTCTTACTTTGGATCTGATTCTGTGAAAAAATCCAGAATGACATTTTTATAAAATACTGCCTTGCCTTGGTGCACTCTGGGAAATAGTGAACATCAACCCAAAAACAATTCACTGAATTCTGATCTCACACCATAATTTGTTTTGTACCCAGGAATGGAAAGGGGTTGATAAAGTGTATGTAGAAGCGTTTATGACTTTGTGACAAAATAAGGATTTGCAGAAAGAGTGCAAGATATCCCTTCAAAAGGTTAAGAATTGAAGGTTGAAATTTTTGTGAAGTAAATACAGAGTTGTTTTATCTTAAAATAGAAAGTCTGGTTGTGCCAGAACATGAAAGGCAATGAAAGCTAAACTTGAGGGTATACAGTAAGTTACAGAAGTCGGAGGAAAGTTGAATACAAGGACGTATGTGGGTTTAAAGAAGCTCTGTGATTAGGTCTAATGATGAACTTGTTCCTTTTTTTTTCAGGGTGATGGGATGAAAAATACATAATAAATACAAGGATACAGAAAGTTTGTTAAAGATTTTTGTTTGATATAATCAAGGTTCTTATGACAACTGAAAGCTTAATGAGTTAATTCATGAAAAATTTAAAAGCATTAATGTCAAATAATATATAAAATAAAAAATGGGTTTCTTGTTGTTAAAAGTTTAAGTCCTTAATTTCTGAGTTAGAGAATTAATTTCATCCTTATGCAATCTGCCTTGAAGATAAGTGCTTTTTACAGAAATTCCTGTGTATTATAAACTTCTAACAATTTTGAAACCTCATAGAAAACCACAAAATATTTGTTTCCATTTTGTTAATAAAAAAATAGTTTTAAAAAGTGTGCTTAATATATTATTAATTACATGAAAGATGTTATCTAAACATGTTCTCCCTGTTTCCTCACACTCTGCGGTTCCAGGTGAACTTGTTATCAGAAGGGACCAATCCCTAAAGAAGGATGTCGTGTTTGGTAAAGCGGGGGTCAGTGAAAAGGGCAGAAGACCCTCAGTGGAATGGGCTGACACGGTGGCTGCCACGATGGGTTCAAGCATAGCAAAGACTGTGAGGATGGTGCAGGACCAGGCAGGGTTTTGTTCTGTTGTATATAGGGTTGCTATGAGTCAGAAACAACTCGACAGCACCTAACAACACCATGCAACCCATAATACTCCTATCCTAGGCATTAGTGAGCACAACTGGTCTGGTATTGGCCATGCTGAATCAAACAAGCAGATGGTCTATGAGGCTGGAAATGACAAATTGAAGAGGATGGGAGTCACATTCATCATCAAAAAGAACATTTCAAGATCTATCCTAAAGTACAGTGCTGTCAGTGATAGGATAATATCCATATGCCCACAAGGTAGAGCAGTTAATGCTACTATTATTCAAGTTTATGCACCAACCACTAATGCCAAAGGTGAAGGTATTAAAGATTTCTACTAACTTCTGCAGTCTGGAATTGACCAGACATGCAGTTAAGAGGCATTGATCATTAATGGTGAATGGAATGCGAAAGTTAGAAACAAAGAATCATAGGTAATTGGAAAATATGGCATTGGTGATAAAAATTATAGCAGAGATTGCATGATAGAAGACCAACAATTTATTCATTGCAAATACCCTTTTCAACAACATAAATGGTGACTATACACATAGACTTCACCAGATGGAACACACAGGAATCAAATCGACTGCATCTGTGGAAAGAGATCATGGAGAAATCATTATCATCAGTCAGAACAAGGCGAGGAGCAAACAGTGGAAGAGACCATCAATTGCTCATATACAAATTTAAGTTGAAGATGAAGGAAATTAAAACAAATCCACAAGAGTCAAAATACAACCTTGAGTATATCCCACCTGAACTTAGGGGCCATCTGAAGAATAGATTTGACACATAGAACACCAGTGACTGAAGATCAGAGGAGTTGTGGAATGACATCAAGGACGTCATACATGAAGAAAGCAAATGGTCATTTAAAAGACAGGAAAGGAAAAGAAGACCAAAATGGATGTCAGAAGAGACTCTGAAACTTGCTGTTGAATGGAAAGTAGCCAAAGCAAATGTAATAAATGATGAAGTCAAAGAGCTGAACAGAAAATTTCAAAGGGTGGCTGGAGAAGACAAAGTAAAGAATTATAATAAAATGTGCAAAGACCTGGAGTTAGAAAACCAAAAGGGAAGAACATGCTTGGCATTTCTCAAGGGAATATAACTGAAGAAAAAATTCAAGCCTCAAATTGCAATATTGAAGGATTCTATGGGCAAGTATTGACAGGTGCAGGAAGCATCGAAAGAAGGTGGAAGGATACACAAGAGTCCCTGTACCAAAAAGAATTGGCCAACATTCAGCCATTTCAGGAGGTAACATATGATCAAGAACCAATGGCACTGAAGGAAGAAGTCCAAGCTGCATTTAAGGAATCGGTAAAAAAACAAGGCTCCAGGAACTGATGGAATACCCATTGAGATGTTTCAGCAAATGGATACAGTGCTGGAGATGCTCACTGGTTTATGCCAAGAAATTTGGAAGACAGCTACCTGGCCAATTGACTGGAAGAGATCCATATTTGCACTCATTCCAAAAAAAGGTGATCCATCAGATGTGGAAATTATCTCACAATATCATTAATATAACAGCAAGAGAAGTTTTGCTGGAGATCAAAAAACAGTTGCAGCAGTATACTGACAAGGAAGTGCCAGAAATTTAAGCTGGGTTCAGAAGAGCATGTGGAATGAGGGATATCATTGATGATGTCAGATGGATATTGGCTGAAAGCAAAGAATACCAGAAAGATGTTTACCTGTGTTTTATTGACTGTGCAATGGCATTCAACTGTGTGGATCATAACAGATTATGGATAATGTTGTGAATAATGGGAATTCCAGAACACTTAATTGTGCTGATGCAGGACCTGTACATTGACCAAGAAGAGAACAAGGGGATACTGCATGGTTTAAAATCAGGAAGGGTGTTGTCAGGGTTGTATCCTGTTACCACACTTATTCAATCTGTATGCTGAACAATAATCCAAGAAGCTGGACTATATGAAGAAGAACACGGCATCAGGATTGGAAGAAGACTCATTAACGATCTGACATACGGATGACATACCTTGTTTGCTGAAAGCGAAGAAGACTTGAAACACTTAGTGATGAAGATTAAAACCTATTGCCTTCATGATGGGCTGCACCTCGACATAAAAAACAAAAATCCTCACAACTGGACCTATGAACAACATCATGATAAATGGAGAAAAGACTGAAATTGTCAGGGATTTCATTTTACTTGGATCCGTAGTCAACACTCATGGAAGCAGCAATCAAGAAATTAAAGGACATAATGCGTTGGGCAAATCTGCTGCAAAAGGCCTCTTTAAAGTTTTAAGAGCAAAGACGTCCCTTTGAAAAGGACTAACATGTGCCTGACCCAAACCATGGTATTTTCAGTCGCCTCATATGCACATGAAACTGGACGCTGTATAAGCAGGACTGAAGACAAATTGATGCCTCGGAATTAAGGTGTTGGGGAGAATATTGAATATACCGCGGACTGGCAGAGGAACAAACAAATCTGTGTCGGGAAAAGTACAGCCAGAATACTCCTTAGACGGGAGGGTGGTGAGTCTTCACCGCATGAGCTTTGGACATGTTATCAGGAAGGACGCGTCCCTGGAGCAGGACGTCATGCTTGGTGAAGTAGAGGGTCAGAGGAAAGCCCTCAATGGGATGAGTTCACACAGTCTGCAACCATGGACTGAACACAGCAAAGATCGTGAGGGTGGCACAGGCCTGGGCAGTGTTACGTGCTATTGTCCATGGCATCGCTGTGGGTCAGAACTGACTTGATGGCACCTGACAGCACCCACTACCCGCATATGGCCATTTAAACTTCAAGTTAAAGTGTTTCTTAGCCCCGTCCAAGAGCTCAGCGGCCCCTGTGGCCGGCCACCCCGCGGGCCCGGAGAGGCACGCTTCCGTCATCTCTGACGGTTCTCTAGGGCAGCCTTCTCCAGAGGCGCATTTGTCACCTACAGCTGTGTGTTAGTCACCTGAAAGCTGTCACCATCCCCCACCCAGACCGCCCCCCCCCCGATCAATTTCCCCTGGTCTCTGGGGAGAAGACAAGTTGATTTGTAAGTGCCAGATGCACCAGAAGCCCCTGGAAGGATTTTTAAACAGACATTGCTGGGTTCCCCCCAGCACTCGAATTTAAAGCCTCCGAATTGTACGAATAAGCTCCTGTTCGTTGAGGCCATGCCATCGCGGTGCATTCCTGGCAGAGCGGCCCTCGGGAGCTGTTCCAGGCGACTCCGGGATCGGGAGCCTCAGCAGCCCCTGCTGTTACGGATGCAATTCTGTCTCCCAAAATGATGTGCTGTAAGTTCCAACCCCCACCCCTGCTGATGGGATCCCATTTGGGAAGTGGGTTTTCTTTACTGTATTAATGAGGCCACGACAGTGTAGGGTGTGTCTTAAACCCGTCAATGTTGAGATGTCTTAGTGCTGCTTAGGCACAGAGGCCAGCAAGGACAGATGAGAAAACATGTGCCACACGGACATCACCATGGACCGGAGGAAGCTGAAAGGAGGCAAGGGTCTTCCCCCAGAGTTGACACAGAGAGAAGGCCTCCCCGTGTGCAAAGGCATCCGACTGTGTGCATCATAAGTGGATTCAGACCTCCAGCCACCATGAGAAAATAAAGGTTTGTGAAAGCCACCCACTTCCGGTATTTCTGTTACAGCAGCCCTAGAAAGCCGAGACACGTGGGAACTTGCTAGAAAGGCACAATCTCAGATTTACTGAGCCCACACTCTGACTTTACCTCCTGGGACAATGGCAGTGCGAGCAAAGCCCTCCGAGATGGCCCTCGGTTTCCGTTTCCAGCGGTTTCCAACCACTCAGGGAGAGAATCCTTGCGCCCTTCTGAGGGACAGGGCCTGACAGCACAGTGTGGTTCACCGTCCAGTTCAAAGCCCCCCTTGGAACAGTTCTTAGTAGCTGTTCCATCCCAGGAGGGAGCCTATAGCAGGGAGGCGGGAGAGCCTTCATCATGGGTGGGGGATACTCATCCTCGCCCACCAAGACGCTGGACTTACTGTCTGGGAAATGCCACTAACATGTTTGGGGCAGCTCTAGGTTTGGTGTAAACATTTAGATAAAGCAAGCCATTGGAGTCAGATAACGATCTCTCCACTCAGCGGCCAGACACCTAGCAGTGCAGCTGTCTCTCAGGAAGTGTCAGTCCTCAAGGTCTTCAGTGTTAAGGGCCTGGAGGTCTCAGGGTCGACTGGCTTGAGGAATCATGGCCTTCTAGAGTGGCAGCCTCTTCTACAAAACAAACTTTCAGTAAATAGTTACAGGATGGATGGGTGGATGTAGGAGTGGGAGGAGGACTTATGGGTGGGTAGATGGATAGATGAATGGGTGGGTAAGCAGGTGGCTGGGTACGTGATGAATGCGTGGGTAGATACATGGCTGGGTAGGTGGGTGCATAGATGGGTGTGTAAATGGGTAGATATGTGAGTGGACAGTTGGATGGGTGGAGGGGTGGGTGTCGGATGGATGGATGGGTGGGTGAGTGGGTGGTTGGGTACATGGGTGGATGGTTGGGTGGATGGCTGGGTGGGTGGATGATGTTGGTGGGGCATGGATGGTTGGATGGATGGATGGATGAGTGGGGAGTAGACGGATTGATTTCACCTGGGTTGAGCCTGGTGCATTTGCACTGAACACACTCCCCCGGCAGTTGAGCCCCGCAAGCCTGGTCTGCAGTTTCTTCTGAAACAGGACAAGGTCCCTGTGCTCAGAAAGGACTCCCTCGCGTGACCGCTCCCTCCACCACTCCCGGAGCTGACGGTCGATTGCGTCATGCGCCTGTTTCACACCCAGAGGACATGTTCCTCCAGCTGACTTTGTTTCTCCAGTCTCTGGGGAGCAGAAGAGCCCACGAGGAGAGGTTTCTGGCCGAGCCTGGAGAGCCGCCCGCAGCGCCGGGGGCTTCTGATGGGGTCCCGGAAGCAAATCGCTGCACACGCGAGGTCTCGTCGGCAGCGCTGCGCTCCCCGCCTCACGTGACTTCACGAACCTTACTTGCTTGATAAGCAGTCTTTGCTCCATGCATTCTGGAGAGACAGGTGCGCGGCCGACTATCTTGGCAGGATCCTTGCTCAACGTTGCAAAGTTGTTATTTCATTGCTCAGCATGCACAAGGGGCCGGCGGGCCGGGAAGCTGCCCCAAAGGCACCCACAGGGGTCCCCCCAACACGGCCTGCAGAGAGGGGGTGCCCTGGACCCAGGCCCTGGGATCCCCGAACACCTCGTGCCTGAGGTGGGGTCTGACACACCCTTCTGGGCTTTGGAAACCCGGGGATCCCACGTCTGTCCCCAGCCAGGACATTCCCGGCGCGTCCAGTCGGCTCAAAGGCGGGCAGGACGGAAGGGGCCCCGGCCGTCTGTTTACGGGTGCTCTAGCTGGCACTGAGGTGTCGTTTTCTTCCCGGGGCCCGATGGCAGCGGTTCGGTGTGCGGACTGAAGGGCAGGGTGACAGCCTGCGTGTGGGGGGCGCACGCGAGCGGGGCGATTTCCTCGGGCCTCAGGGCGCGGCCGCCAGTGGTTGTGCGCGCGGCCCCTAGGGGGCGCTGTCTGCCTCCCGCACTGACTGGGTTCCGGCGCCCTCGCGGGTGCAGCGCCTCATCCGGGCGGTCCGCCCAGCCCCTAGGGGGCGCTGTCTGCCTCCCGCACTGACAGCTCCGGGGCCCTCGCGGGTGCAGTGCCCCGTCCAGACGGCCCGCCTGGCCCCTAGGGGGCGCTGTCTGCCTCCCGGACTGACTGGGTCCCGGCGCCCTCGCGGGTGCAGCGCCCCATCCGGACGGCCCGGCCCCTAGGGGGCGCTGTCTGCCTCCC
>NW_006921943.1:2961313-2965969 GCF_000298275.1 Orycteropus afer afer | reverse complement strand
CGTTTTCCGAACGTATTTCCGGGGGCAAAGTTCCTCGGGCCGAGTGTGGGCCGCCTGCCACGCGGCTTCGCGGGGTCGCAGCCCCCGACCCGGCCTTCTCACTCCCGTTCACGGGGCTCCCGGCACCCCGGCACCCGGAGCCCCTTCGTCCCGCGCCCAGTCCTCGGCCGTTGAGCTCTTCTCGCCGCCCCCCGCGAGCTGGTGAGAGGTAGTGGGGGGCGGCGACGGACAGACAGAGCTCTTCTGCTCCCCGCAACCTGCAGGAACCTGCACAAAACCACGGACGGAAAGGCACGTTTTCAGAAACGCCCGATTGTGGGTGGGCCCCGCTCGGCCACCACCCGGGGCTAAGCTCGCCAACGTGGGAGACGCGAGCCCCCTGCACCGTCCGGCGGCCTCCTGGTCCCCGGAGGGCAGACCTCTGCCCCTGCGCCGAGCACCTGCGCGCCTCCCGCGCCCCAGGGTCTGCCATCTCATGGAGGAACGTGGTAGTTATGTCTGTGTGTCAACTTGGCTGGGCCTGGGTGAGTGGCTGGGCGGCTGGTGGTAGTATTCCCTATGATGAGACTGGTAATCAACTCCATGGTGGGACCTACTGTGAACAGCTGAGTAGCTGCCTTTGGGTATGTGGTCTGCTTCCTGTATATAAGAAGAAGCTTTGGGAATGGTCTCTAGCCTATGGCACGGTTGGACCCTACACATAGTTGTGTCGTGGTTCAGTAGCCTGCCATGCTCTGCCGACCTTGGGACTTACAAAGGACTTAAGTTAATCACCTGCCATGTGGTTTGGTGACATCGGGACTGTGCCTTTTTCCTTGTCAACCTTGGGACTTCTCAGCCTCAGCAGAGAGCAGCTGTCTGAGTGAAGAAGTCTCTACCTTCAGTGGGCCGGGAGCAGGAGGCAGAGCTGGACCCCAAGGTTGAGGGGCTTTTACCCAGTCCCTAGAGCCTGGCACTTTGAACTTGGACTTAAAGCCTCCAAAGTGTAAGAATAAACTCCTGTTTGTTAAGGTCGTCCCATTGGTGGTGTACTCCTGTCAGAGCGGCCCTAGGGAACCAGGACAAGGGTCTTCCTCTCTCTCGCTAACCCTCTATTTCAACGAGCACGATGTCCTTCTTCAGGGACCGGGCCCTCCTGGGAACATCCACAGTAGGCGAGACCAGGTCTCACTGTCCTCGATTACTGGTTATACCCACTGCCATCAAGGTGACCCTATAGGACAGAGTACAGCCACCCTGTAAGATTCCCAAAGGTGTGAATCTTTACAGTAGCAGACTGCCTCGTCTTTCTCCCATGGGGCAGCTGTTGCGTTCAAACCACTGACCTTTTGGTTAGCAGCCAGATGCTTCAACCATCGCATCATGAGGACACACTTTGCTGAAGCACGTAAACAACAGTGCTGTTGTACATCAGGAGACGCCACACCTGTTCAAGACACCCGCCTCCTGGAGGCATGCTGACGGAAAGATTCATCGTTACACTTAAAAAAGAAAAAAAAAAGCGAGACGCAGAGCACTACTTATAGACTGACCGTATTTTTATTAAAACGAGAAAAAAAGATCTGCTCACATATGTTTTTACCGTCCCCGAAGCTCCTGGAAGGCGTTACCGTGGTTCCTCTGAGAAAAGGCAACGAGGGATGTGTGAGTCTGTGAAGAGACTGACAGATTTTATCTTTTTAATTTGCAGCAGTCACCATTTTTATAGATGTTCCACGTCATCTCCCGACGGGCTCCTTTTCATTTATTTCCGTATTTTTAACTGAGGTACAGGTCTCCTAGTGAGACATTTGCCGTTCAAACGTGTACATCTGGTGGCTTTGATGCCCGGGCTGTGCTCCCAGCACCACTATCTAACCCCAGAACATGGCGGGTGCTTCCAGAATAGATATCTCAGACCCTGCAATGGGAAAGCCAGGACCTGGGTTACAACTCTCTGGTTTAGGGGCGGAGACATCCAGTGGCAGCCAGTCATCTCTGCATGGTCCTGGGCCTCGGAAGGGTATCAGCCGCGGCTCTGTGGCCTGCCCCTCTGTCGTCCCCCCATAGGCCTCTCTGAGGCCACCTCCTCCATCCCCTCGCGACCACTGCTTCAGGGCCTCACCACAGAGCCTTCCTGGCTCAGCCAGTGGGTCCTCACCTCATCAGATTAAGAGTCCAAAGAAGGCCTGTGCTGACAGGCTTCCACACCCCGAGACCCCAAGTCCTGGCACCCCCGTGACCACACTCCTGCCACGCTGGCTGCCAGGGCACCCAGGCCCAGTCCATGCTCAGACTGGCGCCCACAGTGCCGCCCAGACCTGAGGGCCTTCCGCCGGCCCTGCCCACACACCCTCCTCGGATCGGCCTGGTGGCTGCTCCGCAGGGCCGCTTGCTGGGCATCTGGGTGCAGCCTTGTCTGCTGTGCCTCCCTGCACCCCTGCAAAGACCTGCATCCGCAGCGCCTGGAACAGCATCGTGCTCAGAGTGGGCGCTCAGGACGGGTTGCTGAGCGGCTGACCGAGTGCTCCCGGGGCTGAACTCCCACATTGTCATCCGCCTGCTGCTTCCCTCATGGTCTCTATCCATCGACCCCACTGGGTGGAGAGCAGACGGACTTCACCTCTTCGTTCTGGCTTTCCTGTTGCTGTTCAACTGTTATTTTTGCTGTCGTTGTTAGGAGCCATCCAGTTGGCTCCAACTCATACAACCCTGTGGACAACAGAACGAAACCCTGCCAGGTCCTGCAACAGCCTCACAATTCTTGCTATGCCTGAGCCCATCACTCCAGCCACTGTGTCAATCCATCTTTGTGTTAGATTGGGTTCTCTAGAGAAACACAATAACCAGCAAAGCACATATATATGCAGAGAGAGAGAGAGAGAGAGAGAGAAATTTATCTTAGAAAAATGGCTCACAAACGTATAGAAGCCAGCAAGTCCAAAGTCCCTGGAGGAAACATCAGGCTGGCGGCAGCCTTAGCTTCCGCAAGTGCAGGGGGCCGAGCAATTCAAGGCTGGCAGGCAGTACACTGGTTGTTGACTCCAACGAAAGACGAATCCGAGATCTCCAGGCCGAGCGCTGGGCTGCTCACTCAGGGAAGGTTGTAGTCAGCACTCCAGGGTCCCAATCCCTCAAAGAATGTCTCTCTTCCCAGGATGTCCCTGAATATCCTGGAAGCAGGCCACGCCCCTAGGGAAACTCCCCTTGGGCAGATTGGCCACTCAGAACACAGTCATCCGATCCCATCATGGGAACAACCACACAGAACTTGGGTCCAGCCAAGTTGACACACAGCTCCAACTATAACAATCTTGTTGAGGGCCTTCCTCTTTTTCATTGACCCTTGTGCTAGTTATGTTTGTGTGTCAACTTGGCTGGGCCTGGGTGAGTGGCTGGGCAGCTGGTGGTAGTTATTCCTCATGATGAGACTGACAATCAACTCCGTGGTGGGATCTACCACAAGCAGCTGAATAGCTGCATTTGGGTATATGGTCTGCTTCCCGTATTTAAACGGCAGGTTTGGGAATGGTCTTTAGCCTTTGGCACGCTTGGACCCTGCATGTAGCCGTGTCACTGTTCAGCAGCCTTCCATGCTCTGCCAACCTTGGGACTTAAAATAGACTTAAGTTAATGGCCTGCCATGTGATTTGGTAACATTGAGACTGTGCCTTTTTACTTGTCAACCTTGGGGCTTCTCAGCCTCAGCAGCCAGCAGGTGTCTGAGTGAAGAAACGCCTCTAGCTCCAGTGGGCTGGGAGCAGGAGGCACAGCTGGACCCAAGGTTGAGGGGCTTTCACCCAGCCCCTAGAGCCTGGTACTTTGAACTTGGATTTAAAGCCTCCAAATTGTTAGAATAAACTCTTGTTTGTTAAGGCCATCCCATTTGTGGTATATTCTTGTCAAAGTGGAACTAGGTACCCAGAACAACCCTCCACTTTACCAAGCATGACATCCTTCTCCAGGCAATGGTCCCTTCTGACAATATGACTAAAGTAGGTGAGACCAAGTCTGGCCATTCTCACTTCCAAAGAGCATTCCGACTGCACTTCTCCCAGGACAGATATGTTAGTTCTTCTGGCAGTCCATGGTACTTTCAGCATTCTCCGCCAGCACCACAACTCAAAAGCATCAACTCTTCTTCAGTCTTCTTTATTCATTGTCCAGCTCTCACATGCATACGAGGTGAATGAAAACATCATGGCTTGGGTTAGGTGCCCCTTAGTATTCAAAGAGCCATCTTTGCTCTTCAGCATTTTAAAGAAGTCATTTGCAGCTGATTTGTCCAGTGCAATGCGTCATATGATTTCTTGACTGCTGCTTCCGTGGGTGTTGACTGTGGAACCACTAATGTGAAATCTTTGACAACTTCAATCTTTACTGTTCAACTAGTTCCCAGATTTAAAACAATGTGAACTGGCTTTTTCACATCTGCAGTCCTAGAAGGAGCTCTGGAGCATGGTGCTCAGCGGTTGGTACCCACCAGAAACTTCAGGGAAGAAAGAAGATGCAGTCTGCTTCTGTGAAGATTGACAGCCTGTGGGCAGTTCCACTCTGTCCTCTAGGGGCGCTGTGAGTCAGAATGGACTCCAGGCAGTGGGTGTGGTTTGGGCTTTGCTTCTGTGAAGACTGACAGCCTTGGAGACCCTGTGGGCAGTTCCACTCTGTCCTCTAGGG
>NW_006921943.1:2956035-2961213 GCF_000298275.1 Orycteropus afer afer | reverse complement strand
GCAGTTCCACTCTGTCCTCTAGGGGCGCTGTGGGTCAGAATGGACTCCACGGCAGTGGGTGTGGTTTGGGCTTTGCTTCTGTGAAGACTGACAGCCTTGAACACCTGTGGGCAGTTCCACTCTGTCCTCTAGGGGCGCTGTGGGTCAGAATCGACTCCAAGGCAGTGGGTGTAGTTTTTCCTTTTTTTTTTTTTTTTCCTTTGAAATTTACACCACTCCCTCCACCCCCAAATCCAATGTGGGGTCCTAATCTCAACCAGTCCTTATGCACCTTGCCTGCAGCCCCGCCTTCCTCGGCTCTCTGAAGAAGCCATAAATGCCCCCTCCTCCATTAACTTGCTCCAGGACAAGTAACCAGAGCCAGTGCCGGCCCAGCCGCCCCGTCTGTCAGCGCAGAATCGTGCCCCACAGCTTTTTCGGTCGCTGATGTTTTGCTAGTAGACCGCCAGAACTTCCCTCCGAGGGGCCTCTGGGCGCACTCAAACCTCCAGTCTTCCAGAGAGCAGCCGGCACTTGGCCGTTTGCACCACTCGGGGCTGTCTGAGGAATCCAACAATCCCACAAGTACAACGGCCTTCGCCGTGGTCTCCTGACCTAGCCCTTTCCCACCTCCCAGGGTCGGAAACCTTGTTCCGGCCCCGTCACCAGGCCCCCAACTACCCGTTCCAGGAGCTGACCCTGTGGTTTTGCTCACCAGCTGTTGTTGTTGTTGTTATGTGCCGTCGAGTCGACCCCGACTCATAGCGACCCCTCGGTTTCCGAGGCAGTATCACTATGGAAGTAGGATTGCCCAACCTTCCTTCCGAGGAGGTGGGTTTGAACCGCCAGCCTTCCGCTTAGCAGTCCAATGCCTTAGGTACTATGCCCCCAGAGCAGTGGTGGTTGGGTGGTAGAATTCTTGCCTTCTGTGCCAGAGACCTAGGTTCCGTTCGCAGGCGATGCACTTTGTGCCCAGACACCCCCTGTCTGTCCGTGGAGGCTGCAGGGTTGCCAGTAGGTTTCAGTGGCACTTCCAGACTGAGACAGACGAGGAGGGCAGGCTTCTGAGAACTTCTGAGAACCTGCCAGGGCTCGTTTCATTGGCATCACCGTGACTCAGGACAGGTAATGACAGCACCTGGTTCTGGTGTGTCTCTGAGGTGCCACATTGGCTTTTGTGTCCACCATGACCATGTCTGCCTGTGGTGCCTGGGTTCCCCCCAGGGGCAGGGTCCCTGTTTCACACTCCAAACCACCTCCACCCCCAGCCTCGATGTCACTGTGCCATCCCTTTGACTGCCAGCACGGGGACAGCATGGGCCCTTTCGCCCAGCCCTGCTCACACAGGCCCTGCTACCGTTTCAGCTCATATTTTCCTCACCCCACATTGAGCACACCACTCAGGGAGTCTGCCATGCCCTGGAATATCCAGACCCAGATGTTATTCCTCACCCAGCATCCACCACCCTTCTTTCTGGAAACAACACCACCATATTTGAAACACCAGCAGGATCACCCACGGGAGTAGCTTGCAGTGCAACTTCTAGACCAAGAAAGACTAGGAGATTTACTTCCATAGAACAGCCAACAGAACTCTGTGGGTCACAGCAGAACGCTGTCTGGCACGGGACTGGAAGCCAAGCCTCCAGGTGGCAAGGCACTCAGTACACAGCGGGTGCCCGTGTGGGCTTGACCCACCAGCGATCGTGAAGTTGGGCCAGGACAGGCAGCGTTTCCTTCTGCTGACCCTCGGATCACCATGAATCCGAGCCAACTGCACGGCTGCTACCATCACCACCACCATCACCAAGCACACACACCTGCTGGCATTCCTGTCCTGGGCTCTTGTGGCCTCCCTGGCCTGTTGGCCTGTCACCCCACAAACACAGAGGGCATACACGAGCCTCATGCCCAGTGGGGTCGGACAGTGAAGACTGTCACACAGTCCGTAAGACTCAGGTTGCCTGAGTGGGTCCCACTCACCCTGATGCCTCTGCAGGATCCCAGCAGAAAGTGCTTGAGGAAATGAAGGCAAATGGGCTTAGAACAAAGTAAAAGGACGTTGGTGAGCGGCTGCCAGGAGCGCCTTTCCTGGTTCATCTTCCCTCCACAGAGGGGCCTGGCGGGGCCCTCACAGGCTTTTAGGGTTTCTCTCCAGCTTCAAGGGTCAAGATTAGACGAGTTCATTTCTGAGGGCAGGGGACCCGCCCTTTTGTCTCCATGCCAAGCAAAGAACATGGGAGCACACACCACACGTGGAAATCCTCTCTCTGTCGTCGCCAGCCATTCTTGTTCACCCGCTTTTCTACCTGTGCAGGTGGGGGCCATCTGAAATTGGGGCACACCTCAGCTGAAGCCGGCCCCAGTCTCCAGCAGCAGGTCGTAGGTTCCTCAGGCCCCCAGCCATGCCACCACACTGATAACACTTTTTCTTCTGAAAGCTTGTGGGCCCCTGCCCCTGCTCGGGCTAGCCAGGGTCAGGGCCTGTAGACCACAACAGGCAGCAGAGCCGGGACTCAGGTGAGTGTGAGCAAGGCTGCAGAAGGCATCCCACTGTGGGCACCCCGCCGGGCTCCCCTGTCCTGAGACACACAGCCCTGTCCTGAGAGCCAGTCTCCACAGCCACGTCCCCTCTACAGCGACTCCCCACTGCCACACCTGAGGGAGCCACAGCCTTCAGAAGCCCATGTATGAAGCCCCCGAGTGTGGCCAGCACGACCGGCCTTTGTCTCTGGCTCCTCCCAGCTGCTCCTCTTGCTCCTCCTGGGTCCTTCCGCATCCTTCAGTGTGCCCTGCTGCCCTGTCTGCCTTCTGCCCTCCTGTCTGCCACCCTTGCCTGCTGACCTCCCCCTGCCCTGAGGGACAGGGAGCCCCTTGTGCTTAACAAGGTTTGTGGGGCATGATACCCCCAAAGACTTGACAGCAGAGACTCAAATCGAGATCTGTACACCGACGGTCACTCCAGCACAGTTCACAAAAGCCAGAAGGTGCAGATGACATAAGTGCCCATCGACAATGAATGGACAAACCAGATGAGGTCCCTCCCTGCGGTGAATCAGCCAACAGGAGAGGAAGTCGATCCATGCCACAGTACGGATGGAGCTGGAAGGCTGTATGTGAGTGAGATAAAACCAGTCACAGAAGGGCAAGTGTCGGACCCTACTTCTACAAAAAGAGAAGAGCAGGCAAACGTACAGAGACCCGAGTGTATTACTGGTCACCGGGGGCGTGAGGGAGGGACAAGTGGGTTAAGGTGGTGGGAATACGGCGTTGATGAAGGGCAGGGTGGTGCCATCCGCTCTGCCATTGCTGTCCGTCAGTTGCACGCCTGTAGAACGCGGTGGGATGGATCGATTTACAACAGCTGGGGGTGGGGGGTACCTGCTGAGCTGCTTATGTACAACCCAACACCTCCTGGGAGTTGCTTCCTTGGGTTGCAGGTTTAGGGTCAAGGTTTCTTGGGACATCCCAGTTAATTGGCCTAATAACCTGTTTCGCGCTGGGGTCTGCCTTCTAGTCGGTTAAGCATGAGCCTGGGTTCTTAAAGGCTTGCCAGCCGCCATCCAAGGCACACTGGTCTCCATTCACCTGGAGCAACCGAGGAAGAAGTCAAGTCGGGAACCGGAGGGGGAACCGGAGTATGTGGCTAATTACCTCCATGACCACCTGCCTGCGCTGCCGTCAGGTTGTGCGAGTTCATGGTGGGGCTGGGCAGGAGGGGGAGACGGGGGGCAGGACAGGGCCGGTGCAGGTAAGACAGCAAACAGCTCTCTCTTGCCCCTTGGCAGGAGCTCTGGTTGCGCAGTGGTTAACCACTCGGTCACGAACCAAAGGTCAGTGGTTCGAACCCACCAGCTGCTCCACGGGAGAGAGATGAGGCAGTTGGCTTCCCTAAACATCTGTAGCCTTGGGAACCCTATGGGGCAGTCCTGCTGTTCTCCAGGGGCTTGTGAGCAGAATCCACGCGCCGCAAAAGACTGGGGTTTGGAGATTAGCTCCTTGGTAGCTGAACTCTATCACTGTGTTCTCTGCATTCTCCTTCCACGCTTTTGGGCCCACCACCTTTCCACCCTCCCCCAGGCCACCACATGGGGAAGTTCTTCAGCTCTGGCTACACCCCTGCCTGGCCTCCATCCCCACCCCCACACGATGACCATGTGCTCAGGGAAGGTCCAGGCAATGAAAAGGTCCCAGTCGTCAGTGCTAGTTCAACAAGATCCTCTCCATCTCCATGTCACTCAGCCCACTGGAGCCTGAAGCCCAGACCCCCAGCTCTTTAGTAACCAAAACCCGGGCCCTGGGGCAGACCCCAGCTCCTGATGGCCCAGTGTGGGTCACACAGAGCTGAGCCCCACGGAGTTCTCACCAGCTGGTTTCTCAGAAGTAGGTCACCAGGCTTTGCTTCTGAGGCACCTGCGAGTGGACTGACCTCCATTATCAGCTGACGGTGCTGACAGCTGCACCCCTGGTTGTTGTGTTGTTAGGCGGAGTCGTCTCTGACTCTTAGTGGCCTCGTGCCCAGCAGAACGAAACACTGCCCCTCCTGTGCCAGCTCCACGATCTTTGTTATATCTGAGCCCATCGTTGCAGCCACTGTGTCAGTCCATCTCGTTGAGGGCCTTCCTGTTTTTCGTTGTCCCTCCACTTTACCAAGCATAATATCCTTCTCCAGGGAATGCTACCTTCTGACATGACTGAAGTAGGTGAGATGAAGTCTGGCCATTCTCACTTCCAAGGAGCATTCTGGCTGCACCTCTTCTGGGACAGATTTGTTAGTTTTTTCAACAGTCCATAGTATTTCCAGCATTCTTCACCAGCACCACTCAAAGCAATGACTCTTCTTTGGTCTTCCTTTTTCATTGTCCAACTTTCACATGCATACAAGGTGACTGAAAATGCCAAGGCTTGTGTCAAGTGCACCTTAGTCTTCATGGAAACGTCCTTGCTCTTCAGCACTTGAAAGAGGTCCTTTGCAGCAGATTTGCCCAGTGCTATATGACATCTGATAACTTGACTGCTGCTTCCATTGGTGTTGACTGTAGAACCAAGTAATATGAAGTCTTTGACAACTTCAATCTTTTCTCCATTTATCATGATGCTGCTTATTTTTCCAGTTGTGAGGATTTTTGTTTTCTTTATATTGAAGTGTATTCCATACTACAGACTATTGTCTTCAGTCTTCATCAGTAAATGTTTCAA
>NW_006921943.1:2952266-2952850 GCF_000298275.1 Orycteropus afer afer | reverse complement strand
ACAATAAATAAAGTCGTCACTGGATGTAAGTGGAAGGATATGTCTGTGCACTTGACCTGCATGTGAGAGTGGAAAGGTAGGTCTATGTACTTGACCTGTGTGTCAGCATTGAAGGCTATGACCAAGTGCTTGCCGTGTGTGTGAGAGTGGAAGGATAAGTTTACACGCTTGACCTGTGTGCCAGTGTGGAAGGACTGGTCTAAGCACTTGACCTGCACGTAAATGCAGAAGGACTGGTCTGTGCACTTGACCTATGTGTGAACACCAAAGGACACAACTGTGTATTCAGCTGACTTGACTCCCTTGGTTTGTTCTGCCTTTGTGCCTAATTCGTGGAGCTGTTGGGGCAGTTCAGTTGGGGGGGACAGGATGAGGGGAGGGGCCCCTTAGGTCTCCCCCCTCCTGTCTGCTTCCACGTTGCTCACCTGTGTCACCCACACTGAATGTCCACAGTCAGGCATGTGGGTCCCAATAGGCCAATATCACAGTTCCTCATCCTCATTGGGCGAAAGGCCTCTTCAGGTCTGGGCCTTGTCTGAGACACTCCCCGGGCTAGGCACAGTACGCTAGGTGCCTGCCCAGGT
>NW_006921943.1:2948480-2951093 GCF_000298275.1 Orycteropus afer afer | reverse complement strand
GGCTGTCGCTGTCTCAGGCCAGTTTCTTGGCTCTGCTGCTGCCATCTCTTTGCCGGGATCTCTCTGCTGGGGTCTTGGGTCAAGGACACACTCCACTCCTGTTTCCACATTTTACATATCTGTCAAAGCAGCACCCCACTCTCTTGGCTGTCATGCTGGCCTTAAATACTAGGCCCTGTGGATTAAGTATGTTTCCAGGCTGCAGCAGTGAGAATATGAGTAACAGTAACTCCCTGGGAATCCCACCCCCATGCGTGTGCGTGCACACACACACACCCCACTTCTTGCATAATTTACTCTTTCCTCTGAGTCACAGCGTTTTCCCCTAGTGCGGAGCTGAAACCAAACACCTCTCGTTACACACCCTGGGCAGACACAACCCTAAAGAGAGCTCCGAGTGTTTACACAGTGAAAATGCGTATTCATTAAAACAGAATTGAAGCCAGGAGGAAAGTACGCATGGACAGCTTGCAAGGGCAGGTCTGAGCACCTTGGTTTGATTATTTTTTTGCTATTCACAAAAATGTCTTGCTGTTACCATAGATACGGATACATCCAACGACAGTACTCTGAGAAAGCCATTCCTGGCCTCTTGGTTGTTCTGGAAACGTGCGGGTGTCTGGGAAGCGGAAGATGCAGGAGACCGTCAGTGAAGCCCGACAGGTGTCTGCTTTCTGGCAGGTGACCGCAGGGGAGGTGGGGGGTCGATTAAGTTTGGCGGATGCTGCACAGGCCCAGGGGACGGTCCCAAACCTGAGCCTTGAACCTGTTCGCTTGACTGCCACGGCTGAGAGACAGCACTGCAGCCAGGGAGAGCTGTCACAGGTCAGTCAAAATAAATACACTCGTCACTGGAGAGAACAGCCCCGTGGGGTGTAAGTCGTGCGCGAGGCTCGCTGCGGCTGTAGCACTGCCCGGGCGTCTTTCGGCCTTGCACTCTTCGTAACCGATTCTCTGGGAGAAAATCATTTCAAAGTGGAACACAAAACACTGCACAGGTTAAGAGCCGCTGGGATTACACACAGGAGGAAGGCTCGGAACCCTGAGCGACAACGGGGTGAAGAGAGCTGCATTCCAGGAGGCAGAGGGAGGCCAGTGCGTCAGAGCAGGGACCTGGACTTGACCTTGACCTGCAGCCTCGATCACTTATTCAAACACCTGGAGCTTAACAGGCCTAATAAATTGGCACCTTCATCACACTGCACTGTTGCTTGTTCTTTCATCTGCTTGATCAAGTCTAACAATTTATGGTGAGCCGCTGGGTGGGCTCCTCCTGTTACCCTGTACTGTGCCGGCTGGTGGGATGCTGGCTGCTGGAGGCTACGGCCCTGGTATCTCAGACGCCGGCAGGGTCGCTCAGGATGGCCAGGTTTCACAGGGCTTGCAGCCCCCAGCACCTGGACAGTCAAGCAGCCCCCTCAGAAGGACACCGTCCACCTTAGCCACAGTTGCCTTTGTAGAGGTGACCTTGACCTGGCTGTGGTCAGCGCTGCACAGC
This sequence comes from Orycteropus afer afer, assembly GCF_000298275.1. Classification (NCBI taxonomy): domain Eukaryota; kingdom Metazoa; phylum Chordata; class Mammalia; order Tubulidentata; family Orycteropodidae; genus Orycteropus; species Orycteropus afer. Next base: position 2,949,595 of record NW_006921943.1, on the reverse strand, counting down.
AGGGATGCTCAGGGTGGGGACTGGCCAGTGAGTGTGGGAAGAGAAGATGTGAGAGGCTGTGACGCTCACAGGGCCTGGAGAAGATGACTTAACTGGGGCACCCTCCATCTGAGTTCTCTGAGACCCGCACAGAAAACTAGAGCACTGCTTTCCTTCTCCTCCAGCTCTCTTCCATAAAAAGAGAGACATTTATGAAACCTGCTTAGAAGTTTAAACTCACAGAATGGAAATCATCTCCGTCGATACGATATTCCACGTTGACACAGGCAACATCATGATACCCAGGGAGGACTCCAGAGGGACATCTGATTAGAGCCAAGAGTGCGCTGACAGCAATGTCACCCTTCACTTCCTGTGGGTCATTTTACAGCCCCTGCAATGACACACTTATGTTAAAGATGCCACTCACAAGTGTTAGTGCTATTTGCGTGTGCAAACATTAGTGAAAAGACCAGATGTGACCAGTCATTCTTTCAGTACAGGGTATGCACGAGGGTTCAAAAATAAATGCAGAATTTATTTTGGAGAATAAAATCCAAGCCATGTAACTCCTTCCCCACATTTTGAGTAGACACCTTCCCCATGAGGTTGACAGCCAATGGCTGAAAGGAAGTCACTCTCTAGCTTTCCAGGGCCACTTCAGCAGTGACACCGACCACAGCCAAGGAGAGGCGTTTCATGGTGAATGCCATTTGTCTTGGTATTATGAATTATTGAGGCAGGTGGTGGGCGTACGAAGGGGCAAAATTAAACATATCTGGTTTTCAAAATAGGCCATCTTTCCATTCTTTCAAGAAGTCCGTCAGTCCTAGACACCTGCGTCACATGGGCAGAAGAACTACATCACCACCATGGAGCCAGTGGGAGACGGTGGTCTGGGGAACCCCGATAAAGGCAGTGTGTCTGGGAAGTAGAAATCTTTTCCAAAATCACACTTAAAATATTCTTTTGAGACCAACCTCATTTGAACTCCTGATCTGGGGGGTAAATGTAGATTTGAGACCTCCTTGGAAATTGCACACATAATATTTCTTAACTCTTCAAATGCACTCTTGATAGTCCTTTAATGTATGAGAAATAGCTTTGAAGAAGAAAATGGTTAAGGAAGTTTGGAC
>NW_006921943.1:2947740-2948270 GCF_000298275.1 Orycteropus afer afer | reverse complement strand
TGGAACCAGTGTGGCAGCGTGCTTCTGTACATGATCGCTTTGGAAACTCTGTCCTCTAGGGGCGCTGCAGGTCCAGATGGACTCCAGGGCAGTGAATGTGGTTTGGGCTTTGCTTCCATGAAGATTGCAACCCTTGGAGACCCTGTGGGGCAGTTCTATCCGCTCTGTCCTCTAGGGGCGCTGTGGGTTGGAATGGTCTCAATGGTAGGTGTTGTTTTTTTTTTGGTCACCACATGTAGCATTTCAGCAGATAGCTGGGTGGCTGCTGCCCTGGCTGAACAGGAGGGACGATTAAGTTTGTCCAAATGGCCAGAGTTTAATAAACTTCTCAGGAGTATGACCCAGCGCCAAGACCCGAAGAGTATTGTGTGGGCAGAGTGTTTTGAGGAAAAGGGTTAAATCTCAGCTGGATTTACCACCAACTCCCCGTGTTAAGTTAAAGTCATTTAACCTGCTTCTGAAATGCAGAATCCATAAGCAACACTGGCCCCCCAGTGATTTCAGCTGAAAATACACTTACACCTGCTTTT
>NW_006921943.1:2945502-2946700 GCF_000298275.1 Orycteropus afer afer | reverse complement strand
CACGGCAGTCAGCTCTCGGTTAGAGGTTAACCAGAAGTGTCCAAGACATACTCCAGTCCCCGGTGGGAAATGGGGGAAGGAGCCCCGCCGCATGCACTCTGGGCTCCCTGCGCCTACTTGGAAGTGTCCTTAGACCCACAGGCATGGTGATCTCTCCTCCTGAGAGAATGAAAAACTTTGGTGGGGAAGTGGACCAGAAAGCTGGCCCAACAGTTTGCAAGCCAGTTAGCACTTGGCCCCCCATCCTATAAACACGCCCATATCCTTTGACCTTTTCATCTGACGGTTTAAATATCTGCACTGTCTTATATTTTTTCCCATCATTGTAAGGATTTTTTTGGGGGGGAGTGTTCTACACCATCTTTTTTTTAAAAAAATTGTATTGTGATTTGGGTGAAAGTTTACAGAACAAATTCATTTTCCATACAGTTCACACTTTGTCTCATGACACTGACCACAATTTACCCCAATGCAGTAGCAGCAGCTCCCCCCCCACTCCCCCCCATAGTTACCTCTTCCCCGTGTCCTTGCCTCCATGCACTCCTGCCCCCTGAGCTGTCTCCCTGTGCATACACAGCCCTCCTATTCTCCTATGATTGGTCTCTCCAAAGAGTGTATCTACCTAATGTAACTGTTCAGCTCATAAAACAGTCTTTTGTTTGGCTGGAGGCCACAAGAGTGGGTCCAATTCCAGACCTGAAGGGCAGCTAGGGGCCATAGGCTCAGGGGTTCCAGCAGACTCTATCAGACCAGCAAACCTGGTCCCTTATTTTTTTTATGATTTTGAGTTTTGTTCCACATTGTTCCCCCACTCTATCCAGGATCTCCTACATAGTTCCCCCATAAGAGGGATATTTACTCATCAAGAAAACCAAACAATGCAAAAAAAAAAAAAAAAAAAAAAGAACACACACAAAACAAAAAAAGAGTAAAAGTAAACGCCTCCATACTCCTCCTTCATTGGCACCACGTACTGAATTAGAGCGCTCCCAGATCTCTCACCATCCATTTCCAAACAGACGTAGGTGTGTGTGCGGGGGGAAGAAGCTGATGGCGCAGTGGCTAAGTGCTCGGCTGCTACCTGGAAGGTCAGCAGTGCCAACCCACCACGTGATCCTCGGGAGCAAAATGAGGCAGTCTGCTTCTGTGAAGATGACCACCTTGGAAACCGCAGGAGGCTACTCTGTCCTCTAAGGTC
>NW_006921943.1:2942218-2943422 GCF_000298275.1 Orycteropus afer afer | reverse complement strand
TTTTATTTTACCACCACCAGGAAGATCTCTGATACTTTGTAATTACTGTTCATGAGCATGGCAACGTGTTCCTTTTATCCTAAAGGAATCATGGAAAGAGGGGCAGAGGTTGTCAGCAAGACATTGTTTCTGCGTGTGAGATTTGGAAGCACCTTTGGTATTCCAACAGCAGGGGTCAAGAGTTACAAGGACAGGCGTGGACGCGGCACAGTGACAGGTCCTGACAGGTAACGTGAGAAGGGGGTCCCTGCGGTGGCCTGAGGGCAGTAAACCTTGTTTCCTTCTTCTCTACTTTTATTATTTTCCAAAGTTGGCTGAGCGTGGCCTGCGGGCAGTCCAGCCCAGCAGGACAGTGAGGCTGGGAGCCGGCTGCCTGGCTCCTGGGCTGCCCCACACACGCGGGCCTTATGGCAGAGCCAGTCACATTACCTCCCTGGGCACGGTGTCCTCCTTTACTGACTGGGGGGCTCTAACGCCTCAGCACACTTACAGAAACAGACAGAAGCATGCCTGGCACCTAGTAACTGCCAGTCATACGAAGAACATTCAAGGAGAAGAATGCCATGATTCTCTTCCTGAGACGCATCCCGTGGAAACACCCGCGTCACAGCCGCGCCTTGCCTTCCTGAACCGCAGGTACACGGCACGGCTGGAGGGAAGGGCCCGCTGGCAGGACGCGCGGACAAGGTTTCAACCCAGATGCAGGACAGCACTTTCCAAAGAAGTGGCCTTCCCTAAACCGGAGAAGTCTCGCACCTGAGCCCCGTGCCTGAGGGCCTGGAAGGGGAGAGTGGGTAAGAGGAAGCCCTGCGGCCGGAGGAAGAGGTGCAGAAAGGCTCTGGCCAATTCCCTGGAGACACACGTCGGTGTCCGAACGAGCGAGTGTTGTCCTTTGGCCAGACAGTGCCTGGATGTCCCGAGCTAAGGCTGCAGCTTCCAGCATTTTCTCCCTAACAGGCTGCATCTTTTGTATTTATTTCACCATCTTGGTAGGAAAAAACATTTCCATTCCTGGGGCAGAGAGCAAACAGTTTGTGAATGCAGTTTGACTGCGTCTTCAGGCATGAAACAGCCCATGCTCCCAATCGTTTGAAGTTGGCTCCTGTCCAGAAGGCTCTGGCTCCTGTCTGGAAGGTTCTGGCTCCTACGAAGGCACACCTGGCCATCTTGGCCCGAGGTCTGGGTTGGAAACAGCCCCTGAGTG
>NW_006921943.1:2941365-2941913 GCF_000298275.1 Orycteropus afer afer | reverse complement strand
GAATTCCACATCGTCTGGCCCTTCACACCCTCCATTAAGTGAACCCTGCACATTTCTAGGAGGACAAATGGGCTCTTGCAGTGTGTGGACAAAGAAGTAAATGTCTACAGCAAACAAAGCAAAGCATCAGCGGGAAGATACTGGTGGATTCCCGGATGACACGAGTGATCAGGCACTTGACTACTAACCACTAACCTGGCAGTTCAAACCTACCCAGAGGCACCTTGGAAGGGAGGACTAGAGATTCGCAGCCTTGAAAACCCTGAGGAGCGGTTCTACTCTGCACACATGGGGTCACCGTGAGCGGAAGTCGACTAGACGGCACCCAGCAATAAGGCCAGGGGTCATGAGCCTCAGGGGGTGCCCTCTAAGTTCTACTTCTGCAGGCTTCCCACCCAAGATGCAGCTGGTGAATCAAACCAGTGCTAGGCATCCAGCCAGAGCTCCCCTCTATGCACCCATGGGCGTGGGCTCCACAGGGACAGGACTCTCCACTGTGGCCACGGGTCATCTTGGGAGGCGAGCAGTTAGTGGAGGCAGAGCAGAGG
>NW_006921943.1:2939061-2940210 GCF_000298275.1 Orycteropus afer afer | reverse complement strand
GTGCTGCTCCAGTCCCTGATATAAAATGGCAGAACACCTGCAGATAACCCGCGCACACCCTCCCATGCACACCCCTGTGAGCTTTAAACCCTCTCCAGATCACTTAAATTGCCTCATACAATGTACATGTTATGTCCATAGCACTTGTCGCATCCTCTTAGCCTTTCAGGGATAGCTTTCACGTCAGAATTGTTTGCTTTCCCCAAATAGTTTCTATCCGAGGTGAATATGTGAATGAGGAGCCACCAATGAGGAGGGCCGACGGCACATGCTCTTTGAGACACAAAGACTAGGGTTTATCATTCCCTCAGGCTTCCCGCTCCTCTCACCACACACCAGCCTAGCACAGTGCTGGCCACAGGTTACACCTAAATTCTGACTATTAGCTAACTGAAAACAAGTTGACTTGCAGGATTTATAAAAGGCAAGTGAAGTTCAGGGACATAGCATAGCAGAGGATTTCCCCCCCTGTAGCCATGAAGGCCTGCAGAGAGGCAGGAATAGAGACACAGCACGGAATTGGCTACATTGGCAATTTTTAAAAGATGCCACCCTCTGCGATGCTACTTTCAGGTCATTCTTTTGGCTCAGAGTCCACACTGTCCATCGACCACCTGCCACTGGGGCATTTAACCAGGGTGACCTACTGGACTAACCTATTCAGAAGAAAAACCCTAACCCTGAGCCCAACCCTAAAACAAATCCCAACCCTAAACCTAACCCCAACCCGAAATCAGATCCTAACCCTAGTCCATTCAGAAGAAAAACCCTAACCCTGAGCCTAACCCCAACCCAAAACCAAATGGTAAGCCTAACCCCAATCATACAGCAGATCCTAGCCGTAAGCCCGCCGTAGCCCTGCCTGCTACAGGCGGTAACCCTAACCTTAACCCTGGCCCTAGCACTAATCCTATCGCTAACCCCAGACTTAACAGTAACCCTAAATCTAGACCGAGGTCCAGCTTTAATTGCACCCCTAACCCTAACCCCAGACCTAAAGCTCACCCTGACCCTCACCGTGACCTAGACGTCCACGCCCACGCCGCGTCCACAGTTACGGTTAGAGCACGGAGGACGCAGAAGAACCGGAAATCACCGCAAGGTCTGCGGCTGGCTCCGCCCACGACGCCCGGCGCCTGCGCACAGGCT
>NW_006921943.1:2937295-2938611 GCF_000298275.1 Orycteropus afer afer | reverse complement strand
CTGGCTGCCTGGCAGTCTCCGCGCAGGTACGAGATGCAGACAGCCGACTTGCAGGGTGGAATGGGCGCTGTGGGTTTGGTTTGGTTTGGGTAAGTCTCTGGCGGCAGCCTCGCCTGCTGAGGGCAAGACAGGCGCCCGGAGCGGGGAGCGGAGCCTTGTCCTCCCCGCGGTGTGTCCGTGACGGCGCCTCTCGGGATTCATCACGTGGCCGCAGACACCCGAGCCTGCGCTGCACACACTGAAGGTCAAAAACAGACTGAACGCTTTGCTTCCGGCTCTACAACCAAACACCGTTCTTCTTGGGTGACCCTCGTGGATGTCTTAAGAGTGGACCCGTGAGGATAGCCTGTGACGAGCCCGTTCAAACTGCTGCTGGCGCCAAACCACATGGCTGAGGAGAGCAGGAGTTTCCGATCTCACGGCTCTGAGGGTGAGGGCCTGAGAGCAGGCTGTCACCCATGTCGGGGCCCTCGAGGCTCCGGGGAGGCTGTTCCTGCCTCTCAGCGTCGGCTGGCTCCAGGCATTCCTTGGCTGCAGCTGCGTCGTCACACGGCGTCCTTCCTCGGTCTCCCTGTCTGTCTTTTCTCGTCTTTGTAAAGGCACCGGTCAGATGGGATTGGAACTCAACCCACTCCAGCAGGACCGCATGTTTAAAACTTCACCCAAAGTTTTTTAACCTAATTGATAGCATCTTCAGACACCTGATTCCAAACAAGGTCCGGTTCACAGGTACAAGGACTAAGACCTCAACAGAACTTTCTGGGGACACGATTCAACCCATGACGTGGTACATATGATCACAATGCGATGCATTCCATGCAGGAAAAACATGAGCTGCGGGCTTGCGATGGGGACACCTCTTCAGACATTTCACCACCGGGAGTCCGTTCAGCTTTTAAGTATCTTAAAAGCTGCTTTCGAACATCATATCGTTAGAGGCTCCTAAATGATGGTGTTGAGATTAAAACAAACCGTTCGTTTCTGAGGAGCTTGAGTTTAGTTAAAAGACAAAAAAATATATTTTGATGGCTAAAAAAAAAAGACTCCTATTCAGCGTTTTTAAGATTGATCTCCAAGTTCAATTTTAAGAAAAGAGTTTGTAAAGTAACATATATAGGGACAATAGTGATAATGAAACTTTTTTTTTTTTTTAAATGATACCAATTTCAGTCAAGCTTGTAGGTAGGTATGGACATCCAAGTGGTCATATATTAATAGGTAATTGGCGAGAACAAAAACACACAAGCAAACAAAAATCCATACGGTTTAGTGAAAAAACAAAACACTACTTTTTTTGCTAAAAGTAGACAAAAAGC
>NW_006921943.1:2930334-2937140 GCF_000298275.1 Orycteropus afer afer | reverse complement strand
GTAGTGCCTAAAGCATTTGACTGCTAACCAGAAGGCTGGCGGTTCAAACCCACCAGCCACTCCTCGGAAGGAAGGTTGGGCAATCTACTTCCGTAGTGTTACTGCCTCAGAAACCCAAGGAGGGGTTGCTGTGAGTTGGGTCTGACTCAGCGGCACATAACAACAACACAACAGCCAGGACTAGAATGGTAACTGGAAGATCCAAGTAGAAGACAGGATCCACAATCCTAGATTCTCCACCTCAGAAGGATAAATTAAACCGTCGACCTAACAGTACAAATGGACCCAAAGGAAGTTTAATTGGTGCTGAAAGCCCTCCCCCAAACAGCTTGTATATGGGAGGACAGGAAGAGCATTTTCCTGGGTTATATGACCGCATACATCAGCCAAGTGAACAGAATGCTGTATGGGAGAAGGATGAATGGGGCTCACTGTAAAAATAAAGTGATTCCTGTGATTTCATAAAGTGAATATTGTTCACATGACTAAAATGAAATCAGTTTCTGAGACGTCTCTGATACGAAGAAAAAAATGAGGTAACACCTTATATTTCTATGGTGTGTAAACTTACTGGGGTGCAGTGAGTTACTTGGTCTGGCTCTTCTAGCCATGGTCTTTGGGACTCCCATCAGATGACTGAGTGGCACTATGCAAATATAAGGTGCTTGTGGCCCACCAAGGGGATTGGATAGCTTGTTAATAATGTATATCAGGTACATAACACCCTTGTGGGGGTGGGACCATGCAAATAAGGTATAAGGAACTGTAATGTGGGGATTGGTCTGTTTTGTCATTCTGTTAGTTCAGAATGAGCCCTCCTCAAGGCGGAAGGGGGAACCTCACTATCATCGAGGCAGAAAGAGCAGTCAGGAGGGGAGCATGTCCTGAAACCCCAGATCCCTGAGCTGGACCTCCTCAGCAGAGAGAGTGGCAGCAGAACTGAGGGACCAGCATGAGACGGAGCAGTGGGCTTGCAGCCTAAGCGAGAGTACTGCGTGCCTTTAGGCGGGAGGCTTGCTAGCAGAGTGGGGTACAGCTATTGGCAGAGCCCAAAGAGCTTTGTAACACTTGCCTGAGCAGGGCAGAGGCCAGACTGGGAGCCTGAGGGCCAAAGAGAGGCGTGCCTGGGGGCATGGCAGAGGGAAGGCTGTCCTGATCAAAAAATTTGTCCTGAGTGTCCCTGTTGCTTACCTAATAAACCCCATCACTGTGAATATTGTCTGTGAGTTCTGTGTGGCCATTGCCACGAATTAGCCAACCCAGCAGAGAAGCAGTGAATGCCATGGGAGGGATGGTTGGTGTCAGAGTTGTTAAAAAGGTTGGAGGGTATCTGACTTGTCTCATAGGAATCGGCCTCGGGCTGTTGATTCTGTGTCCCCCTCGTGAAGTTAGAGGAGGTCAGAGGACACTGCCTGACACTCCTTTTGTGCTGAGAAAGCACCTTCCCCTCCTTTTTATTTTGATCCTCATAACAACCCCCAGTGGAGGGTAGACCACCCATTTGGAGAACAGGAGGGGAGGTCCAGGGAGTCTGAACAAATTTGCCCTCTTGGTAGAGCTGGGGTTGGGACTTGGCTTCCTGATCCCAAATTCAGAGCTCTTTCCATAACATAATTGTGTCACACAGTGGCCAAATGTCAGTCAACAATTGATTTATTTCTCTGCCTAGAATGACTTTTGAAGTCAGCTCATTGTAGGAAAGGATGAGAAATTACCCTCAGTTATACAAAGGGAGGGTGTCTTGGTTCTCTAGGGCTGCTGTAACAAAAAAGATCACACATGGGTGGCTCTAAGGAACAGAAAGTTATTGTCTCACAGTTTTTGGAGGCAAGGAGCCCAGATGCACTCAGCAAATCCCATACACGCGAAAGGACAATTGAATCATGACCACGGTAAGATGGAATGAGTCCTGGCAGCTTCCTGCAGGAGGAAGTAGCTCCAGAGCCAGTTTAAGTCACCTCAGAAACTAGGCCTGGTGTCGGGGCCCCTCTGGCTAGTGTTCAACAGCTGCCTTCTTTTTCCTGGCCTTGGAGGTGACACTGCGTTCTCCCCAGCATAGTGGAGGCCACAGACAGCTCCTCCTCGTTGCGTGGTGCCTCCCATTGTGGTTGGTGCCTTGGATGGTAGGGGGCCGAACTCATTTTGCAGGGATCAGCTCACAGACTCATGTTTGGCAGCTTGATGCCCTCGGGGCTGGGGGTGACAGACAAGCTCTGCAGTCCTGGTATCATTCCTGGGAGTTTATCTTTGAAGCTTCGTTCTGATGCCGGCAGTGCTTTGTTGGTGAGCAGATGTGGAAAGCGTTTGAGTGACATGAGTGGTGGCCTGATATCCCAGCACCTACGTCCAGGTAAAGTGGCTCCTCTCATCAGCCTTTTCTGTCCACACAGGTGGACCACTGAGATTGCCTGTATGTGGGTCCCCACGGTGTGCATGCTGACTGCACCGGCCTGATTCTGTTGCGTTGCTCTGTGTTGCCTCTGGTATGGCTGCCGTATGTGTAATTAGCCTCTTTTATATGTAAGTTGTATCTTCCTAACTGGAATGCAAAGTCTTTTAAAATAGGTCCATGCCCTCTGCTCCTCTCTACCCACCCCTTGTGGGACAGAGGCCCTTGCATCTGCCCTGACTCCTGGTGACACCATGCACAATGGAACACAACACTGCCCGGCCCTGTGCATCCCCACACTCGCTGGAATGCTTGAGTCCGTTGTTGTGACCACGGAGTGTTTTAAGTGCCATCCAACCTAGACGGCTCGGCTTCCACACTGTATCAAAGTTCTGCTGTGATCCATGGCGTTTCCAGGAGGAGGCCACCAGGCCTTTCTTCCCAGCCTTAGTCTGGAAGCTCCGCTGTCCACCGTGGGTGACCTGCTGGTGTCTGAAATACTGGTGGCTTCACTACCAGACTCACAACCACACACAAGCCCCACAGTAAGAGACACACGGGTAGACAGGTGGTGCCGAATAGATGCTCAATAGAGACACTTTGGAGCAAAGCATGATATGTCAGGGAGGAAAGGAAGGGACGTGAAGCCAAGAAGGGGGCACTAGCATCGCTCCCTCCCTCCCTCCCTGGGTCCCTGTCTCCATCCTTCTTTCCTGCCCCTTCCTGCCTCCTGAGCTTTGTTCAGGCAAATGCTGCCCTTTTGATCTCGTGTGTGGGGTTGTTCTGAGGGGTGAATACCTCCGGGGTGGTACTGGTCACCTTATAGGCCTGCCTAATGTTTGGCTGAAAATTGAGCATGGGGTGGGGTTCAGTTTCAAGTTCAGTTTCAGTTTGAAGGGTGAGTAAGGGCCATGGTTTCAGGGGTTCTTCTACCAGTCTCTACTATACCAATAAGCCTGGTCTTTTTTATGATTTTGAGTTTTGTTCCACATTTGTCCCCCACTCTGCTCAGGACTCTCTGTTGTGATCGTGATCAGACTGGTGAGTAGAGTCACATGACTTGAAAGAACCACTAGAAATTAGTGAGTCTATGCCCTCCACCCCTTAGAGCAAGGATGGCGGGACTTTGCCTCTCGCAGTTCAGGCTTGATATCAGGAGGGCCCGCCCCTGGAGAAGGACATCGTCCTCGGTAAAGTAGAGGGTCAGCGAAAGAGAGGAAGACCCTTGACGAGACGGACGGACATGGCTGTGATGATGGGCCCGGGCACAGCCACGATTGTGAGGATGGTGGGGACCGGGCAATGCTTCACTGTGTTGTTCACGGGGTTGCCGTGAGTCGGGACCGGCTCGATGATACCCGACAACAACATCCCCTGCACCCGACCTACACTCTGTGTCCTGGGACGAGACCGAGAGCAGCCGTCCGATGTCACTCTGTGCGGCACCGCTGCTGTTGCTGGCTGCCGTGGGTTGGCTCTGACTCCTGGTGGCCTCACGGAGAACAGAAGAAAGCCCGGCCCTGCGCCATTTTCATGAGTGTTGGCGTGCGGGAGTGACTTCGCTCTGACCCGTGGTGGCCGGGCTGTGTCAGCAGAGCTGTGCTGCATGGGGTGTCTATGGCTGATTTTTGGAAGTAGATCACCAAGCCTGTCTTCCGAGATGCCTCTGGGTGGACCTGAACCCCCAGGCTCCCGGTGAGCAAGAGAGCGTGTTAAAGGTTTGCACCCCTGGGAGCCCCGGGGGCTCTCTCGGCTTCAGCCTCGCCGCAGACCCGGCCTTTACAGCCTGCAGCGGAGTCAGATTCGGGCAGCACAGCTTGCTGATGACATCATCGCGACTTCTTGGAGCCCTAGGGCCTGGGCTGCCGCCCGCCTGACCGTGCACCACGCCTTCTGTGATCTGCAGCGTGGGTACTAGATCAGGTGTGAAGGGTCCTTCGGGCAGGGCTCACACTGCCAGGGAGCTGGCCGATGGCGCCAACACATTAGTTATGTTCCCTCCGGGGAACGTGGCCTGAGAGGCGCCCCGGCCTGCGGCTTACCGCTCATGGCCGACGACATGCCCCGGCTCTCAGGTGGAACAAAGCCGCGGAGGCCAGCAGAAGCAGGGACCGCTTCTGGGCATGCTGCCAGGGGCGAATTAAGAGCCGCTTGGATCACCTGACTGAGGAGCCCTGGTGGCTCAGGGGTTAAGCGCTCAGCTGCTGATGAAACTGGTCATTCGAACCCACCAGGTGCTATTAGAAAGGAAGCAAACCAAAGTCACTGCCATCCAGTCCATCCCGACTCATGGCGACCCTCCTTGGGTTTCTGAGGCGGTATCTCTAAGGAAGTAGATTGCCCCATCTTCCTTCCTAGGAGTGGCTGGTGGGTTTGAACCGCCAGCCTTCTGGTGAGCAGTCAGGGGCCCTGGGAACCCTGTGGGGCAGCTCCACTCTGTCCTGTAGGGGCGCTGTGAGTCGGAAAGGACTCCACGGCAGGATTCAGTTTTGAGTCATTACTCAAGGTGACTCCAGGCTAGAGTGCTGCCCTGCTCCAGTCCAACAAAAGTGTCACAAAGTAGTAGTAGTCTTGTTTTGCCAAAAAACATCTTCAACCTTGTGGCCGCTGCTCTGAAGTACGTGTTTATGTCTGCCATTACTGATATGGTAGATTGCTGGCTTACTTGATGTTCATGCTATGATTATATGATATCCAAGTTATGGGGCGCCAGGCTGGAACAAAAGGGCGGGCAGCAGGGACGAGGGGGGTGCCACACTCAGCTAAGGAGAGCCGGGAACGCGGGCAAGAGTAGAAGCGCTCCACGGAAAACCGGGGAGACTCTGACGGCAACGTGAAAACTTCCGGCTATGTGGGAAATTTCTGGAAAGGTGATCTTGGCCCCAAATCTCTGTATGGCCTGAGATGCAACTCCCCTCCCCCACCTCTATTACCAACTGTGCCCAGCAGAGGGCAGGGGCCAATTCATTCGTGTTATTTATAATCTTTACACCAATGAACCCAAAAGTGAACGTGTTTTCAGCCTGTCTGGGATGTGTGTGCGCATGTGTATGTGTACGTGTGTGTCCGTACACATGGATGCACATACAGCTGTGTGCATGCGTGCCATGTGTGGATGTGCACGTGTGTGCATCCCTTCATCGGCATGTGTGCACATGGATGTATGTGTGTCTGTGTGCTCACGTGCACATGTGCATGCATGGGCATGCGTGCATGTGGATGCATATGTGTGTCTGTGTTTTTGTGTGTGTGTACAATCCTTGCATTCAACAAGTCCTGGCAGCTATGACTCATTTTCCAACGCCATCAGTGGCAAACCAAGGCACAAGGTGCCAGCCAGGACGGATGAGACGCCTTCTGTAGAACGCAGGGCTTCTGACTCTGGGAAGCAGACAGAAAGCCCTGGGAGCAGGTCAGCACCCACGTGGAAGTGCGACTTTGAAAACAAAGATCCCAGAGAAAAGGGCAGGACCCTCCGCGGTCCCGCCCAGCGCTTCACCATCCCGTCTCCTAAGGACAGGGAGTGACTGGCCTTGCTGGCTTCCAGCAGCCCAGGGACAAAAGCAAAATGGCTGGGCCCTAGCCACAGCTTTTCTTTGAAAAGTTCGAGGGCGACCCTTTGGCCTGGGCAGCATGACCTGGGTTTTGGGGAACAGCCCGCCGTGGCCCACCCCTCCGGCTTTCTTTGCTCCTCTTCTTGGGGGCGGTGTTTGCTGCCACTCGGTCTCTGTGGGCAAGACCCTGCAGCTGCCACTGGCTCTTCGGTGTGTTTTTAATGGTGGGGATGCATGTGTGTGTTGTCATTAGGGGCCGTGGCATCTGTTCCCTGTGTGTAACAGAAACAAGGACTGCCGCGTCCTGCAGCGTCCTCACAGTCTCTGCTATGGCCAGGTCTACCTTTGCAGCCACCGTGTCCACCAGTCTTATTGAGGGTCTCCCCCTTCCTCACGGACCCTCCACTTTCCCAAGCATGACATCCTCCTCCAGGGACTGGTCCCTTCTGACAACATGACCAAAGTAGGAGAGAAGTCCGGCCATTCTCGCTTCTCAGAAGCATTCCCGCTGTGCTTCCAGGACAGATTTGTTCATTCTTTTAGCAGTCCATGGTGTTTTTAATGTTCTCCACCAACACCACAGTTAATGCATCACTTCTCCTTCGGTCTCCCTTATTCATCGTCCAGCTTTCACATGCATGTGATGCTATTGCATGCACATATACATATCCCAAAAACCAAACCCACCTCCATCAAGTTGATTTCAACTCATAGCCACCCTATGTTGTTGTTGTTAAGTGCCCTGGAGTGGGACCCAACTCATTGCTACCCCTCCTTGGTTTTCAAGGCAGTATTGCTATGGAAGTAGATTGCCCAAACTGCCCCATAGGGTTCCAAGGATGTCAGTCTTTATGGAAGCAAAG
>NW_006921943.1:2908987-2929584 GCF_000298275.1 Orycteropus afer afer | reverse complement strand
CAAGGGCACATGGCAGGCCTGCTGACAGCAGTGTCTGACGTCTGAGGCTGCCTCTCCTCCACGGTCACTTTATTCAGCTGAGCAGGCTGGCCTCACTCTGATGCCATCTGCAGACCAGCAAACAGCCTCGGCGCTCAGGGCTCAGGTGGGGCGGAGGCTGAGCAGTCTTCTCACTCCTAACGCAGTCTTCCCACCAGGAATCCCCATGTTCTCCGGCCCTTGCCCTGTTCTTTCAACCCACCTGGTCCACAGCTGCCTTCACTGAGGGTCTCTATCTGGAAGCCCACACTCCAGCCAGCAGTAGGGGCAAGTGGCATCACGGGCTGTAACCTCCCCTTCCTCAGCCCTGGCCTGCCTGGCCACCCTCCAGCCACTACTTAGGAATCAAGGCACGCCCCCAGACGTGAACAGGGATGAGCCACAGGCCCACGGGTCGGCAGGTGGCTCTCTCTCTTCTGCCACCCCCACCACAGCACAGGGGTCTTGGGCGTCTGCGTGACCCACCCCCATCTGCTGTCCCCTTTCCAGGAATGCCCTGGTCCCAGCTCATCTTAGCAAGTCCATCCCTTAGGGGCTGACTTTTCTCTGACCCAAACGCCAGAGGAAGAGCTTGCAGACTGCTGGGATCTTGGGCATCACGTGCCCCCAGCTCACGCCCACAGAGGGGTGCCGGGAACGAAGGCTCTGACCCCATGGTCCTCAGTCCCCCACTGCTCTGAGGCTCCCCCAGGACTGCCTGGACCACTCGGCCAGAGAGACAGGCATTCCAGGCCTCCAGCCCTTCCACGGTGCTTCCTGAATGTTGCCATAGTATCTGTCATTGTGTCCCCAGAAGGTGTGACTCCCCAAGGCTCCTTTAGCTCTTCATCCCATGCCTTCTTCCCGACTCCATCCCAGCACACTAATTCAGCCTTCACGGGGAAATGTGGCCACCAAAGGTGACCACACGTGGCGCCGCAGCTGCTCCTCACCACCCTTGACCACTGTCCAGTGAGCAAGGTGTCTTGTGTGCACTCGCCTTGGGGTCTTACCTCTCACAGTCTAATTCAGTGCCTCAAATTTTTTATTTTAGAATCTTCATGGTTTCAGAATTTGTGGTTCTTTGAAATGTCATCGTTATTTGCAACAAAAGACTATTTTCCATTGGCACTTTCCTTCCTAAGCCCCATCTCCTTACACTAAAGGGCAGATGCAAGGCGGCACCCTGGACCTTTGGATGAAGAAGAATGTTGAGCTGATCAGAATGCCGGCTGGTGACGAAGGGCTGGGAAACAGCAGCTCCCACTGGGTGCGCCGAGTGCCCAGGCTTCTCCTCCGGAGCCCCATCAGCCGGGTCCTCGGAGGAGACGGGGTGACCCACGAGCTGTTGGGGGAGGCTGGAGGTTTACACCGTCTCAGGGAAACCGGCCCCAGGAAAGGCTGCTTGAGGTCAAGCCACTGCGCAGGGATGGACATTGCACCTCAGCAGTGGGAGGGAGAGGGCCCGGTCGACACTTACCTGGCGGAAAAAAGAGAAAGAAACCCAATTGGATTGATGTGTTTGTTGACCTTTATTTTAAACAAAATTGAAGGCATGCCCACAACTACGCAATAACCCTCAGGGTCGACCACAAGCGCCTCAAACGTTTCTGTTTTTCTGGCATAATTTTTCCAATCAGACTGTACGTCAGCAGCATCCGATGTCTCCAGCCTCAGCGCCACCACCAAAAGGTCATTTCTGTGCAGCTGTTGGGCGGCTGCAGTCGGAGTTCCTCTGGGGTTCCTTTCATCTTTGGGTGAAGTACCGCCTGGGCCCTTTTCCTTCCTCGTGACCTTTTCCTTAATTGCTGGCTCCACTGAAGGTGTGTCCGCGCCCTGGGGAGAGTCCTGGGCCGCGGGCTGACAGGCGAGTCCGTGGAAGGCCAGGGCAGCTGGGCGCTGAAGAAGGGGCTCCACGGGGAGGGGGGCGTCTCCAGCTGGGGACCCTTGGACACCTCCCCTGTGTGCTTCCTGATCTTGCCCCCAAGGTGCTCCTGTAGCTTCCAAGCTGAGCCTGACGCTTCCCTAACTCATGGCTGTGAGCTCTGCGTGGCCATGGCAGGAATGATGGGCCCGGCAGAGAAGCACAGAGTGCCGTGGGCGCGCTGGCTGGGTGGGAACTGGCCAAGACTCTGCAGACGGCGGGAATGCTGCACCGCCCCCTCACAGGAGCCAGCTTCGTGCTGGGCCTCCTTCTTGTGCCTCAAGAAATTAGACGCCGCCTGACACTGCAGGACAGTGGCTTCCTGCAGGCCCGGACTGTCTCCTAGGTGCACACTCTGGCCTTGTTTCTGTCGCCGAGACGTTATCTCCCAATTCCAGATCCTTCTTTATTTCCAACTTTCCATTCCAATCATCAGTAATTGTTGAGGCATCCTGATTGCATGTTTGGTCAATTTCACACTGCAGAAGTTGGTGAAAATCTTCCATTTCTTCATCTTTGGTCTTAGTGGCTGGTGCATACATTTGAATACTACTTGTATTAGCTGGTCTGCCTTGTAGGAATATGGATACTATGACAGCACTGTAGTCAGGATGGCTCGGAACAGTGTATTAGACATTGTAAAGATTCTTTTGGGCTCTGCCGTTCTGTTCGGGACCGTTGATCCTTATTGCTTATCCCACAAGCCCTTCGAGAGCTGCGGGCACTTTCACCTGCATTGGGTGGGACTGGTGGGGGTTCTTAGAAGTGTTTGCTCTTTTTCAGAACCCACCCCCAGCTGCTGTAGGGTGAACTCCATCCCCGACAACCCCCCGTGTGTCAGAGGAGGGCTGTGGGCCACAGGGCTGCCAGTGGCTCATTTGTGGAAGGAGGGCCTGGGCTCCCCGGGCGGACCCCAATCTGCGAGCTTGCTGTCATCCGCCGCCAGCTTCACCGTTTGCAGCACTGAGGGGCTTAGCTTCAGGCTCCGTCCTTCCTGTCCTGTCCGAGAGGGGGCTGGAGGGGGCCGACGCACAGTCCCGTTCAGAAGCCCGGCCGCCCCCGGAGGGAACAGTGCACCTTCCCTTCTGGCACCTCCTCGCGGGCGTGAGTTCTTCAGAGCGCGCGAGAACCCCCAGACAGCGCCTTGGAAGGCGTCCACCCACCCGCCGCGTGCTCTGGCACGAAATTAAAATCGCGTCTATGTGCCGTCTTCTGCTTTGCTCTGCCCCACACAGCCTCAGATACACAAGTGTCCACCTGGCATTTGAAAGTCCACGTCGAACTCGCATTTCCAGCTAGAGCTGCCCTCTGACTCCTGTCGTGTCCAAGTCCGGGGCATGTTTGTGTCCTGTCCCCATGGCAATACACAGGCCCGTCTCCGCCCAGGAACCGTGCTGGAGCTTTGGAGTGGAACTGGCCAAGGAGCCACTGTACACTGTCAGCCTGACTGCAACGCTGAACAGCTGGAACCGCGAGAGAGGACGGAATCACACTGCAAAGGTCAAATGGGAAACTTACTTTTTCCTGCATTCAAAATATTCTTAAATAATGGAAGCAATCCCACAGCTTTCCAGAGAAGAGTTGCCGCCCACAGAAACTGGGGGAAGAGAAGCGTTCAGTCACCGTAGCACCTCTGTCTCTCTCTGTTTTAATAAGTTGCACTTTTTCCAACTTTAGAACACGTTACCTTTGCAAAAATAGGTTTTCCTCTCAACACTCTCTCCCCTGTCCGCCTTTTGGTAGATCCTACTGTTAGGTTGTGCCACAGGAAAAAAGCTACCCATCACTGCAGTAATGAGCACAGTCCTACGGTGCGTGGGACTCGCCTGTCTTCCTCAGGCGCTGTCTCAAGGCAGGCTGGACGCTCTGAGTGCCCTGTGACGGGAGCCCCACATGCACATGTGAAGTCGGGATCGTGCAAACTGCACTAGCGTAAAAGGAGATCCTACCCAAAGCTGTGACACCCCCAAAGGGCACAGTTCACAAATGTGCTGGGAAGTGGCTGGAAGACGCAAAGGCCTTGAGCAGACCGCCTCTGATTGGCCCAGCCGCCAGACAGCGCAGTCTGAAACCGGACTGCGTGTCCATCCATGTCCTCCCGTCAAACTCTCAGTATAGAAACATCTGAGAAAGGCTGCTGTGGAGAAGCATTTCTCCCGCCTGACAGGGAACCTCGGACACAGGAACTCTGGATTGCACACGGGGTGACTGTAAACACACGTTCTCTCGTTAAGTGATCCAAGTATTCCACGGTCCTCTTCAGCGCAGAATTCCTGCAAATCTGCTCACGTGGCCACAGAGTGAATCAGCAGATTGCTTTGTCCAGTACGTGGTGTTAGTGAGACGGACCTGATGCTCTAGCTAACGTTTGTTTGGCTTTCTGTTGATGCAAAAGCTGGGGACATTTTGAAGGGAATCTTTGGCCTCAAAGACCAATGCCTCCTGACACCACCATGGGGCTTTGAGGAGGGACAAGTCTGTGCAAACAAGCTGAGTAGCAGGAGGCACTGCAGACTGGCGCCTCACCAGAACCGGGCCAGGTAGGTGCTGTGCAGCCTGTTTCCCAGCTGCAGACAGAAAGGCCCAGAGAGGCGCCAGAGATGGAAGTCAAACCCAAGGGTCCTGGAACATCACCTGCTTCCACCACCTCAACCAAACACCCAGTCCCATCCAGTCCTCGCCGACTCACGCGGACCCTGTGTGTTAGAGAACAGAGGTCTGCACCAGGGTTTCCTGTGCTGATCTTCATGAGACCAGGGAGACAGGTCTTTCTACTGCACTACTGCTGAATGGGTTTAAACAGTTAACTTTCAGTTAGTACCAAAAAAAAAAAAAGACAAAAACAAACTCATTGCCATCAAGTTGGTTCTGACTCATAGCGACCCCTCCTTGGGTTTCCGAGGCGCTATCCCTACTGAAGTAGATTGCCCAGTGTTCCTTCCAAGAAGTGGCTGGGTGGGTTTTAATCACCAGCCTTCTGGTTAGCAGTCAAATGCCTTAGGCACTACGCCATGTACCACATCCGATCTTATCATGGGGAATAACTACATCCAGCTGCCAAGCCACTCAAAATTACAGCCCAGCCACGTTGCACACAACCTTAACTACCACACCAGTTTGTCAATTTCTGCAAGTAAATCAGCTGGAATTTTGATAGCGATTGCATTGGATCTGAATAGATGAATTTGGGGAGTATTTCTATTTTAACTACAGCAAGTTTTTCAATCCATGAATATGGGCTGTCTTTGAATACATTTAGACCTTCTTTAATTTATTTCAACACTTTGTAGTTTCCAGCATCCAAGTCTTGCACTTCTATTGTAAATTTAGTCTTAATTATGTTGTTCTTTCGGTGCTACAGTGAACAGGATTGCTTTTCACATTTCACTCTGAACTTGCTCATTGTCTCTGTATAGAAACAGAATTGATTATGTATATTGATCTTAAAGCTGGAACTTTTTGAGCTCGCTTACTAGTTCTAATAGTTCTTGGTGGTCTACCAAACTTTTAAGGAGTAGTTAAGTCTTCTAAACAATTTTTTATAGAATGCCTAAAAAGAACAAAAAATAGCCAGCTCATTTTTTTATGGAAACTGGTATCTTTAGTCAAATAAAGGCAAGGAACTGACATAAATGATTTAGCAACAACACTAACAATGACCAAAAAACAAGTGCATGTTCACATATGTATGTGTACAGGCATGTATGTATATGGCTAGGAAAGTACGTGCATGCATGTGCACAGGCAGAAGTATCGTATACAGGTGCAGGCACATATAGTCATAGAAGACACAATTACAGATACCCGTCAGACCTAACCAAACACACTAAGAGATTGGTTTTCTGGGTTTGAAGACTTAGGACCTCAGGCTCCTGGGACAACTCAGTCAACTGGCATAAAATAGTTCACAAAGTTCACCTTCTGCATCCAAGTGATGTGCGGAGTGTCTGGGGCCTTAAAAGCTTATGCCGGTCATCTAAGCTACAACTACTGCTCTCTGCTCACCAGAAGCAAAAGAGAAAGAAGGAAATCAAAGTCTTAGAGAAGAAACTAGTCTACAGAGTTACCAGCCTACATGAGCCATGACATCATCTACTCTGAGACCAGAAGAACTAGATGGTGCCTGCCTACCACTACCAATAGTTCTGATCAGGATCACAATGGGTGGACCCTGACAGAAGGGGAGGAAAGTGTGGAACAAAACTAAAATTCTTCAGTCAAGGCTTCCTGGGCCAGAAGAGACTAGAGAACTCCCTGAGATGGTCCCCTGAGACATTCTTTAAACCTGGAGCAGAAACTATCCCTTGAGATCACCTTTCAGTAAAATAGCAGATTGGCACCAAAAAGGAAAGCAATGAGCTGTGAGCACGGGGTTCTGCTCACAGACCATCTAGGTTCAGCCACAAGGTCAATGTGTCCTCTGAAGCAAAGAGGAGACACTAAGGGGCAGGGACAGTACCGCACTGGAAACAGAGCAGTCACAGAATGTGACTGCGAAAAATGTAAATAATGTCACGGAACAAACTGGTGGAGGAATTGTCAAATGGGGACCGAATTTACTGTGTGGACTTCCACCAAAAGCACAATATTACTGAAAAAGAAAACTGTCAGCTTGTTCCTTCACTTTCTGCTGAAAAAAAAAAAAAAAACCCTCACTGCCGTCGAGTTGATTCCAACTCACAGCGACCCCTCCTTGGGTTTCCGAGGCAGTATCTCTATGGAAGTAGATTGCCCAGTCTTCCTTCCAGGGAGTGGCTGGTGGGTTTGAACCACCAGCCTTCTGGTTAGCAGTCAAGTGCCTTAGGCACTGCGCCACCAGAGCGCCTTAATTTCTGCTAAAAGAAGTGACGAAAACACATCACCTGACAGTACATATCACAGCAGTGCTACTATAGCCATTCAAGGGAAGGCTATCTTTTCTTTTAATTATGTGACTATACATGTTTTCATCACACATGTAAAAAAAATCTGTGTATATATATAATGTATATATATAATGAATATATATAAATATATACTAGATAGATATATGTATTATAAATATAAATATATGTATATATATTATACCAAAAACCAAACTCATAGCCATTGAGTCGAATCTGACTCATAGCAAGTCCCATCGAGTTTCTGAGGCAGTAAATCTTTACAGAAGTAGATTGCCCAGTCTTCCTTCTGCGCAGTGGCTGGTGAGTTCGAACCACCAACCTTTTGGCTAGCAGTCAGATGCTTTAGGAACTGCGCCACCAGAGCTCCTTATATATATGATAAACATATATAAATATATAATATAGGTTGTTGTTCCTGTTGTTGTTGTTGTTATGTGCCGTCGAGTCAGACCCAACTTATAGCGACCCCTCCTTGGGTTTCTGAGGCAGCATTGCTACGGAAGTAGATTGCCCAACCTTCCTTCCGAGGAGTGGTTGGTGGGTTTGAACGGCCAATCTTCTGGTTAGTGGTCAAGTGCCTTAGGCACTACGCTACCTGAGCTCCCGTTGTTCCTGTTAGGAGCCGTCAAGTCCCCTCCAACTCACAGCGACCGTATGTGAAACAATGAAACTCTGCCCAGCCCTCACCATACTCACAATCCTTACTGTGCTTGATCCTGTCATTGTACCCACTGGGTCAGTCCACCTCGTTGAGGGCCTTCCCCTTCTTCACTGACCCTCCACTTTACCAAGCATGGTGTCCTTCTCTGGGGACTGGTCCCTTCTGAAAACATGACCACAATATGAGAGACAAAGTCTGGCCAGTCTCTTCCAAGGAGCATTTTGGCTGCACTTTCTCCAAGACAGATACGCTTGTCCTTCTGGCAGTCCATGATACCTTGAGTATTCTTCATCAACACCATAATTCAAATGCATCAAATCTTTTTCATTGTCTATCCCTCACATGCATATAAGGTGAGGCTACTGAAATGCCATGGCTTGAGTCTAGCACGCGTCTTCAAAGTGACATCTTTGCTCTTTAACACATAAACAGGTCTTTTGCAGCAGATTGGCCAAGAGCAATATGTCATTGGATTTCTTGACTGTTGTCTCCATGGACGTTGATTGTGGATCCAAGTTGTTCTGGTTCCCTAGTGCCACTCTGATAAGAATATACCACAAATGGGATGGCCTTAACAAAAAGGAGTTTATTCTCTTACAGTTTGGGAGGCTAGGAGTCTGAGTTCAAAGTGCCAGGCTCTGGGGGCTGGGTGAAAGCCCCTTGACCTTGGGCTTCAGCTCTGCCTCTTGCTCCTGGCCCACTGAAGCTAAAAGCTTTCTTCACTCAGACGGCTGTTGGCTGCTGAGGCTGACAAGCCCAAGGTTGACAAGTAAAAAGGTATAGTCCCGATGTTATCAAAACATACAGCAGGCCATTAATTCAAGTCCATTACAAGTCCCAAGGTCAGCAGAGCATGGCAGGCTGCTGAACAGTGACATGGCTACATGCAGGGTCCAATCATGCCATAAGCTAGAGAGACCATTCCCAAAGCTGCTGCTTATATATGGGAAGCAGACCACATACCCAAAGGCAGCTACTCAGCTGCTCATGGTAGATTCCACCATGGAGTTGATTACCAGTCTTATCATGGGGAATACTACATCCAGCTGCCCAGCCACTCAACCAGGCCTAACCAAGTTGACACAAAAACATCACCACACCAGTACAATGAAATCCCAGACAACTTCATTCAATCTTTTCTCCATTTATCACGATG
This sequence comes from Orycteropus afer afer, assembly GCF_000298275.1. NCBI lineage: Eukaryota > Metazoa > Chordata > Mammalia > Tubulidentata > Orycteropodidae > Orycteropus > Orycteropus afer. The sequence goes on along the minus strand of NW_006921943.1, from coordinate 2,920,939 downwards.
TTGCCTATTGGTCCAGTTGTGAGGACTTCCGGATCTGTCAAATAAAAACATGGAACACCCAGTTAAATTTGAATTTCAGAGGAACAAGCAGTCATTTATTGCCGCTACAACATCCCATGCCGTATCAGATGGATGTGTTCTGACTGGCAGCCGTAGTGATGTGTTCTCACCAAAACATGCTACCGTCAGACCATCCCAAGTGGAGAGACGGTCTGAGAAACAGTAGTCTGTAATTCCTCCTTTACTTATATTCTGCAGTAGTGTCAAGTTTATGGAAAATAAAGAAATACTGAGAAATTATCCCCAACTGGAGGAAGCTGGGGAGACGTGACAATTAAATGCAAGTTGGATCCCGGGTCAGGATGGTGGCATTTGAGCCTCTGTGGATTGGTAAATCGTCACGTGTCAGTGCTAATGTCCTGGTTTTATGATTATGCTCTTTAGGGAAGTTGATTGCATTTGAAGAAGCCAATGAAGGAGCTATGGGGAAGTTTTTGGTGCTATTTTTGCAACATTTTTGTAAGTTAGAAATTATTTCAAACTTGAAAGTTAAAAAAATAGTAACAAATAAAGACCATGGTGATCTGAATGAACCCCATCTTGCATAGGATAATGTAATATTTCAGTTGTTCCAAAATAATTTTTAAACTCAATGCAGTGTCCATCAAAATTAAAGTTAGATTCTTATAAGGAAGTCAAGAATTTATATGAAAGAATAAAGTTCCACAAAACAGACCTCTAAAAGAAATGTGGGGAGGGGTTGTTCTGTCAGATACTGAGAAAAAGTCCAGAATCCCTCGAGTGTTACTCTCGCTGTTGGTGCAAGAGCAGATGAAACAATGGACGGGTGTGGAGCGCTCAGGGCGGACACGGCAGGATCTGGGACCCGGGGCTCTGAGGGGGCACCAAAGCCACCTGTCACACACAAGGCAGGACCACTGGCCCCGTGGCTCTCTGGGGATGGGGGCAGCCACCAAAGCTACCCGTGATATACACGGCAGGACCACTGGCCCTGGGGCTCTCTGGGGATGGGGGCAGCCACCACAGCTACCCGTGATGTGCACAAGGCAGGACCACTGGCCCCGTGGCTCTCTGGGGATGGGGGCAGCCACCACAGCTACCCGTGATGTGCACGGCAGGACCACTGGCCCCGGGGCTCTCCAGGAGGGAGCGAGGAAGCGGTGGAGCTGCTGGAGGTGGGGGCAGTCGTGTAGCGCTTGGTAATGCTGAGAGGTGCACACCCATCTGTACATGGGACCTGCACATGGGCACGAGTGTGTTTACTGTATAAAATAAAAAGTAAAAAACCCACTGTGGTCAAGTCGATTCTGACTCACAGTGCCCCTAGAGGACGGAGTGGAACTGCCCCATGGGACTTCCAAGGCTGTTAATCTTTACAGAAGCAGACGGCCTCATCTTTCTTCTGAGGAGCAGCCAGTGGCTTTGAACCACTGATCTTCTGGGTAGCAGCCAAATGCTTTAGCCAGCTCCTTGTTTATTGTGTGAAGCAAAACCAAACTCACTGCCATCGAGTTGACTGCAACTCATAGCAACCCCTCCTTGGGTTTCCCAGGCAGTATCTCTACGGAAGGAGATCGCCCAGTCTTCCTTCCGAGGAGTGGCTGGTGGGATTGAACAGCCAGCCTTCTGGTTAGCAGTCAAATGCCTTAGGCCCTACGCCACCAGTGCTCCCGTTTATTGTGTAGCGGTCATTTATTGGGGGGCTGTCCTTGTAGCGGGGGGCCCAGCACTGGAGGAATGAAGAGGTAACTTTGGAAAGGGATCTCATGGGGGCACTCCCAGCAGTGAGATCCTGGGGGGAATCTGGACACTTGACCTGCATGGATGGACCCCAGCAGCACAATCCTGAGAGATGCAATGGAGAAGCAGAACGAAACGCGGGAGGCCACCCCATTCACACCTCATGAAAACACAAGCCCTACGTGAAACACTCGGCAATGAAAACAAGTGGACAAACACATATACACAGTGACGTGGCGGCCAGTGGAGGGGGGAGTTAGGAATGGGGTGAGGGCAAATGGGAACAGGGAAGCCTGTCTATCCATCAATCAACTGAAGAATTACCTGATCCAATGAAGACACTGTGTGGTCAACTGAGGAGGAAGATACATATCATCAACTCAACCTCTGCACATGGTACACATACACACAACACACACACCTGTTGAGTCGCTTCCAACTTGTGCTGTCCCTGTAGGGCAGAGTACAACTGCCCCATAGGGTTTCCTAGGCTGTAGTCATTATAGATGCAAACTGCCTCATCTTTCTCCCACAGAGCGTCTGGTGGGTTCGAACTACAGAACTTTCCATCATCAGCTGAGGGCATAACCATTGTGCTCCCGGGGCTCTGCCAGGTGTATATATATGTGTGGGTGTATGTACATGTATCAGATGATATTGAATGTGCTATGGATGGCCAGAAGAGTGACAGATCTGTCTTGGAAGGAGCACAGGCAGAATGCTCCTTAGAAGCAAGGATGGTGAAACTTTGTCTGTTGTCTTTGGTCATGTTGTCAGAAGGGACCAGTCCTCGGAGAAGGATATCATGCTTGGTAAAGTGGAGGGTCAGTGGAAAGGGGGAAGGCCCTCAAAGAGATGGGTTGACACAGTGGCTGCAACAATGGGCTGAGGTGTAGTGGGGATTGCGAGGCTGGCACGGGACCGGGCAGGGTTTTGTTCTGCTGTGTGAAGGGTCGCTGTGAGTCAGAGCCGACTCGACGGCACCTAACAACGACAAAGTATATGTATATATGTATGTGTGTGTGTGTATGTAGGTGTCTACACATGACTGTATGCTTATGGATGTAGGTATACGTGTGTGTATGTCTATGTGTGTATATGTAACTACATATAAACTCCAAATGTTTCTCATCAGATGAGCAATGAAGGCATGTTTGCTTACCTTTCCTTGAGTATAGACAGGGTGAGACCTGACACTGGAAGCTCCCATCGGAAAGATGGGGACGGAGGGCCCTTAGGAAGGACTAGAAAATGAGGGGTCGGAGTCAAACAAAGCACACGGCTCGGGCATGTCAGACACGTGCCTTCCACTGTACCTGTCTAAGGAGCTTCAACACACCACACACACGTGGTTTCCTAGCTGTCACACGGGGTCTGTCCAGTGGAAAGACCGGCCGCCCATGAAGAAGTTTATCTCTCTCTCTCTCTCACACACACACACACACACACATGGTTTTCTTAGCTCTCCCATGGGGTCTCTCCAGGGTAAGGACTAACTACCCGTGAAGCCGAAGTTTCACGGACATGCATGGTTTCCTTAGCTCTCACACAGGGTCTCTCCAGTGTAAAGACTGGTTGCCCATGAAGTAGATGTTTCTCACACCCACACACACAGAAACACACACACACAGTTTCCTTAACTCTCATGCAGGGTCTCTCCAGCGTTAAGGACTGGCTGCCCATGAGATAAAAGTTTAAGCCAAGATGCTGGTCAGTGTCTAGGAAACGCTGAGCTGTGGTTCTGCATGATCACGTGACCAATACCCCCTTGAGGCATCCCAGCTGGCACCCACGAACACAAGTTAGCACACGTGTCCTTGCGCACACACACACAGAGTAATTTTGTCCCTAACCCTGTTGTTGTTGTTGTTATGTACCATCGAGTCAGACCTGACTCATAGCAACCCCTCCTTTGGTTTCCAAGGCAGTATCACTACAGAAGTAGATTGCCCCATCTTCCTTCTGAGGAGTGGCTGGTGGGTTTGAACCGCCAGCCTTCTGGTTAGCAGTCAAGTGCCTTAGGCACTATGCTCCCAGAGCTCCCATAAATGTACAATTCATACGATGCCTGTCATCGCCCTGGTTACAGCACACTACTGAGTGATTCCCTCGGCAGCTGTTGGGTTCTCCAGTGTGTAATTAATGGGGGGCAGAGGTCAGAGCCCCTGATCAGCATCCATTACAGGGTAGGATGGATCCAACGATGTGCATTACTCAAACAGAGGTCGGACCTTGTTCTTGGAGGAACAGTGTTCTGAAGAGCGTAGGGATGGTGGACAACAGCCTAAGAGACTTCCCTGTGGCTGCAGGGTGCATTTCCTGTGGAGGGGATGGGAAGGCTTTGTGGGCATCACTGGAGGAGGGTGGCACATCCGTGGAGGAGCAGGGCCATGAAAGGGAAAACTCACAAAGCAGGTGGCGCTGGGGACCGGAGGGCAGCGCAAGGCAAGCAGGAGGCTCAGTGTGCGCTGTTTGCGTGAATGAAAGCGTAGAAAGGTGGGAATTCTTTTCAGTCTGCTGTACTCCCTTCCTGCCCTGCACTTTGTGCCACAGCTCCCGCTCCCACCCCACCCCCCACTGCAGCGATGGGCACAGTGTGTCTTCTGAGGTGTAGGGTTCCCTTAGCCTTCACAGGTATCTGACTGTGTAATTCCACACAGCGCCCTCAGGTGTGAGCGGCAGGAGGACATGGACTGTGCACCACCCTGTCTCCTCTCTTCTGCGCAGCCCCACAGTCACTGGCCACCTTGCCCTTCCTCCTGCCATCCCCCGGTCCACAGTTTGGTGCATGCGGCTGGCTAATGACACCAAGGAAACCACATTGAGCCAGGCCCCCAGAAAGAGGAAAGACACAACACACCAAACACAGCACACCAAACACAGCCAATCTGACGACTGAGACCACCGTCTGGCCTCAGCCTGTGGTAGGCCCCAGCTTTTGACCTCCCTGCTTCTAGCCCATCCTCCAATTCCAATTCATGGTGACGGTGCAGAGAACAAATGTGACGGTGAGCGCTGGTGTTTCTCTCACGAGTTTAGTGTCGGCAGAGGGGAGCAGTGTGCTAAAGACGTGGTGTGCAGGAAGAAAGGGGGACCATCTCATCATTTCCATTGGTGAACTGCCATGAAAGAAGGTCTCTGGGTCCCTGTTTCTCACACATCTTGAAGCAAAGCAGAAATGTCTTGTTGTAAGCTGTCATCAAGTCTATCCAACTGGTGGCAACACCATGTCCTAGTGAGTCTCTTGGTACATGATCTCCCTCCCACCCCGTTGTCTGTATGATTAGGACTAATGGTGAATTTGATCCCTGAGTGATGTAACCGTCAATGCAGAGGTTGGAGGTAACTTCTTAGACATCCAGACCGAACCACTGGACCTTCAGGCGAAGGATCATAGCCGCAGGGGACAACTAGGTCAGTTGGCAAAGCACAGTAGATGCTATTCTACGTCCTAGTGTGGTGAGCAGCATCTAGGGTCTTAGAAGCTTGCGAGTGACCATCAAAAACATAACGATTGGCCTCTTTCTGCCCAGAGCAAAGGAGAACAAAAAAAAACAAAGACTCATCACCCAAAGGACTCATGACCCCATGAACCTGAGACTCCTCTAACCCGAGACCAGAGGAACTAGGTGGTGCCTGGCTACCATCAGTGACAGCTCTGACCAGGACCCCCATAGAAGGCCCCAGTTAGAATGGACTTTTAAAATGTAGAGCAAAATTCAAAGTCGAGGGGGAAAAAAAAGTACGAGCCTTTCTGGTGGAAAGAGACTAGAGAAATCTCCTGTACTATTGCCCTGAGGAAACCTTTTAACCTGAAACTGGAGACACTCCTGGAAGCCACCCTCCAGCAAATAGATGGGACCATGAAACAAACACGGTGACGATGTGCTCTCAGGACAATCACCTACAGGAGACCAGCAGGGCAACGTGGACCCAAAACCAAGGATGAGCAGCCGGGCAGGGACAGGGAACTGGACGGACCAAAGCGGGCAGCCCAGGGAGGAAGGAGGGGGTGGGGCACACAGCGGAGATGGAACAATTAGTGCCCAAACTACCGTTTGGGAAAGCTAATTCACTACGTAAACTTTCTCCTGAAGCACAATGAAATATTCAAAAAAAAAAAAAAAAAAAGTGGCATTTGAAACCAGAGGTGCCTCAGAAAAAAGGTCTGGGGACCCCGTCCACAGAGTCAGCTCTGGAACCCTGTGAAGTGCAGTTCCGCTCACATCCACAGGGGCGGGGGCGCCAGTCAGGGTCGACCAGATGGTCAAATGAGGGCGCGGCAGCTCTTCGCTGTGATGATACGGCAGCACACTGTCGTCTCTGGCGTCAGGCTGACTCCACACCCATGCAGCACCTCGTGAGTGTCTAGAGGGGTACTGAGCACCCCATAGATATCCATCATGCAAGATGACCATTGAGGGATTCTGACTCAGAGCAACCCCCTTTGGGTTTCCAAGGTGGTAAACCTTTACAGAGTAGATTGCCCTGTCTTCAGTCCACAAGATGACAAGCAGCAATGCTATTTATAGACTGCTATTTAGAGCCTGTGATGGTTAAGGTTGTGTGGGAACATGGTTTGACAGTTATGAGGTAGTTGTCCCCAATGATGAGATCTAACGGAACACCTCCATGATAAGGTCTGCATGAGCATCCCATCAACTGAAAGGGAGTTTCCTCAGGGCGGTGGCCTGCTGCCCATCTACAGGGACGTCCTGGCAAAGCTCTCTGGGCTTTTGCTCCATCTGGATCTTGCATCTGGTTGTCATCATCTGACTTCCAGGTCTTTGGACGTGAGCCAGGAGCCTGCCGTATTGCCAGTCAATCTTGGGAGTGTTGCCTTTGCAGCTAGTGAGCTAGCAGCCTGACATGTTACCTGCCAATCTTGGGTTTGTCAGCCTCCAAAGCCAACGGCCTGCTATATTGCCTGAAGATTTTGGTTCATCAGCCCCTATAGCTACAGGAGTCAAGGGAAGCCCCCAGCTTGTTGACATCTGACCCGTGGACTAGGGACTTGCCACCCTCTACAACCGTGTGAGCCACTTCCTTGAGATCACTACCTCTCCCTCTCTCTCTCTCTTTTGCTCTCTCGCTCTTGCTCTGTGCGTATGTGTGTGTGTGTGTGTGTGTTACTGATTTTACTCCTCTAGAGAGCCCAGGAGGCACTTGACTGCTAACCAGAAGGCTGGTGGTTCAAACTCACCAGCCACGCCTTGGAAGGAAGGTTGGGAATCTACTTCTGTAGTGATACTGCCTCGGAAACCCAAGGAGGGGTCGCTATAAATGGGATCCAACTCAACAGCAGTGAGTTTGGTTTTGTTTGGTTTTAGAGAGCCCAGCCTAAGACCAAGGCCTTTTAGATTTACATAAAAATTGTCCAGAAAGTACAGAGTTCCCTCAGACTCCTGTTCCACCTTGGACTCCACGTACGTGAGTTCCCCTTAACCTCCTGCACTGCTGTTGTATTTTGGCTACACTTGCTGAACCCATGTGGACACACTGTTAGTAACAGAAGTGCCTGGTGTACACAAGGGCCCACTCTGTGTTGTGTGGTCCTAGGAGTCTGACCCATGCATAATGCCATGTGTCCCTGTGACGGTGCCATACGAGTCGTGTCACTGCCCTGAGAGGCCCGGTGTCCCACCTGTTCAGCCCCACCCTCCAGAACCACTGATTTTTCTCTGTCTCCAGGGTTTCATCTTCCCAGAAGGCCACGTGGCCAGAACTGCACAGTGGGCAGCCGCCCAGCACTGAGTGGTCGTAAGCAGTGCTACTGTCACCCCTGCTTTGAGGTGGGAACAGAGTACAAGGCCAAAACACTCGGTTCTTCCACAGGCCCAGGGAGCATGCACCTCCCTCTGGGTCTTGTCACCGTTGCCACAGACAACAGCATCTGTCAGACGCAGCAGAGTAAGGAAGACCAGGGCGTGAGGCTGTAAGTGGGACAGGAGCATGTGGGCTGTCACCCAAACTCTGCAGCTGCGTGTTCATACACACACACAGATATACACACTCACACACACTCACACTCACAGACACGTGCACCCACACACGCCCACAGATACTCATTCACACACACACACACACCAATACATACCCACACACATCCACGGATACACACACATTCACACACACTTACACACACATCCACACTGACACATGCTCACACACAGATACACACATTCAAACACACATACACACATGTACAGTCACGCACATACACTCATCACACATTCACACACATACCCTCACCCACACACATACACAGATGCACACACATGCACACTCATACACATGCACTCACACAGCTACACACATACACTCATACACAGATACACATATTCACACACAATTTTACATGCTGACATATACACTCAAACACACTCATGCACACATACACTCACACTCATAGATGGCTCACAGTCACACAGAAACACATACATTCACACACTAATACACACTCACATATAGATACACACATTCTCCAACATTCGTATAAATACACACTCATATACAGATTCAGCCGTACACACTCATACACACTCACAGTCATGTACTTCCACACACTCATTCACACACACTCACACAGATACACCTTCACACATACACACTCCCAGACACACACACACACATACTCACACACTCATACCACAAGCTCATTCACACAAACACCTCATACACTCACACACATTCTCACACACACAAACACAGATGCTCAGTTCTGCGAGAGACACCACCTGACCAACCCTTACTACTGCCCCACAGGCCCACAGAGGCACCTGAGGTCCTCTCCCTGCTGGAACTCTCATCAGGTTACCATGGCGAGGGCTCTGCCCCTCCTGCAGGCCTGGCTCCATCTCCAGCAGCTGAGTTCTGTTAGCTGTGTGCATTCTCCAGCCTCAGCCCACTGCTTACACCGTTAGCACGGAGTCTAAGGACTTGGGTAGCAAACACCTGTTGGGCTCATCTGTGTCACGCTCCTTCCAGATGCAGGGACAGTGCAGGGCGGTCCTCGGAACTTCCTTCTCGGCTGGATCTCCGGGTCCCCTCTCTGCCACACCCCACTGTTGTTAAACATGGATCATGGTGTCTGCCCTGGAGTCAGTGCCGACGAGCCCGTGTGATGTTGGAGAGTCGCACCATGGTTCTATGCTACAATCTTTACAACAGATCACCAGGTGTTTCTCCTGTAGAGCCTCTCAGCAGATTCCAACTGCCGATGTTCCAGTTAGCAGCCAAATGCTTCAGCACCGTGCCGCCAGGGCCCCTCATGGAAACAGAACAGAGGGACTGAAGCAGTGGCCGCGAGTGGACTCCAGCTCGTGGGCCCCGTGTGCATCACAGCAGACCTGCCCCGCGGTGTTCTCTGGGCCCGTGTGCATCAGGCTAGAACCGCCCCGCAGCGTCCTCTGGGCCCCGTGTGCATCAGAGCAGACCTGCCCCGCAGTGTCCTCAGGGCCCGTGTGCATCAGAGCAGACCTGCCCCGCAGTGTTCTCTGGCTCTAATCTTCACAAAGCAGACTGCCAGCTCTTTCCTCCATGGAGCCATCAGGAGGGTTTGAACTGACAACCATTTAGGTCAGCAGCTGAGTGCTAACTGGTGGTGCTGTCCATGACCTTTCCTTCCTCAGGCTGGTGGGATGGGGCACTGCAGCACTCAGATGGTGCCATGGGCTCAGGAGGGAAGAGGACCCCCAAGGTCAGGCTGGAAGGCCAGCTGCCCGTGTGCAGGCCGCCAGCCGGGTGGGCTGTGGGCATGACAGTGTGCTGGGCCCAGGCTGGGCTGGAGGAGCCATTGGAGCTCAGAAGGAGGAAGTGGAGCCTTTGAGGGGACGACAGGGTGGGGTGCCCAGGCACAGGAGGCCACGAAGGCAGCTCCAGCACTTAAAAAGAAGGTTGGTAAAACGTGAGTGACCGGAAGTTTCCCTCCTTAACCATCTTCCAGTGTCCTGGTCACTGATGTCTGTAACGCTTGCCGCACTGGGCGACCGTCACCTCATCTACTCCTGAGTGTTCCGTCTTTGCAAACAGGAACTCAAGACCGCACCCCACCACCTCGCTCCAGCCTCTGCCCAGCACTAATCCAGTTCCTGCCTTCACAACTGCCCGCTCAAGGTGTTTCCCACACGGGCATAAACTGTTGTTCTCTGATGTCTGACATCTCACTCAGCGTGTCTTCAGTTCCTCTATGTCACAGTGTAAGCACAGCCCACTGCTCTGTGTGGCTGAGTCCGTCCCCCCCATGTGGGTGGACCACAGTGTGGCTGTCCTTCATCTGTGGATGGAAAACACACGGGTTCTTCCCACCTGTGGCCACAGGGGTTAATGCTGCCATGAACACATATGCGTCCGTCTGAGTCTCTGCCCTCCGGCCTGTGGACGGCCGGGTCGTGTGGCCATTGTAGTTTAACTTTCTGAGGACCTGCCACGCTGTCTTCCACAGCGGCTGTGCCACTTTTCACTCCCAGCAGCAGTGGAGCAGGGTTCCCGTCTCTCCCCACATCCTTGTTGACGCTTGTTTTCCGTTTCTGTGACAGGAGCCCTCCCAGTGGGAGCGGAGTGGTGTCCTGTTGTGGCTTCGTCCCCGAGAACAGTCACATGAACTTGAGCGAGGTGAGGACCGGTTTGGAGCTGCTGCCCTCCCGGGGACAGTTGGAGATGGCAGACTGGGGGCTCTCCAGGTGTCACTGCTTCCAATTGGGATCTGAGGAGGTGGCCAAAGAAACGGGCTGGGACCTTCTGAAGCTGCGCAGAGGGGCCTGTTCCCTTCCCGCTCAGCCGCTGCCCCGTAGCCGCCGTGACGTCCCCCGGGGCCTGGGCGGGCACTGGCTGTGACCGCTCACAAACATCTGGGAGTGCTCATCCTTCTGTGGCTTGGTTTCCTGGGCTCCGAAACAAATTACCACACGCTTGGCGTCCTTCCACAGCACAGCTTTACTCTCTCACTGTTCTGAGACAGGGAGCCTGACTTCCGGGGGCGGAGGCGCTGTGCTCCTTCCAGGGCTCAGGGCCGGGGCCCTTCTCTGTCACTTCCAGCTCCCAGGTGGTCCTTGGCTTGTGGCCGGATCACTCCAATCAGCCTCCACCCTCACAGGGTGACGGGTGTGTCTGTCTGTCTGAGCCTTGCTCTTCTTATCCTTACAGTCACATAGCATTAGGGCTCACCCTATTTCAGTGGACATCACAGGACGGAACTGATGACATCCGCTTCCAAAGCGAGTCACGTTCGGAGGCTGTGGAAGGATAGGAGCACACCGACGTAGGGGACGTGGCGGCGCTGTCCCAGATGAGGCCATCCAGCCCAGAGGTGACAGCAGTGTCACGTGGCCATCTCTGCCCAGGGTTTTCTCAGTCTCCCCCCACCCCACCAGAGTGCAGCACTGTCCCTGGGAGGCCACGCTGCTTATTTTCTGAATTTCAGACCATCGACTGCACTTCCCAGGAGGCTGCCTCACATGGCAGGTGCCCCACAGTCCTCTTGTTCTGAGCGCTGCCTGAAGAAAACACCCACATTTCTGGGCGCCTGCTGGACAGCCCCCGGGCATTATTTCCAGGGGCTCCAGTGCCCTAATCTCGCCCACATCAGGCCCATGCAGAGGTGCAGGGGCGAGGATGCAGAGCTGTGGGGGGGCACACCACCCCCAACTGGAGGGGGAGGGGGAGGGGAGGGGAGAGTGGGGAAGGGTGGTGGAGGGAGGGCAGAGGAGGGTGGGGGAGGAGGGGAGGGCGGGAGAAGGATGGGAGGGGAGAGCTGGGGGCCGGGTTTCCCGCCTGTTCACCACACTCCCATATGGATGCTCTCACCCCTCCATCCTCAAATGGGAAACGGAGACCCTGTGGGACGGGGAGCCAAAGCGCCAAGGGTCCTGGTCCAGGACCCCCGAGGGAGAGCCCAGCTGCTGCAGCCCAACTGTGGCCCAGAGGCAGGGCCCATGCCCCTCTACCACCAAGAGCATGGACGGGGGCCAGACGACTTCTGTGAGCTCCCCCAGACACGGGACCAGGCCCCAGCATCCACACCTGTCTCTCTCTCCCTCTTACTTTCAAAACAGACCACCGGCACCTTCAAGGACATGTGACCTGCACCTGCAGGCCCTTAGCTGACCGCTGGAGAAGCACCCACGTGTTTTCAGGGACCCTGCTCTTAGCGGCAGCCTTCCCGACTCACCCTGCATGACTTCATGGCAGGGG
>NW_006921943.1:2905826-2906998 GCF_000298275.1 Orycteropus afer afer | reverse complement strand
AGTCCTGGGTTTCTTTTGGGAGGGAATCAGAAGGTAGAAACAACCCAAGTGTCCATCAACAGATGAAGGGATAAACAAAATGCATTTCATCTACACAGTGGAATAGTATGCAGCCACAAAAAAGACTGAACTACTGGTCCATTTGGCAGCATGGATCAGACTTGAACACATGCCCCAGTGAAAGAAGCCAGACACCAGATGGCACACATGAGATGATCCCAGTTCAAGGGAAAGCTCCCAGTGAGAGAAAACAGGCTGGGGGAGGGCCAGGGAAGAGGCAGCTGGTCGGATGCAGCATTTCCTCTTGGGGCGATAAAACACGTTTTGGAACTAGATGGAAGTGGTGCTCATACAGCATAGTGGGCTAAATGCTACTAATTGTGTATTGTAAAACGGTTAGTTTATGTGATGTGAATTTTACCATGGTTTAAAAATAAATAAATAAATAAATAAATAAAGCCTAGGTTTAGAGGTCCAGGTGTACAGGCCAGGGGACTGATTAAGGAATTAGAATCCTGCAAATATTTCCAGAATTGGGTGAGTGATAGGCTTTAGTGGGCCACCTTGGAACCCAGCCACAATGAATAGCATTTGTCCATGAGGAAAAGCAGTGTGAGTTCTGAATTCATCTGTAAACAAACTTCGAGAACGTAACTTTCCCTCGGTAATTGCCAAGGATGATCTGCAATTTCGTCCTCTGAACACTGTCCACCTTTGGTTCCTGTCCTGAACGGATCAATAGAAAAGGCAATAGTGGCAGTCCTGGGGAGCTGGAATTCAACCTAATCCGTTTGTCTATTTGTTATCTCCTCCAGTAATTGGTTTGATGGGAAGAAGTTGGAAGTTATTGGTTAAATAGAGGTTTCTGGATTATCTGCGCATTTCAATTATCCATGCTTCACCTGGCCCCAATTAGCACTCGTAATTGAGTTAACTGAATAGAAGTCACTCTCCATCACATCAGTTTTACCAGAGGAACATCATGTCCCACTAATGGGGCTCCCCCCGAAGACAAAGCCCCTTTCTGCGCCAGACGCTCCCATTTCCACACCACAATTTGTCAAATTAACGCTCTTAGCGGCACAAAGCGAACCTCATAGAAGCACCAAGCAAATGCTTTTAATAACGAAAGACATGTAGCTACCAGTACAGCCAGGAAGGCCTAATGCATT
>NW_006921943.1:2902436-2904541 GCF_000298275.1 Orycteropus afer afer | reverse complement strand
TCAAATCTACTGTATGAATGAAGCATCCATTTTGCTACAGCGGTCCATACAAACGGATTGTAGTCGGAGCTCTAGTAGCATAGTGCCTAAGGCACTTGACTGCTAACCAGAAGGCTGGCGATTCAAACCCACCTGCCACTCCTTGGAAAGAAGATTGGGCAATCTACTTCCGTAAGAGATACCGCCACAGAAACCCAAGAAGGGGTCACTGTGCGTTGGGATCGACTTGAGGGCAGTGAGTTTGGTTTTTTAGTCAGTCTTCATCATTGTTGAATATGTACTGGTACTGATTTACTAGAATGAGAGATACTAGGGATTTTTAAAAACCAAGCAGCAACTCTCCCACCCCAGAAGGTCTTTTTTTACCCCTATTTCCACATACAAAAGACCTGAGTATCTTTTACTTCCCTTCAAATTGTTTCCAGGAAGCAGAGGTCACAGTAAACCACTCACGCCACCTGAACTTCCTTTAAGGGGTGTGTTCCGCTCTTCCCGGTACCTTTTCATCCCACTATGAAGACTCTGTCTTGGCCCCGTGAAAACCATCACTCGTGCCAAGCTGTGCTCAGTGGTCTCTGGAAGAAGGCGGGCCTTTGACGAGATCCGCTGAAGAAAGAAACTGGTATCACCTGCTCTGCAAGGTCAGGACGAGGGGTCAGGATTAGGCTGGCGGCCCGCCTGTTGGGGCTCTGGGGCAAGTGGATGCAAAAAGGCTGGGTGACGAGACTGAAGCCTGCCAAGTGCTCCTCACACGGCGTTGCTCCCGTGAGCGTGTGCTGGCCACCCCGGAGGGGAGGAAAGGCCCCATTTCTGCTCTGTGAGAGTTTAGAGTTTTCTTTGATATGATCCGCAGTACAGACAATGTGAACGCGCTGAAGACAGGCACGCACGGCCAGTGTTGGTTGTCACAGCCGCTGGGAAGCCATCGTTTGCATCTGTGTGGAGAACTCGGACAGGACCTCAGTACCATTCCTGAGGATGCCGCCAAGCACGTCCCAGGGACGCCCCTCTCAGACTTCGCCCTGTCCTGTGCGTGGGGCTCTGGGAATCTTCCCTTTGCCTGCTCCCAGAACGGGAAAGCGCCCAGGAAGCATGTGGCCGTCCCCACGTCCAGGCGAGCAGCACTGGGCCCTGTTGGGCTGAAATGTCCACTGCGTGGACCCTGAGCAAGCAGTAAGGCCGGCACCGAAAAGCAGGAGCGTTCCTGGGCCACAGGGCCCACCGGGCCTGACTCGGTTCCTCTCCAGCCCCTTCCCCGGGATTACACAGAGAACTTCGGCCAACTATGAATTTAAAGCAGACTTTGGTTCACAGAGTGCCCAGGGGGTTCGCTGGTTACAGTCAAGGACTGCGGGGACAGGGAGGGGTCGTCACTCCCAGTTAGGGCCACAGGAGTTTAAGGACTGGCTTCGGAAAAAGCCTGTCACCCTCGGGGTGCTGACAGCCATCCGCAAGCTTCAAGCACAGATGGCTTATGTTTCTAAGGCCACTAACACATTCTTCCGGATTCTTAGAATTCGGTGGCAGCCATTTAAATTGGGGTTGTTACTGAAATGACAAAAGAAAGCCCTGAGGGCCCTGAAGAAATTGACTGTGACCACAGTTCCCAAGTAATTCCAAGTCTCTTCCGGTCAGCCGTGTGGCCTGAAGGCCTGGACCGTCCCTGGTTGTGGACACAGGGGTCTTACACTGTGTGCATCCCAGGGCAGCTGCATCGGCTACAAAGGTGGGTGCGTTGGTCCTGGGTGTTGTCCACGGCGGCGTCCTCGGCGCCACTGTTCCGTGATGGATGTGCCCAGCACCCCCATGCTACAAGAGCAGACAAATAATTTCCATGAGAAATATAACAACCGCAAACGGATCTGGGTGCTCGTCCCTGCACTTTTGCCTCTCCTGCCGCGTCCTGTGAGCGGAATCCAGGTGAGTGCGGAGCCCTGGGGTCCGGCCTTCTCCCCTCACCATCACTGGGAGCCTCCTGCTGAGGCTGCGTGGCCCCACTTCCTCTGCCTGCTCCTCATGGCCCTCCTTTGCCTGGTCCACCAGTTTGTTTATCCATTCACCGGCTGAAGGACATTTAGGTTGCCGCTGTCTTTTGAATAAAGTCG
>NW_006921943.1:2896756-2901886 GCF_000298275.1 Orycteropus afer afer | reverse complement strand
GGCCAGCTTCTTGGTTTTATAGGTGGAGATTCAGGTTAAATCATTCACCTACCTGAAACCTCAGGGCCTTTGGTGAAGGTACAAGTAGGCCGCTTTTCCGAGTGCTGTCCCGGTAACTTGTATTTTACCCAGACATCCTAGTGAACCCCTGCACCCCGAGTGAGCCACGCTGCCTCCGGGGAGCCCCCACTGGGCTTGCTGTCACTGGTGAATCTGAGTGCCCAAGGTGGGTGACCAGGAAGCTGAGGTCTGCCACATCGCCTCCTGCATTTCCACGGTAAGGCTTGTCATTAATCCTGTTTTAACCCCACAGATGTCAGGAGCTGTTGTTTCCCTAGCAGGCTCAACGACTGTGTTCCATTAGGAAAACGTGTGTATCAGACCCAGAGACCATTAAATAATAGTTAAGACTGAATTTGTTACCAGATTAAGACTAAGGGTAAGAACCCTAGGGCAAAGTGTAAGCAGAGCGGAATCTTAACTGGAAAAGAACGCTATTAAACTTTAATCATAAACACAAATACATGTTTGTATACACCTACGTATGCATGTGGATGTACGAATATCCATAGATATGCATGTGTGTATACACGCACATACGCGCACATGTAATATGGCGGTGCGTGGCATGTCTGTAATTTCATGTTATTTAAGCGAAGTAACGATAAGGCTTCCAGCGGCCAAACCACCACTAACCGTTTTTTTACAATGTTTGAGGACACCCAGAAACAGCGTTCGGGCCCCAATGCGTGAAGCAGACCTGGGAAAACCTCTGCCAGTCTTTGTGACGTCAGTCAGGCCCGTAACAGTGTACCCGACTCTGAGACGCCAACAGAGCAAATAATAACACGGTGTCTTTGTCCCAAACTGTCCTTCCAGCCAGGCGGCCCGCTGACAACTCCGCCTGGAAGCTGGGATTCCTACCTCCACCTGAAAGGGGAAGGGGCGCCGGCAGCCCAGAGGGGGCCGGCTGCCGACAGCTTGCAGCGTCGCACTTTCGGCCCAACAGCGATTTAAACGTTTTGCTCCTAAACGCACACAGGGCCTTCCAGATAAAACCTCCCTCCACGCGGACAAAAAGGGACGGGAAGTAAAGCCGGAGCCGCGCGGGGAACGCTGGGCGGCCGTTCGGAAATGGCACCTTGCAACCTCTGTCGTTTCCGGGGGGCTCGGCAAACACCGTGGCTCCTAAGCGCGGACGGCGGGAGGGTGCCGGGGCCGGCCGTCGGCCTCGAAACCCGGAAGCGGAGGACGCTTCTCCCCAGCCACCGGGGTGCCCGAGGAGGCGTGCGTGGTTCGGTGGCGCTCCAGCCGGATCCGCACCGGCCTCTACGGCGCCGCCGCCCAGAGGAGGCCCGGAACCAGGCCGCCGGCGAGCGAGCGGCAGGAAATGCACCGCGCGGCGGCCACAGGGGGCGGTCGGGGCCCGAGGGCGGCGCCACCGCGTGGCTCGGCGCGTTTCGCGTGTAAGGGCGCTTCCCGGATCCGTGACGGCCGCGCCACGCCACGCACTGCTGCGCCGTCCGCCTCCGGGAGCTCGGGCCTGCGGCCTCTGGCCCCACAGCCCGCCCCGCGCTCCGGTCCCGGGAACGGATGCGAGTGCGACGTCGTGAACCGACACACAGCCTGGTAAGTGGAGGGGAAGGACTCGAGCCTCGGACCGGGCAGCCGCGCCGCCGCTCCGGTGCGCACGGGGCACCGATGGGCGGTGGCAGCCGGGCTCTGTGCTCCTCCACCGCCGCTTCCTGGCTGCTGCAAACCCGCGGGGCCCGGCGGGGTCCCCCAGCCCAGGCTCTCACAGTGCGAGACAAGAGTCAAGTTTTAGGAAAGAAACACAAATAAAGCATGAAGCGAAATAATTAAAGTCTGCGGTTCCAGGTCCAAGTGGCAATTATTAATGGGGATATTTATGCAGGCTGTCAAAGCTGCCTTTGAAACACTGAAAATGTTTTTTCCCAGGGAAAATATAGTACTTTCCCCTTTTTTTCCCCCCAAGCCTAAATGTATATTGACTCTGGAACCAAGGCGCACATCTGCTTATCTGCAAGTTAACTGCTGCTGTTGTAGGTTTTGTATAGCTCACTTCCTGTCTCTGCACTCACACAACAGGGTGTTTCCATTACCAAGACAAAGCAGTCCTTCTCCTAATCCCTCCCTATGGGTCTGTGTGGCAAAAATTATAGCAAGCCACAGGAGCCCCAGCCTCCTCCAGGCCCGAGGCCAGAAGAACTAGATGGTGCCCAGCTGCTGCTACCGACCCTTCTGACCAGTGACACACCAGAAGGCCTGGTTAGAACTGAGAAAAACGTATAACAAAACTCAAATCCATAAAAAAGGTAGACTTACTGCTCTGATCGCGTCTGGAGGAACCCAGGAGACTGTGGTTCTAAGTCACCCTTCTCATGTGGAACTGTAGTCACTCCTTGGAGGCCACCTCTCAACCAAGTAATGGGCATTCCTATCAGATACACAGTGAGAAACGTTCTCCTTACAGGAGACTAAAACCAGAGAAGACAGGGAATGCTGACAGAAACACGGAACCCAGGGTGGAAATGGGGACAGTGCTGACACCGTTGCAATCCGCAAAGCAATTTGTGTATGAATTACTGAATGGTAAAGTAATTTGCTATGCAACCTTTCACAATAAAATGTTGAAAAAAATAATAATAAAAGACTAAGGGACTATTCAGTGTGATAAAATGTGGAACTTTAATCTCTCAAAAACAATGCCCCAAGTTGGGACTCCAGAAGTGGCAAAGGGGTGCTGCCAGTCCTCGGAGCCCCTGTCCAGAGAGCTGTGTCTCCCAGAATAGAACCATTCACCAGCCATTGCTCAAGGGCTGTCTTGAGGCCACAGCAGCTCCCCGCCCTAATCGGCCAACACGGCACGATGGGTGGGCTTTTGATACATCCAAAGCCATCCTTGGATTTGCCAGACTTAAGATACTTCCATCCCCACTCAATTTATTCACTACTTAAAACACACGACTTTGGTTTCTAAAGCCCATTGAAAGAAAATCCCGTTTCAGAAGTACACACTAAAATCCCTGTAGTTAAAGAAAACCTTTTCTGTTTAGCCCCAGGGCTGTGTGCCTCCAGTAAATCCTAATTTTAGATTTGGAAACCCAGGAATAAAAGGAAGTTGTTATTGTGTAAGCAGCTCTGGTGGTGCAGTGGTTAAAGCAGTCAGCTGCTGACCGAAATGTCAGCTGTTGGAACCCACCAGCCCTGCAATGGTAGAAAGATGGAGCAGTTGGCTTCCTTTAAGATTGCAGCCTTGCAAATCCAGTGGGGCAGCTCCACTCAGTCCTCTAGGGGCGCTGTGGGGTCAGAATGGACTCCAGGGCAGTGGGTGTGGTTTGGGCTTTGCTTCCATGAAGATTGACAGCCCTGGAGACGCTGTGGGCAGTTCCACTCTGTCCTCTAGGGGCGCTGTGGGTCAGAATGGACTCCACGGCAGTGGGTGTGGTTTGGGCTTTGCTTCTGTGAAGACTGACAGCCTTGGAGACCCTGTGAGGCAGTTCCACTCTGTCCTCTAGGGGCGCTGTGGGTCAGAATGGACTCCAGGCAGTGGGTGTGGTTTGGGCTTTGCTTCTGTGAAGACTGACAGCCTTGGAGACCCTGTGAGGCAGTTCCACTCTGTCCTCTAGGGGCGCTGTGGGTCAGAATGGACTCCACGGCAGTGGGTGTGGTTTGGGCTTTGCTTCCGGGAAGATTGACAGCCTTGGAGACCCTATGGGCAGTTTCACTCAGTCTTCCAGGGGGCTGTGAGTCAAAAGCCACTGGATGGCAATGGGTTTGCTCTTGGGCTTTGTTTCCATAAAGATCGACAGTCTTGGGGACCCTGAGGGCAGTTCCACTCTGTCCTGCGCAGTCACTCACTGTAAGTCAGAATGCGTTGGATGGCAGTGGGTGGGTTTTTTTTTTTTCTTCTTGTCATTAGTACAGGCCCATAGTATGAATGGAGTTTTGATATGAAACCATCAGATGGAGTTGTTTTTCCGGCTGTCTTCCTTTTACGGGGGCGGGCACCCCCACCGGACCATATTCAATGTGAAAACTAAGAACACGTTTAAACAAAGAGAAGAGAATTCTTTATAGAAGAATTCCAACTTTAAAAACACCAAGGGGTTTCGAATAGCTTCATACATCACTGGAAAACTGCAAACGTCTTGCATGTGTATTTATAGATTTCACAGAGTTGTATTTCAATCAAGTTATCACATTTTAACCTATGCAAACAACACTTTGAAAAAGTGGTTTTCCCGTGTATCAAATTAAATATGCTTGTTATGGAAGAATTGAGGAACATGCAGGAGTGAAAATAAGACACTAGTTACCCGTCACGCCGACAGCCACGATTTCCATTTTGTTATACCAATTTTTACAGTAAGTGCATGCAATATGTTTTATTTCCATCATTGTTAGTACTTACATATGCCACCTAATCTGAACCATGGAATTCTGGGGAGGGAGTCTTTACTTAGTGCAAGCCTCCTGTAGCAACCCCTCCTTGGGTTTCCGAGGCAGTGTCTGTACGGAAGTAGATTGCCCAGCCCTCCTTCTGAGGAGTGGCTGGTGGGTCTGACTGGTTAGCAGTCAGATGCCTTAGGCACCACACCACCAGAGCTCCCCCTGTGAGAGGAGTGAGCTAGCTAACTCCCAGAGAAGGGAGGTGACTTGCCAAAGGTCACGTAGGCAGTAAGTGGAAAGCCAGGGTGAGGAGCCGTAACTTGGGGCTCTCTACTCTGGGTTCCAGGCTCTCACTTGTCACAACTGTGAGGGCACTTGTCTCTAAATGGCCAGAAGGTGGGAGAAGCTGGGCAGACTTCAGAAAAAATGGCCTTGTCAAAATCACGTGAAAGGAGCCCTGCTATTGCAGTGGCTGCTAACTGAAAGGTTGGTGGTTCAAAGCCACCAGCCATTCAGCAGGAGAAAGCTGTGGCAGTTGGCTTCCATAAAAATTCCCAAAGCAAAAAAAATAAAAGATTGCAGCGGTGGAAACCCTGTGAGGCAGTCCCACTCTGTCCTCTAGGGGCGCTGTGGGTCAGAATTGACTGCGCGGCAGTGGGTGTGGTTTGGGCTTTGCTTCTGTGAAGACTGACAGCCTTGGAGACCCTGTGGGGCAGT
>NW_006921943.1:2891808-2896406 GCF_000298275.1 Orycteropus afer afer | reverse complement strand
CTGTGGGTCAGAATGGACTCCAGGCAGTGGGTGTGGTTGGGGCTTTGCTTCTGTGAAGACTGACAGCCTTGGAGACCCTGTGAGGCAGTCCCACTCTGTCCTCTAGGGGCGCTGTGGGTCAGAATTGACTGCGCGGCAGTGGGTTTAGTTTGGGCTTTGCTTCCGTGAAGATTACTCACTGCTATGGAGTCCGTTCCAACTCATAGCCACCCCTCCTTGGGTTTCCGAGGCAGTATCTCTGTGGAAGTAGATTCTGTAGTCTTCCTTCCGAGGAGTGGCAGGGGTTTGAACCTGGGAATCACTGTGGGGCAGTTGTACTCTGTCCTGTAGGGCCACTGGGGTTGGCATCAGCATGATGGCAGTGGGTGTTTTGAAGAGTTTGGTAGTGTAGTGCCTAAGGCATTTATTTGACTGCTAACCACAAGGCTGGCGGTTCAAACCCCAGCCACTCCTCAGAAGGAAGACTGGGCGATCTACTTCCGTAGAGATGCCACCTCGGAAACCCAAGGGGTCGCTGTGAGTCAGAATGTCCTCAAGGGGACTGAGTTGGGTTTTGGGTGCGGGGCTCTTCTGCCTGTTCTGTGCATCACTGAAGATTTTTGTTAGTGACCAAGTCTGTTTTTTTAATGATAGCTTTATTGAAGTGTAACGCCCATACCTTACAATTCACTTATTTACAATGTACGATTCAGTGGTGCGTGGTGTGTCCACATGGTTAAGTGCTGAAGTGTGTACTGGGTGGCGGCCGTTCACATCCACCGGTGGTGCCGTGGAGGTCAGGCCAGGTGCTATCCTTCCGAAAGGTCGCAGCCTTGGCGACCCCGTGGAGCACAGTTCTCGGCACACGTGGGGCCTCATGAGGCAGAATCAGGTCAACAGCACCAATAGCAGCAGTGTGTTCACAGAGCTGTGCCGCCGGCGTCACAGTCAGCGTTAGGATGTTTTCACACCTCGACAGAAATCCCTTACCCATTAACAGTCACGACCCATTTCCCCCAAGCTCCCTTAGGCAACCAGTAAGCTACTGTCTGCCTCCAGGTATTTCAAATAAATGCAGTCATACAATTGGTGGTTTGTGGTTTGTGGGCCCGGCTTCTTTGGCTTAGCGTGTTTTCAGTGTTATCCATGTGCTAGCACATGCCAGCACTTCATTCCTTTTTATGACTGAATAATGTTCCATTGTCGGGATGGACCCCATTTTGTTTATCACGTTATCAGTTGATGGCCATGGGTTGTTTCCGTTTTTTGACTGTAATGAGCAGCGCTATTATGAACATTTGTCCTTCAGTTTTTTGTGGCATGTTTTCGCTTCTCTGAGGCAGAGCAGAATTGCTGAGAGTTCTGGTTCCCTGGTCCCACTCTGACAGGAATACACCACTAATGGGACGGCTCTAACAAACAGGAGTTTATTCTCTTACAGTTTGGAGGCTTTAAGTCCGAGTTCAAAGTGCCAGGCTCTAGGGGCTGAATGAAAGTCCCTCAACCTTGGGCTTCAGCTCTGCCTCCTGCTCCCGGCCCACTGGAGCTAGAGGCTTTTCTTCACTCAGCTGCTGGCTGCTGAGGCTGCCAAGCCCAAGGTTGACAAGTAAAAAGGCACGGTCCCGACGTTGATGTTACCAAACCCCACGGCAGGCCATTCATTTAAGTCCATTGAAAGTCCTAAGGTCGGCAGAGCATGGCAGGCTGCCGAACACTGACACGGCTACATGCAGGGTCCAAGCGTGCCGTGAGCTAGAGACCATTCCCAAAGCTGCTTCGTATGTACAGGAAGCAGACCACATCCCTAAGGCAGCTGCTCAGCTGCTTGCGGTAGATCCCACCATGGAGTGGATTGCCAGTCTCATCATGGAGAACAACTACCACCAGCTGCCCGGCCACTCAGCCAGGCCCAGCCACGTTGACACCAACTTTAAGCACCACACTGAGTCATACGGTAACTCTGCGTTTAACCTTTTATGAGACTGCAAACAGTTTTCCAGAGTGGCTGTGTCTTACCCACCAGCAGTGTGGGAGGGTTCCAGCTTCCCACATCCTGGCCAACACTTACCTGTCTTTTGGATTATCGCCATCCTAGGGGGTGTGAATTGTATCTCATTGTGGTTTTGATTTGCATTGCCTTAATGACTAGTGAAGGAATCCTCGTGGCCAATAGTTAAAGTACTCGGCCACTAACCAAAAGGTTGGTGGTTTGAACCCACCAGCCGCTCTGCTAAAGAAAGATATGGCGGTCTGCTTCTGTGAAGGATTACAGCGTTGGGAACCCTATGGGCAGTTGTACTCCGTCCTGTAGGGTCACTGTGAGTCGGAATCGACTCAGTGGCAGTGGTGGTGGTGTTGGCTATTTGTCTGTCTGCTGGGAGAAATGCCTATTCAGGTCTTTCGTATTTTTTACCTGAGTCGTTTGTCTTTTTGTTGTTGTTGAGCTGGAAGAATTCTTGACGTAGTCTAGATACAGGCCCCTGATCAGATACAGCAAATATTCTCTTCCATTCTATGGGTTGTCTTTGTACTGTCTTGATGGCGTCTTTGAAGCACAAAAGTTTTTAATTTTAATTGAGTCCAATTTATCTGTTTTTTCTTTTCTGCTTCTGGTGTTATATCTAAAACAGCTTTGGCTAACCCAGCTTCTCAACAAGACATTCCTATATTTTCTTCTGACAGTTTTATAGTTTTAGCTCCTACATTGAGGCCAGTGACACATTGTGAGTGAGTCTGTGTGTGGTGTGAGGAAGGGCTCCAACACCATTCTTCAGCACGTGGAAATCCCATTGTCCCAACATCATGTGCTTAAGAGACTTGACATTTTTAATGTGAAGGGGGTAGCATGGCTTTTTGAGGAAGAGAACACAGATCTGCTATAGGAGCGACTCTACAATGTGACACAATTGAGACTCCTTGTAAGAAGTGTAAGGTCCTGGGTGGCACGAGCAGCTTGCACTTGGGTACCAGATGAAAGGGTGACATTTTGAATGCACCCAGCAGCACCTCAGAAGGAAGGCCTGGGTCTGCTTCTGTAGAGACCACAACGGTGGTCATACAAGGATCTCAGCACATGCGGTGCACGTGAGTGAGGATCAGTGGGTACAGGTCGTAAAGTCGGAATGTTATGGAAAAACGATGTCACCAGCTTTACGCTGAGTTGGTTGGTTTCTTACAGCCCAACCTCAGCTTTTCCACAGTCTGTGACGGCACTATGATTCAGGTCCCATGACAGGCAGATGTTTGCAGTTAATTCATTCTGACTTTCCAATTTTCATATCCTTCCTTCCCACACTGCGTTCTTCCAGAAAACTGTGCCCCATTCTTCTCAGTTCTTTGTGGGTGGCCACGTACAGCACTAATGGCTGATTCAGAGTGGGCGGGACACTCAGTAAGTCCTTTCACCTCTGTGGATTGCTGGGGGACATTGGAGCCTAGAAGGACTAACGGCCCACGCGCCAGCACTTGAGCTGTGAGCATCACAGTGGACGTCTACGGAGAGACTGGGCCCATCCTTGTCAACATGAGGGTGGGTTTGCCCTGACTCTAAAGTTCAAACTGATTAGCCATTCTTTGTACAGAAAAACAAAATTCATTTTTTCCTTTGGTCTTCATATATTTTTTAAAACAATCAGCCTCATCTGACCGTACAAAGCATGTACTCTGAACCTCAGTTTCCACGTTTGATTCAGTCCACGGAGACTGACTACTTCCTCTGTGCTGGGACCCCTCACAGGTGCATTTCTTCTGCTTCATATAAAGGCTTTGCTACACAGGATGGGAAGGCTTTCCAGGCTGCTAACATATTTTCCCTGGCTATTTATTCTTTTCCTTCAGTGGAAAACTGAACTTCACTAGTCTACAGGATGGTAGGGTGTAGTCATACAATGGGCTCCTGTGTGTCCAGCCTGTTCTTTTAACAGAGAATGATGTCATGATAGGAGGCTAAATAAAAAAGTAACTTGCAGAGCAATATGTGTTGGGAGATCATTTTTTGTGTATTTTAAATATACACGTAGATTTGAATGTTCATGGTAAAAGGTTTCTACTTACTGGGGGTTGGTCCCAGGCATTGAGAGTGGGGTGAAGGAGGGTTGGGAAGACACTCTCTTTACTTCAAACACTTCAGTACGTTTCATTTAAAATGAGAAGCATTACTTTTGTAATTAAATTTTTTTTTAATATTTAGGTTCTCAATTTTATGAAATAGTTGATCTGATCTGTTTAAAAAGAAAGGTCTAGCTGTATTTTCACTGTTTCCTGAAGTGATTTGTGTTTTCAAGGTTCCTGTTTCTTCTTTATATCCATTTGGTAACTTATATTCTTTCAAAATTTTAGAACAATTTCTTCGGGATTTTTGAACTTAGTGGCATCAATACATTATACTTTGAGATTTTTCCTATCATCCGCTCCCGATGGTTGATTATGTGTTTTCTCTTGACTGTCTTTCCTGGTAAATTTCATCTGCTTAGTGAATTGTTCAATGACTAGATTTGGTTTTACTGTCCAGCTCATTTGTTGAGGGTGGTTTCCATCGATCTGACCTGCTTGTGTGAGATTCTTAATGAATTCTTTCTTTCATTTTCTTTCAGCCCGTTAGTTTTTTCTTTTGATAAGTT
>NW_006921943.1:2886846-2888581 GCF_000298275.1 Orycteropus afer afer | reverse complement strand
TTTTTTTTTTTTTTTTTTTAATTAAAACTTAGGATTTCTGTGAGCAGTTACCCAAATGCATATGGGGAGACTGACCTGTTTCTGGAAACACAAACGCCCCCGGTTCCCTCTTCCAGGGCACATGTTTGCTCTTTCTGCCTCTGGTGCTGGTTGACGATGTTAGTTACTCTCACCGCCTGTGTAACCACCACCACTACATGCCCGCAAACTCCTAATCCACTCTATGTCTCTAATCTAGACATTTCATTGAAGTGGATCATACAGTATTCGTCCTGTGGTGCTTGACTTAGTTCACTCGGTATGTTTCCAGGCTTTGTCCAGGTTGTGGCGTGTGTCAGAACTTCATCTCTCTTTATGGCTGAGTAATACTCCATTGCGTGGGTGGACCACATGTGTTTATCCATTCATCCATTGATGGACTCTTGGCTTGTTTTCACCTTGTGGCTATAGTAAACAGTGCGTCCTTGAAGATTATTGTCCTATCTGGTTCTTATATCTGGAATGATATAATTATAATAGATTATTTTTATTGACAAGAATAACAACAATAAGATATGATCTATTATTTTATAACAATAGAAGCCCCCAGCTCCACCCCAGCAGACTTCGCTCCATGTTCCATGAACAGGGTGCGTCAGGTGAACACGTTTACACCACTTCCTGGTAAGGGTGATGGGACCGCTCCATTGGCATAGACCAATCCCAGCTTCCCTTTGGGGCTGGCTCTGCACAGGCCGACGCCCACCCAGGATGGAGGGAGGGGCTTGGCTGGTTCGTGTGCAGGCAGTCCCAGGACGTCTGTGAATACTGTCACCAATACTAGAGGACAGAGAGCCCGAGGGGCAGGCAGGTGGGCTTCTGATGAGGACGCCAGCTCGGGGAGTTTCCGAGGAGGGTGAGCCATCTACGTGGGTGCCTGGGAAGCTCCCTGTTATCAGGTAGGGCTCCTCTCGTTGTTGACGATTCAGCCTAGCATGCGGCCTTGCCAGGAGCGTGAACTCAACACAGATTGGTCGGATGCACAGATGACCCTGTCTCCTTCAGCCTCTGCATTGAATACAGTAAAACCTGTGAAATCCAGAAGCTGAGTAAGTCAGAAACCTATCAAAGAAGGAAAACTCAAATATTTTCCACTGACAGAAGAAACAGAGAAGTGGTAAGACTGCACCCTGTCAAAGGCAGAAAATTTACCTGAGGGCTTAGGACCATAATCTCAGGGGACATCAAGGTCAACTGGCATTTTACACAGAGAGATAGCTCAGCGGGCAGGGATGCACAGAAAAGGACACAGAGAAGAGGTGTCTACAGGGAGGAGGTGGGAAAAGAGCTGTCACATTGTGGGGACTGCAGTCAATCTCATGAAACAAAACGTGTATGAACTGCTGTATGGAAAATAAATTTGCTCTGTAAAGTTTCACCCAAATTACATTAGACTTTTTTTTTTTTTTTTTAAATAGGTCAGTTGCCATAACATAGTCTACAAAGCAGAAGGCTGGCGGTTTAAACCCACCAGCCACTCCTCAGAAGGAAGATTGGCAATCTACTTTTGTAGAGTGCAAAAACGGCAAGGAGGCCACATGTTCCGACCTCCTCTAATTCCACAAAGGGAAGACAGGGTTACCAGCAGTAACCCAAGGCCTATTACTGCCAGGCCAGACATGTTGCCTCCCTCCAGTCCTTTCTCCAACCGTTCCTCCCAGAGCACCCACCACCTCTCTCCTGGGTTCGATAATTC
>NW_006921943.1:2882137-2886466 GCF_000298275.1 Orycteropus afer afer | reverse complement strand
AGGTGGGCGACTTTAAAATCAGGATCTCCTCCGTAGCTAATAGCTATTCCCACCTTGGAGTTTACAAAGACTTATGGGTAGAAAAGCCACACTAAGTAATTTACTACACTGCATAGAGATACCACATCAGAAACCCAAGGAGGGGTTGGTTGCGATGAGTTGAGTCGACTCAATGGAAGTAAGATTTTTTTAGTCTACAAAGACAGTGTTCTACATCCTACTTTGGTGAGTAGTGATTGGGGTCTTAAAAGCTTGTAAGCATGGACCTGTGGGCTTGGGACCATGGTCACAGGGAACATTGAGCTCAATTGGCACCACGCAAAACATTGTTCCACTTCCTACTGTGGTAAGTTGCAACTGGGATCTTAAACACTTGCAAGCAGCCATCTAGTTGCGATGATGGGTCTCTCTTCATCCGGAGCAAAGAAGAATGAAGAAAATGAAAGGCACATGGAAACAATTAGTCCAAGCGACTGGTACACCATGCGATCCTCAGTCTATGTGACTATGAGACCAGAAGAACTAGATGGTGCCCGGCTACCAATGTCAACCACTCGGAGGGGGATCTCTGTAGGAGATTCTAGATAGAGGGGGAGAACAATGTGGAACAAAACTCAAAATCATTAAAAAAAAAAACAAAACAGGTTTGCTGGTCTGACAGAGTCTGATGGAACCACTGAGACTATGACCCCTAGCTGCCCTTCAGGTCTGGAATTGAACCCACACCTGTGCCTTCCAGCCAAACAAAAGACAGGCATATGAGCTGAACGTTTACATTAGGTAGATACACTCTTTGGAGAGACCAATCATAGGAGAATAGGAGGGCTGTGTATGCACAGGGAGACAGCTCAGGGGGCAGGAGTGCATGGAGGCAAGGACCCAGGGAAGAGGTAACTATGGGGAGGAAGTGAGAGGGGAGCTGTTGCACTGTGGGAAATTGTAGTCAATGTCATGAGACAAAGTATATGTGAGCTGCTGTATGGAAGGTGAATTTGCTCTGTAAACTTTTATCCAAATCACAATAATAAATAAATAAAAGAGCTTGTGAGCAGCCATCTAAGGGGCAACTATTGCTGTCTCTGCATCCAGAGCAAAGAAAACCAAAGGCACAAGGAAACAGTTGTTCGACAGGACTGATGGGCCCTGAGAGCAGAGCTAGGTGGTGCCAGGTGCCACTGCTGCTGCTCTGAAAGGGGTCACAATAGGAGGTCCCGGGTAGAGTGGAGAACAATGTGGAACAAAACTCAAAATCACTGAAAAAAAGAGACCAGGCTTACTGGACCCTTAGATAACCTTCAAGCCTGGAATCAAACTCACTCCCCGGCTCAACTTTCAGCCAAGTGATAGACAGTGAACACCAGGAGGTATGCAGACCTTAGCACAGCCAGCTATATGAGCTCCAAAGGGCAGCATTTGCCCAGGGAGAAAGCATGGAAGTCAGAAGGCATTAGGCGAGAATGAGGAATGAAAACGGTAAGGACCAGGAGGAGGTGGGAAGGCATCTGTGATGTTGTGAGAAGTGTGATCAGTATTGCAGAGCAAAATGTGTATGAATTATTGAATGGAAAACCGATTTGTTCTGTACACTTTCACCCAAATCACAATACAAAATTAAAAATGAAAAAAAAAAAAAACTTGCAAAACCAGAAACAAGGCCATCCCGTTGAGTATGGGCTCTCACGATGATGTCTCGATGATTATCACTGAGATAACATTAAGTGCGGTGACATATCAGAGTTCATGTTTCTGGCTGTGTGACTTCATGCAGTTTTCCTAACACTGTGCAAACTTAACGTCGGCTGTCCCTTGGGCCCCCTGAGCCTTGACATGTTGTCTAATAAGGTCCAGGACATCATGGCGGGTAAAGCGGGGGCCCTCAATGAGGTGGATTGACACAGTGGCTGCAATAACAGGCTTCCGTAGCGCTGAGCGTGAAGACGGGACAGGGCCTGGCCACGTCTCACTCTGTGACACGTAACGTTGCCATGAGGGGACCAAGCAGACAGCAGCTCACAAGCACCGAAGCGAACCCAAAGCGGGAGCAGGCCTGTGGAGCTCGGTCTGACTCCCGGCGACCCCGGCTGTGCACCGTCGAGCTGCTCCGTGGGGTTGTCAACGTTGTGACCTCTCAGCCTCCAGGCGTTTGCTCCAGGGTGCCCCTTTTGGTTAGTACTTGAGTGCTTAGCCAGCACACCATCCAGGGACTCCAGCAGCAGCGGACTTGTCACTGCGAGACTGAAGTTTATACTCATCCGTGTGCTGACGTTAGTTGGGGGAGGGCGTCTACCCAGGAGCCCGCGTGCGTTTTCAGTTTATCACTGATGAAGATCTTAACGGGAGAAAGACTCAGCATCGTTTTAAAAATTTCTCATTGTCCGTTATGCCAGGGAATTTAGAAATTGTGCCGAGTACATCAATGATACTGCCCTGTCTCAAGTCTTTTAATAGAGTGCTGTGACTCCCACGGGCCGGAAGGAGGACGCCTCCAGAGGAAGCACAACGTGGATTTTAAGGCCTGTGAGCCAGGTCTCTCCTGACAGCCTGTTCTGAATTCCAAACTATTCCAGTTCCAAGCCACTGTGTCACACAGGAAAAAGAGTACCGTGCTGTGATTGAAGTTTTCAAATGGAGTTAATCATTCTGAAGTCACTTGGTTGTGAGCAGAATTAAACAGAAAAGGAAAGGAAATACTTCCAGATGCAGTAGACACAGTGCGCCCCACAGGCCACAGCCTCTGCTCCTGTTCCAGAAGGAACGGAACGGTCAAGTGTTCCATCGCGGCTGGTGTGTGCACACAGACACACACACACACCAGCTGTGTGCGCACACACACACAACAGCTGTGTGCACACAGACACACACACACACCAGCTGTGTGCACACAGACACACACACAACAGCCATGTGCACACAGACACACAAACAACAGCTGTCTGCACACAGACACACAAACAATAGATGTGTGCACAAGAACACACACAACAGCTGTGCGCACACAGACACACATACCAGCTGTGCGCACACACACACACCAGCTGTGTGCACACAGACACACACACCAGCTGTGTGCACACATACACACACACACCAGCTGTGTGCACACAGACACACACACAACAGCTGTGTGCACACAGACACACACACAACAGCTGTGTGCAGACACACACGCACCAGCCGTGTGCACACACACACACACACCAGCCGTGTGCACACAGACACACACACAACAGCTGTGTGCACACACACACACCAGCTGTGTGCACACAGACACACACACACAACAGCTGTGTGCACACAGACACACACACACCAGCTGTGTGCACACAGACACACACACAACAGCTGTGTGCACACAGACACACACACAACAGCTGTGTGCACACAGACACACACACAACAGCTGTGTGCACAGACATACACACAACAGCCGTGTGCACACAGACACACAAACAACAGCTGTGTGCACACAGACACACACACACAACAGCCGTGCGCACACAGACACACACACAACAGCTGTGCGCACACAGACACACACACAGCTGTGTGCACACAGCCACACACACACAACAGCTGTGTGCACACACACACCAGCTGTGTGCAGACACACACACACCAGCTGTGTGCACACAGACACACAACAGCCACACACACACAACAGCTGTGTGCGCGCACACACACACAACAGCTGTGTGCACACAGACACACACACCAGCTGTGTGCACACAGACACACAACAGCCGTGTGCACACAGACACACACACAACAGCTGTGTGCACACGCACACACACACACAACAGCTGTGCGCACACAGACACACACACACCAGCTGTGCGCACACAGACACACACACACCAGCCGTGTGCACACAGACACACACACACAACAGCTGTGTGCAGACAGACACACACACACAACAGCACAGGCAGCCCCGGGGTGAAAACGAGTCCCGTTCCTAAGGCTTTGAGTTGAGTTGCATGTGAGTGGGAACAGCTCGGCCGGCTCACATGTAACATCAGTCGGTCAGATGTTTGTGTTGGTATACAGTCTGCCTCTATGTAAACACATGAAAGAAACACGCCCAGACACACGGAAACATCTTTAAAGTAGTAATACAGTAATAATGATATTTTGATGCACTGTGCAAAGTAGTGCCATTGTAGAACCGTTATGTGTACCTCCAACTTTTAATGTAAGAGCTCTGGTGGCGTAGTACCTAAGGCATTTGACTGCTAACCAGAAGGCTAGTGGTTCAAACCCATCAGCCACTCCTCAGAAGGAAGGTTGGGCATTCTACTTCTGTAGCAATGTTGTTGTTGTTGTTATGTG
>NW_006921943.1:2867574-2881618 GCF_000298275.1 Orycteropus afer afer | reverse complement strand
CCACAGCGCCCCTAGAGGACAGAGTGGAACTGCCCACAGGGTCTCCAAGGCTGTCAATCTTCACAGAAGCAAAGCCCAAACCACACCCACTGCCATGGAGTCCATTCTGACTCACAGCGCCCCTAGAGGACAGAGTGGAACTGCCCACAGGGTCTCCAAGGCTGTGAGTCTTGATGGAAGCCGACTGCCATGTCTTTCCCACACAGTGGCTGTTGGGGTCAAACCGCCCACCTTTGAGTTAGAAGCCAAGCGCTTAGCCTTTGCATTATGAGGGCTGCTTGTAAATGGTCACCTAGAAGATACTGCCCCGGGCTTCATATCTATATTCCTTCTAACGTGTTCTCTTTGAGCTAGAAAGCGACCATCTCAACACACAAGCCATACGATTGTGTGCCCTTGCCACTCCCAGCCCAGTGCTACGTCCCTGATGCACGAGGAAGTCCTCCCACATTTTGGGAAGTAATTATTTGGTGCAGCATTTTGGATATTTTATATTAAAATCTGTTTCCTACTTGGTTTCTTCTCAGGTCACCAGACGTCATAATTGCCTTTGAAGAAGTGAAGTGTTCACATGCTGTCCAGTTAACCGAGAGCAGAGTGGGACGGAGATGAATGGATATCTGCCCAGTAAAGTTCCCTGCAAGTTTACCCAGCAAGACAGCGGGACCAAGGGTGAAAGCAGCATTTCCCAACGAAGCCGACCGAGGCTCAGACTGTGGGCTTCAGTGGCAGTCACATCGCTGCAGGGCCACACAGAGCAGTTTGGAAACTGCACCTTTGAGGTGATAGAAAGTGCCGCCCACAGTTTGAATACTGGCTAAGTGTGCGCCTGTCCCTGTCCAACACTGAGGCGGACCTTGCCGGCATTGAAGAGAGGACTGGTTCAACGGTGTATTATGTAATACTGTAAAGCGTGGCTTTTTAAAATTGCACTTGTTTGTATTGTTCCCCAGAAAGCTCTCTCCCGTTGGCGTGTTAGTAAAGTCTGCCCCAGACTGAGGCTTCCTGAAGGGTGCACGGTGCATGCTCTGTGCGTCAAGGCTTTGCTGGCAGCTCACCTGAAAGTTGTCCCCTTAAAGCTCAGCTGCAGCTTAGAGCAGTGGGGTGGGGGCGGGGTGGGAAAGTGGAATCTCGGGTTCCCACCAGTCAGGCCAGGACCAGCTAGGAGCTCTGGTGGTGCAACACCTGAGGCACCTGACTGCTAACCAGAAGGCCAGCGGTTCCAAACCCACCAGCCGCTCCGTGGAAGGAAAGATTGGCCCGTGCGGACACCCAGTGGGGTCGCTATGAGTCAGAATCCCCTCTGTGTTCTCTGGGGGCACTGCCCCCTGTGGTCTCCTGACCAAAAAGAAAAACCAAGCTCACTGCCGTCCAGTCCAGTAGGACTCATAGGGACCCCTCCTAGGGTTTCCGGGCAGTATCACTATGGAAGTAGATGGCCCAACCTTCCTTCTGAGGAGTGGCTGGTGGTTCAAACCACCAGCCTTCTGGTTAGCAGTCAAATGCACTATGCCACAATTTGTCTGTCTGTCCAAGGACTTTATTTGACCAGTTTTGTACTTAGTGGGTGATTGGATCGTATTGTAACTCCCAGCGAAACACATCTTTTCTGTATTTATTTCACATAAAGGCTTTCCTAGAAGGCCAGGGATTTCCACTGTAGGCGGGAAAGAGCAGAGGAGAAGGCTAAGGCCTGCATACACTGCAGAGAGTGAACAAAAAGCCCTCCACAGCGACCCTCAGGCCTCTGCAAACCTGAGTCTGCATCCGCCCTGGCCCTCACTTGGTGTGGGGAAAGGGGCCTTGTTAGCTTTGGTTTAACGGGCAATACCAGCGCTGACGAATTCTGCGACGACTTTGCGGTCAGGTCACCTACTGCAATCACAGTGCTCCCAGGGCCAGCGCCCCTTCCCCGTGCAGTGGGGTCTGCTTCGGGGAGAGGTCCCGGGTGATGCTGGTGGGGAGCGTGCTGGGGGGCTCACCAAAAGGTTAGGGGTTTGTGGCCACCCAGAGGAGCCTCAGAAAAAGGGCCTGACAATCTACTTTCAAAACTCAGCCACCGAAGGCCCCATGGGGCCCAGTTCTGCTGGACACACGTGGGGGCGCCAGGTGTTGGGTGGCAAGATGGGGCAGGGGACAGCGGCACAGTTGTCTGTGTTGCCCGAGCAAGTTGGGTCTTGAATGGAAACTTTATAAATATCTGGTTTGGGGTGTGAATCCAACTCGGCTGGGCAGGAACATTTCACAAAGAAATGAACATTTACAAAGAAATCTCACAACGAAACATTACACAAAGAAAAATTTAAAATCCAGGGGGGCAGGGTGGGGGTGGGGATGGTTCTGGGTTTCAGCTTCAAGTCTTAATGCGATTTGGGACATTTCTTAGGCCTTCAGCTTTTTTAAACCAATGGGACCCTGGTGGCGTAGTGCCTAAGGCATTTGACTGTTCAAACCCACCAGCCACTCCTCGGAAGGAAGATTGGGCGATCTACCTCCATAGAGATACCACCTCGGAAACCCGAGGAGAGGTCACTATGAGTCGGGTCTGACTCAAGGGCAGTGAGTTTAAACCAATGTAGTAACTTAAAATATACCTTTATAAAATTAATTAGCAACTGCAGGGTTAGGGAGAGTTGTGCTATTAAAACAAGAACTTGTATTTGTCTATAGTAATGTGCAATTAAGGAGCCCTGATGGTGCAGTGGTGAAGCACTCAGCTGCCGACTGAAAGGTCAGTGCTCAAACCCACCAGCTGCTCCTTGGGGAAAAGGTGGCGCTTTGCTTTCATAAAAAGGACAGCCTTGGAGACCTGTGGGGCAGTACCACTCTGCCCTCTAGGGGCGCTGTGGCTCGGACTGGACTCCAGGGCAATGGATGTGGCTTGGGCTTTGCTTCTGTGAAGATTGACAGCCTTGGAGACCCCGTGGTGCAGTTCCACTCTGTCCTCTAGAGGTGCTGTGAGTCAGAATGGACTCCACTGCAGACAACCACAGTGGGTGTGAAGTGCTATTTCGTTGTGGTTTTATTTGCATTTTCATAATGACTGATGGTGTTGAGCATCTTTTCATGTTCTTATCAGCTATTTGTGTATCTTCTTTGGTGAAATGTCTAGTCACTGTATCCTGTATATATTTTAAAAGCCACTTCAAATCCTTTGAGAAACTAAATGAAAACAATTTTCATAGAGCTTCTCAGTTGGTTAGTAGGTATTCATACATAATGTGGATGGTTCGTTATCTCTGCAGTAGACTACAATATGAGGGGGGAAGTGATGGGGGGCACTCACCTAAGTACAGATCACTGGAAGCAACACAGCTGAGACCAGAGTTGGCAGCATACTCCTGAAACCACCGTCATGAGCAAAGATGGGTTTGGGGTTTGTTCTGGTATCCCCCGAAATGTGTGTGGTCAGTCTGCACCCCTGTGTGTCTGTGCATGTGACCCCATTCAGGAGTTGGGTGCCTTTTGTCATGTTAATGAAGCCCTATCAGCATGAGCTGTGTTTTAAACCAACCACTTTTGCCTATAAAAGAGCAGATTGGGCACTGAGAAGGAAGGAAGGAGGCCAGACCAGGAAGAGAGCTGCCCTGACACATGAGACCGACAAGGAACCAAGGGACAGGGTCGGCCCCTGGCACCGACAGGGAGCCAGAAAGCCTTGCCCTGGAGCCAGTGTCCTGGACATGGACTTCTAGCCCCCAAACTGTGAGATGAGAAGCTTCTGTCTGTCCATGCCACCCCCTTGTGCATTTCTGTTTTAGCAGCACTGAGGAACTAGGTGAGGGGCTCTGGCGGCCTAGGGCCTAGGGAGCTCTGGTGGGCAGTGGTTAAAGCATTCGGCTGCTCCACAAGAGAAAGATGAGATGGTCTGCTTCCATAAAGATTCTCAGCCTCAGACACCCTGAGGGGGGCAATTCTGCTCTGTGTTAGAGGGTCTCTGTGAGTCGGAATCGACTCCATGGTGGTGGGTGCATGAGGAACTAAGCATAAAATTATCATCGTAAAATTTTCTTTAAAATAGTTGAGGCAGTGGTGCCAGGCACAGCTCAGGACGAGGGACGAAGCTTTGGTCCCACAGCCACGTGGCCTCAAGCCCCGTCCTGTGGGCAGCTCTGTGGGCTGTGCAGGGTTGAGACGCTGCTCACTCACTGTGTCGGCATCTGGAAAAGGGGACCGGGGGGCATTTGGAATGGGATTATTGGGAAGATTCAATGGTTGACAGTGACAATCTTATCAAGAAATACAACCAGAGTGCTTCTTAGAAGGAGGGATGGTGGGACGTCAGCTCTCACTTGGGACACGTCACCGGGAAAGGCCCACTGCTGAAAAGGACGTCATGGCTCGTAAGGCAGCCGGATGGTGAAAATGAGGCGACTGCCCTTGATGTGCATTTACAAAATCACCAGCACAATGCGCTGAAGCGTAGCAAAGACCAAGGATCAGGCAACGTTGAGGTCTGCCGTTCATACGTTGCCACGTGCCAGCGTGGGCTGGGCAGCAGTCACCACCAAGAAAGCATGTAATAAACACCACCTTTTTAACTGCCACTTAATCTAACGCCCGGCTTGGAGCATGCGCTGTAGACGGGGAATGATGAGTGAGAATCAGGATTTAAGGACTGTTAGGCTTTGCATGATGACTGCCTATGAATTTAGAAAATTTTTTAAATGTCTTCAGTGAGCGTTCTAGCCGTGTAATACTGTTCACCCCCATATTCTGTTCATCACTCTTTGCACAATGTTGCAATACAAAACCAAATGTTCACAAAGGTGTGAGACTCCATACAATTTACTGACTCTGTCAGAGCTTGCACTGCTTTTCTCTCGTTGCACAAGTTCCATTTTGGCCTCAGATTGAGGCCAGTGTCATTGGTGTAACACCCCTCTAGGCACACGGCCGCACCTTCATCGGCTCTGGCATGGGACAGCCGCTCGAGTCATGGGACACTTGCTCGAGTCAGTGGGTCTGTCCAGGCAGCACGGTTCTTGAGGTGCAAGGGCATGGCTCATCCTTGTTGCTGAGAATGTATACAGCAAACATACAGCGATTGCACAGTGTCTAAGTGTACAATTCAGTGGCCTTGATGCCATTCAAGTTGTGCAACCATTGTCACCCTCCTTCTTGGAGTTGTTCACCGCCCCGCCCCTCAAACTCACCGCTCCCTGAGGTCCACATGTAATCTTTTGAGCGGCTGTTGTCAGTTGACCTTGCATAGATAGTCTTAAAGGGTCATAATGCTCAAGGCAGAGATTCCTTATGAATTAAGATAACCTGTTGGGCACTCTGGTGGCATAGTACCTAAGGCATTTGACTGCTAACCAGAAGGCTGGCAGTTCAAACCCACCAGCCAGTCCTCAGAAGGAAGGTTGGACAATCTACTTCTGTAGTGATTCTGCCTCGGAAACCCAGGAGGGGTCGCTATGAGTCGGGTCCGACTCCATGGTAGTGAGTTTGGTTTTAGTTTATCGTTTGCTTTTAAGAAGACTTCCAGGGATATTTTTGGCTCGAGGTTTAAATGTTATCTCAGGGCCATATCTTCAGAGGCTCCAGAAAGCCCAGAGTCCATGAGAATTTGAAATTTTGTTCTGTGTTTTTCCGCTTTGGATCAGGATTCTTCTGTGGGTCACAATGTTCAGTCATGGTAGCCAGGCGCCATCCAGTTCTGGGCTCTGGACAAAGCAGGCGGCTGTGGATGGAGGCAGTTCGCCACACATCCCCCATCGTCCTCCTGTTCCTGCCTCTCCTTCCTCCTCCAGGCTAATAGAGACCAGTTGTGGGGACTTGGATGGCCATTTCAGTCCCTAGAAAGATCAACTGTGTTAAAAGATTTTTCCTTGGAGCCGGGAGGCTTGGGGTTACCATCTGTTCTTGGTCACGTTGATTAACCCATCTCAGTTGGCTGGTATGTCAACTTCTCCTTTTCATTCATTTTAATTTTCAGTTTTTGCTTTATAAAGTTTGCCTTTGCATTAAAAGCTACCTGCATGTGTTTAGGAGGCGGTCTGTTCACACGTTGTAAACGTGCATAATGACCTGCTTATAAGCACAAGTTAGCTTTGGAAACAGTGACCAGTGAGTGTTCAACTCAAATTCTGCCTTAGCTTCCCCGTGGAGCGTCCCTGTCTTGGGAGAACCTGAGGCTTCTGGTCAAATCTCATCTGCAGCTCATTAGGTGGACAAAGACCCCTAGACAGTAAAGAGATGATTTTAGACGAGAGAACAGACATTCTTGTGGACTCAGGAAGGGAGACTGGTTGAGATGATAGGAATGCCGTTAACCAGTTTATTTGGCAAGATTCTCTTCTCCATTTATAACCTGTGTCTTTTTAAAAATCATTATTTTCATGAAATATTGTTGGTGTTGCTGTGGAGTCAGCCGCTCTCAGCGACCCACGTGGTGCAGAGTACAGCTGCGCTCCACGGGGTTTCTGGCTGCACTTCTGACGGGAACAGATCGCCAGGCCTTTTCTTCCGAGGCCCTGCTGGGTGGGTTGGACCTGCCAACCAAGTCAGCGGTCAAGGCCACGCCGTTTGCACCACCTACATAAAGTCGGCGTCTTAGCCGTTTCCAGTGTAAATCCAGAGACGTAATTCCACCCTCTGTGTTGCGCAGCCATCATTAGCCATTTCCGGATTGCTTTCATCACCCTGAACGGAAGCCCTGTCCCTCTTAAGCACCAGTCCCCAGCCCACCAGGCACCCCCTCCCGTAACCGATTCTCTATGACCTGTGTCCTCGCCGATTCTGGATGTTTCGCGTCAGTGGGACCGCCTGAAACTTGTCCTGTGCCGGGCTTCTTTCACTCAGCACCACGTGGTAGCATGTACTAGGGCTTCGTTTCTCTGTATGGTTGAATACAGCTCCATGGGGCGTGGACCTCTTGGCCTTAGCCATTCATCTGCTGGTGGGACTTGGGCTCCCCCTGTGGTTGGTGTGAGTACTGCACATCGCTGCAGTGAGGGTTGGCATCCAAGTATTAGTTTTGGGTCCCTGCTTTCAAGTCTTTGGGGCACATTCCTTGGGGTGGAATCTGTGGGTTGTGGGCAATCTCTCTTTAACTTTCCGGGTCTGTGTCTTTTCTAAAGGACAAATGCTTTATCTCTCCTTCCGTCAACAAGATGTCTGGACTCCTCAGTAGGACAGCCACCGCTCCTGTCCGTTCTGGTTCTGGCGTTGGCCTCCTGACGGCACACTGTACTTTCCTCACACTGCAGTGCGTGACGTGTCCCAGGAGACCCACACAGAGGGCTTCGGCCTCCCTGCTCAGTGTCATTGCCAGTGTCACACCCGCCCCCAGTGACAGCCAGCTGGTTCCTTCATTTTATTTTCAGTTCTGCAAGGGAAGTGTGCCTTGATGTGCGTCTGCACTCAGTGAGGAATGGGGAAACGCTGTGAGATTCGGGGAGCTAGTCCGGGCTTTGGCTGTGCTGAGAATGTTGGTGCGAATAGGTCACAATCTGCCCGGGAGGTAATTAACACGCTGTCGGGGGCACCGGAAAAGGAAGAAAGAAAACAGGCCCTCCCCCCACTCACATGGGAATCCTGCCTGAGAAGGCGCCTTGTTGACTTGGTCTTTCTTTCAATGGATTCTGCTCTGCGCCCGGCGTCTTGTTGTGCAGAAGAACCGCTCCATGACCCACATCTGTGGAGTCCCCATCCGCTCTTCCACAGCCAGCTGCTGCAGCAAGCGGTCCTCTCGGGTGAAATTAAGAACAGATCTGAGGGCCCTCTCCCTGCTGCGAAGTCCTGCTGTCGCCCCCCAAACTCCAACGCTGCCAACTGCCAGTGTGTTTGCAACAATCCTTCTGCCTCAGCTGGGCAAGAGCCGTGCTGAGTCTGCACCGGGCTTTGTGAATGCCATCTTTGATGCCCCCTGAGCAATGCACCACCAAGGGGGCGGTCAAAGGGGGTCTGTGCTGCAGAACCAACAGCTTCGGGGCATCCTGGAGGCTTTCTGTGAGTCAGAGGGAAAAAAAAAAAGAGAGTGTGTTAAAAATGCTGATTCGGTGGGAAAGTTATTCAGCTCTCTGCGGTGGGGGGATGAACAAGATGTGTTACACGTTAGCTTAGGTGCTGCGTGGAACCTGGAGGTTACACTCGGTCGATTAAACGAGAACACTGGGGTGCTTACCTGCTGAAGTAGGCATATCTCCCCGTATCTTTACACTGATATGGGAAGAAACACACAAATCTCTTGGCAGGGTTGTTTGAAATGCCACGCAGGCTTCCACAAGGACTCAGCCTTGGGCACAGCCTCAGGCTGACCCTCAAGGGCCCTGCAGACACAAGACAGGACAGTTCCTTAGGGAATTTCCTCTCTGTACACAGGGATCTCTGGGCACAGGCCACATTAGGCATAATTTTGTGGGTGTGTTTTATAAGAAATGCTTCTCCTAAAACAAGATAAAGCAAACTCTCAGTTAACCTCAGATGCAAAGAGGCTGTGGCCTCTCTGTGCGCCCTACAAGATAAGCGTGTCAATTGGACAGCAGTGACTTCCAAACAGACAGGACCCTGCGGGGCAGCCAGCCAGCGTTCGGGGTGGAGACCCGTGTGGGTGCGGAGAACGCCAGTGGCACGGTGACGTGTCACCGCTGCAGCGGATCACAGCCGTGAACATGGTTGAATGGCTGTGTGTGCTTGGTTGTGGTACATCCACAGACAATGAAAAATATGCAAGATCACAACTTAGTCGTGCCACCAAATAGGGGACTGCGGTAGGGTAAGGGCATACAGAGACTTC
This sequence comes from Orycteropus afer afer, assembly GCF_000298275.1. NCBI lineage: Eukaryota > Metazoa > Chordata > Mammalia > Tubulidentata > Orycteropodidae > Orycteropus > Orycteropus afer. The sequence continues at coordinate 2,872,875 of NW_006921943.1, read as the reverse complement.
CTGCCGTCTGCTGTGTGCTCTCCCTCCCTCCATGTTCTAAACATGTGTGTCCCGGGAGTTCTCAGGTTCTGTGACAAAGCCTTCTAGGAAGGGACAGCAAGGTAAGGTTGCGCTCATGGGTTTGGGACCATCTGTGTTAGACACAAGGAGCTCCTGCGGTGCATTGGTTACAGTGCTCGACTGCTAATGCAAAGATTGGCGGTTGGAACCCACCAGCAGCTCCGTGACAGAAAGATAAGCTTATGGAAAGGTTGCAGACTTGGAGACCCTGTGGGGCAGTTCCACTCTGTCCTCTAGGGGCTCTGTGAGTCGGAATGGACTCCATGGCAGTGGGTTTGGTGGTTAAACAAATAGCCAGTTTCTCCTTATACACAAAAGGGCTATCTATTCCAAACCACATCAGGGCAATGAGCAGCTGAACTGCCCCTGAAAGAGTTTTTGCCTGGGAATACCCACTGGCAATCTAAAGTGAGCTGATCTGTAAGCAGTCCATTTCAGTTCAGAACTAAAGGTTACCACATGACTTCAGTGCACGTCACTCTCAGATAGAGTTTAGAAAGTCCTAGCAAAGGCTCACAGAGACAGAATCGGCAGGGAATATTCACTAATAAGCAGTGCACTAAAAGAAGCTCTGATGGTGCTGTGGTTAAAGCATTTAACTGCTAACCAGAAAGTCAACCGTTTGAACCCACCAGCTGCTCTGTGGGAGGAAAACCAGGCAGGAGAGCCTGTGGGGGCAGTTCCACTCTGTCCTCTAGGGGCGCTGTGGGTCGGAATCCACTCCAGGGCAGTGGGTTTGGCTTTTTCTTTTTTTTCCCGTTTGAGCTTCTGATCACAGCACTTTCGCTTTTGTCCTTGTCTATTCATAGACACTTTGCGGTTTGTCTTGCATTTCATGCGGAGTACAGAGGATTCCACTTCCGGCTTTCACCACAAGGCCTTTTCGGGGATTCTTTTTGTTTGTTTTTTGTTCTTAGCTAACCTTTCATGGAACGTCTCAAGAATATTTCTCTCCAAACTTCCACCAGTCCTGTCGGGGAACCTAAGTTACACAGACAAACCAGGGCGCACCGTTTCAGGAAAATGCCCTTCTGCCTAGCTCTCGAGAGTGCCAACTCCTCAGCACAAGAAAATGGCGAAGGAGAAGCCGTGCTCCCTCTTTCAGTGCTTGGTCCACCAGCATTATTGTAAGCGTGAAACTGTAAGTAGCCACGTATGCGGTTGTCAATTAACATCACCTGCTTTTCTCCACCCAAACATTGAAATCTACCTAAACAATTCTAAATTGGGAGATTTTTCCAGAAGGAGTTCAGGTATTTGCGTTATGGGCTGAACCAGCATCCAGTCACCGTCAGTGGCTGCTTAAAATAAAGGGAACTGTCACCCAGCTGACCTTTTGGGAGTGCAGCCTGACCCTGCGGACGACTGCCGCCGCAGCGCTAACCCGGGCACAGGGATAGCAGGGGACTCTTAGGAAATGCTTCCTTTTTGTGTGTTGATTTCTTCCGGAATAAGGTAAGCCAACAGAGGAAAGCTCTACCTGCACCGACAAGGGGACAAGGACCGGGGCCTTGGCTTCAAGTGAGGCAGCCCTGTGCTAACCACCAGGAGGGGCCAAGCCTAGGGTTCTGCTGCAGCAGGTCTGCCCATCTCCCCAGCAAGGTGTGCGCGGAGTTTCCAGCGTGGAGAAGAAACGGGACAACAGCCTGCTGATAAGGAGCTCTGGTGGCGTAGTGCCTAAGGCACCTGACCGCTAGCCAGAAGGCTGGCGGTTCAAACCCACCAGCCACTCCTCGGAAGGAAGGTTGGGCAATCCTACTTCCGTAGTGATACTGCCTCCGAAATCCAAGGAGGGGTCACTATGAGTCGGGTCTGACTTGACGGCACATAACAACAACAACAGCATTGTCAGATAGGCCCGGGCCTGAGTGACCAGGCACGTGGGTGACTCAGAAAGGACCCTGCACAGGCAGACCAGGGGGCGCTTGTCTGACAAGCGGAAATCTCAATTCCACATGAAAGGGTTTGGAAATTTTGCTGGCCGCCATTCTGTTTCTTGATCTAATGAGTCGATTCCAACACATGGAAATTATTACTGTAATCCTGTTGTCTTCAATGGACCCAGGAATGCAAAAAAGGGTGGCAGGCTTTACCGTTGAGCAAATCCATCCCAATACTGCAAAGAGTTGCAGTGAGATCTCACGTGTGCAGATGTGCAGACGCTAACCTCTTTGCTGGGACACACACAGACAGGCAGTCTGTATCTATGTCTTCAGATGAGTTGTGGCCAATCTTCTTTGTATAGCAATGAATGGGGTGCACACCAGTAATTCCTTCCATGTATCAGATGTAGCTTTGCTTGTTAAGAATACATACCACAACTAGCAATGCTTGGCAGGACCTTTAGCATGTCTGATACCCAAATCAGCACAGCCCGTTAACCGCGTCATGTTTACCTGTGGGCCACATGTCCTGCATCGCAAAGCTTCTCACCCTCTTCTCCCCGACCGTTTCTATTGCTCGTTCTTCCATTGAAAGACACCTGGTGTGGATTCAATCGTGCCCCCCACAGTATCTGTCAGCTTGGCTAGGCCATGGTCCCCAGTACTGTGTGGTTGTCTCCATCTTGGGATCAGACGTATTACTCTCTGTTTTGTGATACCAAAAAACCAAACTCACTGCTCTCGAGTCGGATCCGACTCGTAGCGACCCCTCCTTGGGTTTCTGAGGTGGTATCTCTACACAAGTAGATTGCCTACTCTTCCTTCTGAGGAGTGGCTGGTGGGTTTGAACTGCCAGCCTTCTGGTTAGCGTCAAATGACTTAGGTACTACACCACCAGGGCTCCCCGTTTTGTGATAGGTGTTGTAAATCCTAATTTCTGTGTCAGTGAAGGTGCACTGGTGGTGCAGGACCTAAGGCATGTGACTTCTAACCACGAGGCTGGCAGTCACTTCTCTCTGACGGAAGAAGGGGCAATCTACTTCCTTTAAGGCAGCAGTTATGGGTTGATGAAGGAGGTTTAGGGTGGTTGTATCTCAAGTCACACTCTTGATCGAGTCACACATTTTGTAAGAAATAAAAGGAGAGAGAAGCAAGCAGAGAGGAGAGGGCTTTCCTTACCACTGAGAAAGAAGAGGCAGGAATAGGTCCCAGCTGAACCTTCAGACCACAGCCTTTGTACCTGGACCTGGGGTCCTTGTGCTGAGGACCTCCTAGACCCCGGGGCACATGGATGCCAAGACACATGCAGATCTCCAAGGAAGGTGAGGCCCACACATGTTGAAAGGGGACAAGGTCTTTTCCCAGAGCCCACAGAGAGAGAAAGCCTAGTGACTAGAGCCTCCCCTCTGCCTCCTACCCCTCCCCTCCATACCACGAAAAACTTTGCTGGGGTGAATTTGGACTGAATTTGGACTTCCAGTCTCCTAAAATGTGAGAATACATTTCAGTGTGTGAGGTCATTGGCTTGTGGCATTTCTGTTATGGCAGCTCTAGACGACCAAAACACCACCATATACACACAAGCACACTAACCATGTACACATGCACAGCACGCACACTCACGTTCACTCCCATGCGTATGCACACATGTACTCCCACACATGTACACATGCAGTCACACACGCACTCACATCCACTCCCATGCACATGCACACATGTACTCCCACACATGTGCACACTCACATGCATCCACTGACATGCATATGCACACATGTACACATGCAGTCACAATGCACTCATATTCATTCCCATGCATATGCACACGTGTACTCACAGATGTGTACACATGCACCCACACATTCACTCCCATGCATATGCACACATATATTCACATACACATGCCTGCACACACACTCATATACACATATACTCACACACGTACACTCACATTCACTCCGAAACATATGCACGTGTGTATACACATGCACATGCACTCACATACACCCTCACACATTCTCATTCACTCCCAAGCATATGCACACGTGTACTCACTCACACATGCACTCATAATTCACTCCCATGCATATGCACACATATACTCACACACGTGTGTGCACACACTCCCATGCATTTGCACACGTGCACTCACACATGCACGCACACACTCACGCGCGCACACCCACACACATGCTGCACGCGGGTAGAAAGGCTGTGGTCTGAAGGTTCAGCAGGGCCGGAGCTCTGGAGTCAGTCTGCAACGGATCGTGTTGTTAATGGCCCAGCTGGGGAGGGCGGCCAGCTGCAGCAGCATAAGCGCCAAGCACAGAGACGCCATGGCCGAAGGTAGCAGCGTGGGCTGCAGCGCTGACCGTCCCCAGGGACACTCTGGGCTGTCTTAGGCGGCATCCATCTCCACTCGGAGCCAGACTGAGGAAGAGAACACTATGGGCCAGAACCTGGAGGGAGAAGATGGGATTACTGCAGAGGGCCGCGCACCTCCCTTAAAGTGCGTCACGGCCCACTGAAGGTCCCTCCTCTGACCCTGCCCCTCCTCTGCTCTCTCCTCCTCCGATAACTTCCCTCCTTTCCGTGCCTCCCCTCCCCCTCCTACGCCCCCGCTCCAAACCGCGAAAAGCTTGGCTGGGGTTAAATTAGCATTTCCGTTCTCAGATTCAATTTATTGCAATCAACTATGGCCGACGTAGTTTGGGTGAAGAAATCGAGTTTAAAAAACAGGCACCAAGAGTGGAACTTTCCAAGGATAAAAGTAAACAAAACAAAACAAAACAACACGAAAAAAATCATTTCTAAATTGTCCTTTGGCAGAATCGGGTCTTTCCTGCGGGACCCTCGCACCTTGGTGGAGGGTTTGAAGGTATTGATACCGTGCATTTGAATACGCCCGTAAACGTGCTGTCTGGAAGTTAGCTCACACACACACACACACACAACGAGCCCATCGCCATACACACGCGTCTGGGTCAACTGCGAGGAGACCCATGTTGAAATCTATCGTCCAGGCTTAGTGCTCCGGTGCCTAACTCTGCCGCAAAAGCGTCCCTAACGCCTCTGTACGTGTGCACACGTGTGTTTGTGTTCGCTGTGTGTAGCCGCCTCCAGGCATCGCATCCGCGGTAGCAAGGAGACACCCACAGCCGAGGGGCCGTGCACCGTGGTCAAGTGGGGTCCTCATCTGCCCGGGAGTCAGTGCGCGCCTCCCGACTTTCCGCAGCGGCCAGAACTTTGTGCCGAGAAGACAATAGTAGACCGTGTGTGCGCTTCGCACAGGACAGACCATTGCTCACGCCGGGGGAAGGCTCAGCCCGACGCAGCCCCCCGGGCCGGGGTCCCCGCGGGG
>NW_006921943.1:2864483-2867241 GCF_000298275.1 Orycteropus afer afer | reverse complement strand
GGCGCGGGCGGCCAGGCGGGGGAGCCGAGCGCCCTGCAGCCGCTAGGAGACAAAGAGCCAATGGCCCGACTGGAAAGTCAGCGCGCTGGCTAAGGACGGTGGGTGCTGGGCTGCGGGCCCTGGCGGCCCTGCGGCTCTTGGGGAGGTTGGAGGGCGCGCGGGGGGCTCGGCCCGGGCCTGGCGCCGGTGCGCGGGTCTCCCCGCATGGCCATCCGCTGAGAGTGTTTCTTGCTTTGGAGAAGTGGGCCTTCTCCAAGGAAGTTCGGGCAGGGGCCGGAGCCTGGAGGGGTTGGCGGGGGCTGGCGCCCCGGGAGCGAAGAGCAGCCTTGTGCAGGGCCGGGCTGGGGGACTGGCGCCCGGTGCCCGCGGGCAGCGAAGAAAAGAATGCATCAAGGGTGGGGGTGGGGGCCGCCCCCGCTGCCATTTCCCGGGAGGACTGACGTCCTTAGGAGCCTGACGTGGGTCGAGCCGCTCCGCGGAGGCTTGGAGTAACTTTGTATGAATAAGTTTGTTACAAGCCATCCGAGGGGGTGGCTGAGGCCCGCGGTTGGTGGGGGAACTAGTGGGCAGTGGCAGTCCCGCCCTTGTGGGCCGGCACCGCGAACCTCTGCAGTTTGGGGCCCCAGAACCCCGGCCGTTGAACCGAGAGGTGCGGCCGGCGGGCCGGCACCACGATGATCCGCGTTCGCGCGCTCCCGCTGCAGCGAGCATCTCCCGGGGCAGGGGCGCGGGGCGGGTGCATCCCGGTGCACCCCTGCGCGCGGGGGCAGTGGCGGGGCCGGGCCCTCCTGCGCGCCGCGTCCTCCGCCCGGTTTAATCCAGATGCACCCGCGGCCCTCAGCTGCTTTTCTTTTTGTTGTTGTTGTTGGTTTACATTTTCTGAAAAGGCGAGTGGAGTAACCTGTGGAATTTGAAATGCAAATGGCAGCCCGTGGGAGTTGAGGCAGAACAAATTGGCATTTATAAAGTGAAAAAGATTTAATGTCTTTGGAATCATTGCAGGGGTTTAAAAAACTGGGGGTGGGGTGGGGAGGAATTTTCGAGGGAGTGGATTGTGACGTCAAGTCTTTTTGGCAAAGACGGTATTTTTAAGGTCTGAGGCGCGGCTCTGTCGAGTATTTACGGGAAAAACAGATTACAAGATTAACATCAGTGAACACGACAGTTTATCTCCTGCCAAAAATAGGTCAGTTCTTTGCTTAAGGAAGCGCCGGTGGCTGGCGCAAGATTAAATAATGAAACTAAAATAACGAGTTCATGCGTGGGGGACGGGCGTTTGGGATCATCGGCCTCGTGAGAAAGCCGTTTTAATTTGGAGACGCCGGAAGGTCAGTCCCTTTCGGGGGCTGGGAATAACTCTTCCCCGGGCCCACCCTCCGCGGCGCCCCTCCTCCGTGCTCCGAGCTGCGCGCCGCCCCCACTCGGGTTTCTCGTCTCCCTTTTCATGCAGGGCGAAAGCGTCCCTCCATGGAAACGGCCACTGTCTGACGCCCCTCTCGTTAAAGAAGACAAACTCGGCTCGCCGCGCAGATGGCTAACTTGGAGAGCTCGGCCGCCGTCCGACCATTCAATGGAACGCAGGGGAGGTGCTGCCAGGGGGAGGAACAGCCTCGGAAAGTCTCCTGCGCGGCGTCTCGCGGCCCCTGGGTGTGAGTGACGGTCCTGTCGGCCAATCCGCAGCTGCGCCCTCCATCTGGGAGGTAATTTGTGTGTCTGTGTGTGCGCGCGTGTGTGTGCGCGCGCGCGCGCGGCTGCGCCTCGGCGAGTCCACACTGTTGGTCCGCCCAGGCCGCAGTCCGCAGGCTTCGGGACGCACCGGATGTGCTGTGTAGACGCAGACCCGCGTTCAGGGCTCCCTCGGTGGAGATGGGTGCGCCCCGGCGCCTGTGGAGCCCCTGCCGCCCGTGAGTGTGCTGCCGGCAAGGACTGGCGCGGAGGCGCCTCCAGCTTCAAGTCGAAACCTGCTCTAGGGAAGCCGAGAGGAGGGATGGGATTACGTTTCCCAGCAGAGGGAACTGAAATGTGAGGCTGCATCCGTTTCCACGCCCACCCGGCTGGGGCGCCTCCCGGTGGAGGAGCCAGGCGATGGGGGCGCTGCCCCAGCAGCCAGGTGGCGAGGACGGAGCACCGGATTCCGAATGATGTGTGTTCTGGGTGCGAACTTCCCAGGACAGTGCGAGACCGTGGCTCTTCACGCTGCAGATAGCATGTTCCCTTTGGAAGTGGACGGTCCGCCCGTGGCATATTCTCAACGTAAAAGGCTCCTGCTTACTCATAAAGTTCTGCAGCCCCTTGCCCGAGCGCGGTGAGGCCCGGCCATGTCCACTGCCCACCGCCCGCCGCGGGCAGGTCACGGCTCTGCGCGGCGGTCCCGGGCGCCGACTCGACCAGGAATCTGAGTCCTAGCGGTGGCTCGCACGCGGGGTCCGGGAGGGCGCGGAGCGGACCCGCAGCATTGCGCATTCTCGCCTCGCGTGCGAAAGGTTGTGTGTCCCGGGGATGCCGGTGTTGTGGGTTCTGTTCCTCGCCCTGGAAACGGTGATTCAGTGGGCGAATTAAGGACCGGCGTGCCTCGGGTTAAGGCCCCGGGACCCCAGCGGGGCCGGCCGGGGGTCAGGCGGGCAGCAGACACTAGGGGTTCCCTCTGCACAGAACGTCACCCAGCACAGGGTGGACGCGCCCCCACTTTCCGCCTCCAGCCGGAGGTGGGCTCAGCTCTGCCCCGCCCTCTGCCCCGGACTGCGCTGAGCTCACGGTG
>NW_006921943.1:2862555-2864208 GCF_000298275.1 Orycteropus afer afer | reverse complement strand
CCCCGGCTCCTCCCCCTGGCCGACCAGCCCCGCCCCCTCCTGCAAGTCCTCCCTCCGACCCCGCCCCCTCTGCGCAATAACGCCCCCCTCCAGCCCCTTCCTCCCTCTAGTCCTCCCCGCCCCCTCCTGGGTGGCGGCAGTGGCTCCTGCTTGTTGCTGACGGGCGGGGGGCGGGGCCTGGCGGGGGCGGGGCCGCCGGTCGCGCAGTGGTTGCCCCGCCCCGCCCCGCCCGCGGAGGGGGACGTCACTCGGCTGGCCTGAAACCCAAGAAGTGAAAGGGACGAGGAGCCCGCACCGCCAACTTCGCGGTAACAAAGGCGGGGGCCGTGCGGGGCGGGGTGCGGTGGGGGAGGGGCGGGCGGGGGCCGGTGGGCTGCGGTGGGGATTCTGTCTACGGCGGGGGGGCGCCTGGCGCTTTCCATTTTAAACTTCACTTTGTTCCGGTGGAGCTGGGGTGCAGAGGCGTGGCCCGGCCACTTCTTGGGTGTTCGCACCTGATGGGGTCCCGGCCCGGGGGGGAGCCCTCCCTGGCGTCCAGGCGGGGGTCCTTGTCCTGCGGGCCAGCCCCAGAGCCCGGCCTCCTAGGAGGCCAGCTGCTGGGAGGGAGCCCATGGAGACCAGATGTGTTTCTGGGCGTGGGGCAGAGCCCTCGGTGCATAACAAAGGCTGGGAGGTGCGGGACCCTCCTGGGTCCTCACCACGCTGCCCTCAGCGCCCGCAGCAGCCCGGGCACGAAGCCCACCGCAAGGGGACCGGGCGCAGTGAGTGAACTTTGTTCGGGACGGGGATCCTGGGATTGCTAGGCTCCTTGCCTGTGCCATTCCCTGTCCACTGCTGATGAGTGTGGAAAACCGAAGGATGTGGGTTCCCCTGTGGCCGTGTAGCACATGCTGTTAAAACGGGGGGCCGGAGCAGAGCCAGGGCAGGGTTCCCCCAGCATGACCCTCTCCGGACTCTTGGGAAAGTCCTGTCCCGGTGCTGGGGGCGCCTGGGGCTCGGAGGTAGCGTTCTGTGAGGTGCCAGGCGTTGCTGGTATCTGATAGGATTAAGAAAGCTCGCTTTATCCCTGGCTGCTTCCTGCTTCCCTCTCTTCCAGTCTGCGATCGCGGCCTTGTTTACCTTTCCGCGTCCAGGCTAGAATTTAATCCGGCCCAGTCGGTTCCCGGGCCCCGCGGAGTGCTGACCCCCTCGCGGGGGCGCCCGGAGCTGGAGTTGAGCAGGGCCCCCACCTGTGGTGCCTGTGGGAGTTGGGTTACTCCAGGCAGGAGGACATCTTTGGTTTCACAGACACTAACCACCCTGGCCATCTTGAGCAGGCCCTGCGAGTTGAGTGAGCTCCCTGCAACCGGCTGGATGGAAGAATCCCAAGTATTTTGGTTATTGGATTACGATCCTGATGTGTTAAAGTCCTTGCGAACACGTCCGGCCAGTGTTTTTCTTAGTGTAAAATGACATTTTGTTTTTGTAAATTTTGCTAACTCGAGTGTACTGCGGCCTGGCGGAGCGCATTAACATTCTAAAAAAAAATAGTAATCCCTGCGGATCTGTAATTAGGCCAAGCCAGAGGAGCGGGATGCCTTTCCCAAAACTCCACAGGACGCCAGCCTAGCCTGTTAGGTGTGTACAGTAGCCAACAGTGCAGAGGGGAGGGAG
>NW_006921943.1:2861274-2862378 GCF_000298275.1 Orycteropus afer afer | reverse complement strand
AAAAAAAAAAAAAAAAACCCAACAAACCACCAACCAAACATATTGCAATCCAGTGACCTGGGACTCACAGCGCCCCTAGAGTACAGAGGACAAGTGCTCTATAGAGCTTCCAGGGCTGTCAGCCTTTACAGAAGCCACCACCGCCGCCTCTTTCTCCAGCCCTGGAGGAGGGTTCGAACTGTTGACCTTTCTGTTAGCAGCCAAGCGCTTAACCACTGTGCCACCAGGGCTCCCTTGCGAGCAGAGGTAGCTGCTATTCCTGCTGGCCAGGGTCAGTTGCCCTGTTCTTGTAAACAGCCTTTCCAGTTGAGGGGCCCACTGCCGGCAGTGTTCCGGGGACTCTGCGGCGGGGCGTTTGTAACTTTATAAGGTGTCTAGACACCCAGATAGAGTGACTCCAGGGCGAGAGGGCTGATGTGGAGAACAGGGGAATGTGAGAGTACTTTGTGTTCCCACTTCCATAAATTCCACTTCAACGTTGTTTACGTTACTTGCTTCTGACGGAGGCCTGGCGTTCCCTGAGAGCTCCTGCGGCCATGTTCACCCACAGTTACAGAAATGGACGCTCCTTTGCAGAGTCCTTGGCAGCGAAGGACCCTCGCTGGGGGAGGTTCCGCCTACCAAGTAGGGAGCATTAGCAGGAGGACTTCAGTCATGGATTGTTCTGGAAGAACCAGCACCCAGTCCGTTTGGTGGTGGTGCTTGTTGTTATGTCCTGTCGTCGTCGTAGGTGTTTATATGTTCGTTTTCAGGACACCTGTGGTCTTAGTCATAATAGACCAGAAGGAATCTTTTAGAAAGTATTTTGAGGGAGTGGTGGAGAGCGACTACAGCTGCGTTTAGAGTTTCAACCGCGTTAAACCCTAGTGCCACAGAGATAGGAAACGGAGGTAGAAGTGGATTATGTTCAGCACACGGAGCTTGTCTGAACGTGTGTCCTCTCTTCTAATATGGTTTGAATTTTCAAGACATTGGGCTGTTTTTTTTTTTTTATTTTATTTTTCCATTCTGTTTTAAACTTAGCAGAAAGGGCAAACGTTCGTTAATGAAAGTGGCACTTTGCTTATCAAGTCCTTTTTGAGTAAACCCTGACTGACTGTGAGA
>NW_006921943.1:2860264-2860789 GCF_000298275.1 Orycteropus afer afer | reverse complement strand
CCCCTGCTTTTGGACTTGTGTTTCCCAGCGAGTTGGCTCTGTCGCGGTGTGTTAGTGGGGTATGGTTGTGCTCAGAGTCTGAAGAGGGGTGGTGCTGGGAACACACCTCTGGTCCGGACCTGGATGGTCACCCACAGATTCCAGGTGGTGCACGGTCGTGGGCCTGCGGGGGCTGGGGGCGCAGCAGGCGTGGCTGTTTCCGGATGCTGTGTTTGGCTTTGGGCTCGCTGGAGGTGTGAGGTAGCGGGTGTGACAATGACCCCCTTCTCCCCTCTCTCCTGTCCTGGCCCTTTCTCACCCCGACCTTCCCGCACCAGTGGTCAGACGGCTAGTGGCAGCAGCCAGTGGGAAGGACCTTGGCTCCGGCTCCAAGGAACCGTGAGGGGAGGGGTGGGAGGCATGCTGCTGATGACAGACGGGCACCCTGTGCCCCCAGTGAGTTGAAATTCCCCACCTAGGAGCTCTCGTAGCATGGTGCCTAAGGCACTTGACTGCTAGCCAGCAGGCTGGCGGTTCAAACCCACC
>NW_006921943.1:2852678-2858625 GCF_000298275.1 Orycteropus afer afer | reverse complement strand
ATCAGTGCTGCTCCCTGCGTGCTGTGAAAGCCAGAGGCCCGTGTTTGGGATTTTTGGCCTTTGTTTCAGGAGCGACCACACGTGTGGGTCCCGCCATCTGGCCCCGTTTAACCTATATTGCACGAGCCCACGGCCTGCGTGGAGGCACCCGCCCGGTACCCGCGGCCTGCGTGGGGGCACCCGCCCGGTACCCGCGGCCTGCGTGGGGGCACCCGCCCGGTACCCGCGGCCTGCGTGGGGGCACCCGCCCGGTACCGGCCCTGAGTGCTGGGCAGGCCCATGCTGGTGGCGTCCGCACTGTGCTATTCGGCCGGCGTTTACGGGGACTGAGCTACTTGCGCTTTTTTCCCTCTGTGAAATGACTTGTAGGAAATAGTTTGACATTCGATATTGAGGAATTGTGTTATTTCAGGAAAACTTATGTGGGTACTTGTAACTTGTCCAGGCGCCAAATGAGGCAGCCTTGGCTTGACCAAAAAGGGACATTTGTGTCTCGTTCCCGATGATTTCGGTGTTTAGCCTAGGTCTGTGAAGCATTTTCTTTCCTCAGACACTGAGCTCTTTCTTTTTTTAATATTTTTTTTAAATGCACGGCTGCATCGCCAAACTGACAGACAGCCCTGCCTCAGTTTCCCTACACGCGTGTGCTGGTTCTGGAATTACCTGCTGGCAGGGCTGGGAGCGCAGAGATCACGGCTGCTTTCTTTACATGAGCCGACTTTGCATTTTCAGACAGGCCTGTACGTAATTCCTAAGGACAGTGCCTCCACGTGACCCAGGCATTGGTGACTGCATCGGTCCGAGCTGCCGTTTCTTACGGCCGTAGCATCCTGCGTGGCTGTGCAGTTGGCCCAAGTCCCCTGACTCTAGACACCTCTGTCTGCCTGAATGGTCTCATTAGCTTTAATCATACTGTTTTTCCTGCTTCCAGGAGAGGAGTAAACAAATTCAGGCTCACTCATGCGTGCGCCCCCAAAGAAAAGCCCTTTTGCTCGGAAAGGTGGCCTGGTCCTTTCTCCTGGACTGTGAGTGCAGACGTGAGCACACGTGCGGTGTTGTGTCACATATATTGATGTGATCAGGGACAGGAAGAGGACATTTTTATGCCAGTTTGAGAAAATCTCATCGTTCACACTGATAACCACATCCCCCCGGATTTGGATGAATCGTCCGGGGCTCTGTGCGTCTTTGGCGTGACCATTAGCATAATAAGGATAATCTGTCCTTTTGAGGACCCCAGCACCGTTGAAATTAGCGTCATTGTGTTGGCTGCAGTTCGCCCCAGGTGTTAAGCGGCTTCCTTCCTTCAAGAGCGGTTTTTATTTTCTGAAATGAGATGTGATTGCATTTCTACAGCCGATAGAGGATGTGAGTCTAAGTCGGCCAGTTCTTGGAGCTGGACACGGCTTGCCCTGAGCGTGTGCGCTTGGGGCAGTTCTGTGTGGAAGTTGAAGTCGGGGTGCTGGGTGTGCAGGCCGGACTAGGCCTGGCCTCTGAATGACCTCGTGACAGAGAAGCAGAGCACTTCACGGCTTTCCCGGAAGGTGGCATCTCTCAGGTGTCCACTAGTTCCGTTAGAGGTCACGTGGTACTTGAAGTTCCCTTTGGGAAGTCGGGCTAATTTTCCTAATTCTGCACGTTTTTAAGTGTCTTCACTTGTTGGTTAAAGAAGTGGCTGCTGTTAGGATTTTGGCTTTTTTCTGCATGAGGGAGACGGTTTCCAGCCAGTTTGCCTGTGTAGCTGCTCACGTTAAGGTGGTAGTTGAGTGTATGTTTCACGCTGTCTTTAACTCAGGCCTCCCAGCTGTCCCAGGGAATGGTAGACCACTCTGGAAAGCACACTGGCTCTTTGGTGTCCCAGAGGCCCAGCTCAGTGCTCATGAGCTGGCAGCCTAGAACACAGTGTCTTCTTGGTGAGAGGAGGTGCCTGAGGGAGCGTGGGTTACGTTTGGAGTGGTTCGGGGGTTACAGCAGTTTGATAGGACACCCTTGGTGGAAGCTCTCACTTTCCGGATGATGACATTCCCCTGTGAGTTTCCGTTGTTTCTGTTTGGACTGACCTCAGGACGTTCCGAAGTCCGGAGAAGCTGAAGTGTACGAAGAAGGACATGATATCAGGGTTGGAGGAAGACTCATTGACAACCTGCAATACGCAGACGACGCAAGCTTGCTTGCTGGACGTGAGGATGACTTGAAGCCCTTACTGACGAAGATCCAAGACTACAGTCTGCGGTGTGGATTACAGCAACGTAAAGAAAATGGAAACCCTCACAACTGGACCATAAGTAGCATCACGGTAAGCGGAGAAAACGTTGAAGTTGTCAGGGATTTCGTTTTGCTTGGGTCCACAGTCAACACCGGTGGAGACAGCCAGCAGTCAAGACATGTTGTTGCAGATGTCATGTTGTTGCACTGGGCAAATCTGCTGCAAAAGACTGTTTAAAGTGCTGAGGAGCAGAGATGGCTCTTTGAAGACCAAGATGCACCTAACCCAAGCCATGGTATTTTCAGTTGCCTCGTATGCACGTGAGAGCTGGACAGTGAATAAGGAAGACCGAAGAAGAGTTGATGCCTTTGAGTTGTGGTGTTGGAGAAGAATGCTGATAGCACCGTGGACTGCCAAAAGAAGTAACAAATCCGTCCCAGAGGAAGTGCAGCCAGAATGCTCCTTGGAAGTGAGAATGGCCAGACTTCGTCTCACCTGTTTTGGTCATGTTGTCAGAAGGGACCCTTCCCTGGAGAAGGACGTCATGCTTGGTAGGGTGGAGGGTCGACAAAGGAGGGGAAGGGCCTTGTGAGATGGACTGACCCAGCGATGGCCCAGGTATAGCAAGCATTGTGGGGCTGGTACGGGACCGGGCAGGGTTTCGTTCCGTTGTACACGGGGTGGCTGTGAGTTGGAGCTTGATGGCACCTAATGACAACAACAACAGAAGGTTCACATTGAGAGTCTGATAGGTTCTGACCAACAGGGTCGAGCGGTGCCTGGAGGTGAATCCTGCCCAGATCCAAAGACCTAGGGGCAGGGGTGAGGCCACAGAGATGAGGAGGCGTGGGCCCAGGGCTCGGAGCTGCCTCTTCATTCCAGCGTACCATGCTGAGTACATGAAGGAGGTGAAGGGGGCTTGCCCTGCGGCCTCGTGGAGAACTCTGTCAGCCGACTAGAGCCTGGTCAATTAGTCAGGGCAGGGACTGCGGACTCCCATCTGCACTTCGTGTGGCTTGGATCTAGTTCCTGAGAGGAGAAAATGCTGACCACATCCTACCTCTCTCAAAACTGGACTGGCCACTGCACCACCCACCACAGCCCTGCAGAGCGGAGAATGGCGGAAGCCAGACAGCCCACTCCCCAGAGTCCAGACTCCCAGCCTGGCCCTGGGTACCAGGATGGAGAAGGCCAGTGAGACCCTCAGTATGAACATCCCTGCGAGAGGAAGTCTAGCAGGTAAACAGCCAGTGTGTGCTAGAACGTCCCCAGGGAGAAGTCCCCTAAAAATCTTAGGGTGAAGCAGCAGAGGGGTCTGGGACGACGTGGGCCGTGGTGTCTCCATACCGTCATCTTAGTTCAGCCGTATGTGATGGGGGCGGGAGGGGTAGGGAGAGCCAGCATCCTGCATAAGTCAGTTCCCCCGGTGATTCAGCCCATGGTGTGAAGACCAACAGGTGCTGGTGAGAAGAGGGCTTTGGGAGCGGGCTGCCGACATGAGCGGGTCAGAGGGGGTCAAGACGGGCCGGCCAGGAATGTGGGGCACGCATCAGCAGCATCTTTGGTGCAGGTGCAGGTGGCCGCTAAGAAGAGGCACACGCCCTGGGAGGCTGGGCCTCCCCGGTGTCCTCCCAGGGCAGACAGCCTTGACAACGGAGCCCCAGTGGACCGCTGCTGTGTGTCTCGGCCGTTCCTGGCTGCCGCACGGCTGCTTGCAGGTTGCTACCCGGCACCCGGAGAGGCCTCCGTCCCCTCTGCCTGCTCCGTGAGCCAGGAGCCGCGCCGGGGCCCAGGGAGCTGGTTCTTTGCCAGTGTACATGAGGCGCGTTGGAAACAGCTCCCGTGCACTCTCCGTGTGAGCAAAGGCAGCCAGCCCCCAGGCTTCCCCTTCGGAGGCAGGATCGTCAACGAAGACCCGACTGTCGAACGTATTTCCCCTTTCCTGAAGAAGAGAGGACTGCCTGCCTTTTCATTACGTACCTGAACCTGTATCCGAGGTCATCTTGCAGGCTTTCTAGAAGTTTCACAAAATACAGGATAACCAGTCTGAACTAAGAATGGCAAAGACTGACTTCAGGAGTTGGCTGATTTACGGACTTCAAGCTGGAGGCCTTCGCGTGACAGAAGCTTTGTAGGCTTGTTGGTGTGCCTGTCATGGAAACACTGCCCCTTGTTTGGTTCTAGTACCGTTTACTTGTTTATACCTACCTTGCTCGGCAAAGGTTATGGCTGCAGATCACGTGTTCGCTGTACAGCAAAAGACGGGTGAAGGGGAGAGGACACAGGTCGCTGTACCTGGAGACAGGCATGTCACACGTGGGTCCAGTGGCGTGTTGGGTGGTCTGTTTGAGACAACATTTAGATTTGGATTTTTCTGGCCAGTCAGACAAAAAGTGAAATGTGGCCGTTTATTTGTCGAAATGACTCTGAGAGTAGACCCAGCCATTCTCCAGCGAGAACCAACCTTTTTTTTATTTTTTAACAGGCTGTGTATTTTTTACGTAGCTAGTGCTTTCTATAGCATTCTTTAGGCAAATGCCGTAATGGCTTTGGAAGTTCTCTCCTTTGATAGTAAAAGCCCAGGGCCAAAGACCAAAGTGCACCCCTTGAAAGGTATTTGTGGTCACCATGACGATATGATCCCAGCATCTGCACGGCAGTGCCTCTGTGGAGCAGGGGTTAGACTGTTAGGTTCTGTCAGGTTAGTAAGGAGCTCTGGGGGCACAGTACCTACGGCATCTGACTGCTAACCAGAGGACTGGCGGTTCAAACCCACCAGCCACTCTGCAGAAGGCAGACGAGACAATCTATTTCTGTAAAGGTTTCCCACCCTGGAAACCCAGTGGGGTTGCTCTGAGTCGGAACCGACTCGATGGCAGTGGGCTTGGTGATGTTGGTTATGTTCGCAGGAGCTGAAGGTTTGTTCCTCAAGACTTACAGAGACTTGAGTCAAACTCGCTCAAAGCCTGAACGTCCAGTCTGCCAGGCGAGCAGCTCGGTAACTGCTCTTGAAGGCCCACTCCTTCCAGCCCCCAGCCGTCGAGGCCTTGCTGTGAGCAGGTGTTTTCCTGAGTGCCTTGATGTGTTTGATATGCAGGACAGCCCAGGCTCATTGGTGCGCTTGGATCCAGTGTGATGGCTGTTGTGTTGCTCCGTCTCCCAGTGGGTCTCCCTCATTTTTGCTGACCCACGACTTTACCAGCTCTGATGTTCTTTCCAGGATTGGTCTTTCCTGATGACATGTGCAAAGCAAGTGAGCTGAAGTCCTGTGTCCTTGCTTCTGAAAAGCACACAGAAACTTCATTGACACGCACTGGAGCATGCGGTAACGTTAGCCCCATGTCCCATGAGGACACTGAGGCCCTCGTGGGTAGGTGGCTTGGTCGGTTCTCAGGGCTGGGTTATCGGGGTGGGTTACCTTTAGGGGCCGTCCCTTTGAACTTTTGACCTTCATGCTGGTTGACAAACACAAAGGATGTATTTCATCTTTTGGTTGGAGCCAGTGCGGATCGTCTCACTTTAGCAGTCGTGTTGTGAAGACCCATGTCCCTCTTGCCTCTCCCCTGTTTAGGGGCTGAGGATGTGGGGAGCTCACCGTGAGAAGCTGGGTGGCCCTTGGAGTAGGCGCACTGTGACGTGGACACAGACTGCCCCAAAGCATGTGGCTGTCTTTGCTCTGAAAGTAAGCCAGAGTTTTGAGTAATCTTCCAAGAAAGAGGTAGAGAAGGTGAGGTCAGTGAC
>NW_006921943.1:2846560-2852221 GCF_000298275.1 Orycteropus afer afer | reverse complement strand
AGGCTGTCAATCTTCACAGAAGCAAAGCCCAAACCACACCCACTGCCAGAGTCTATTCTGACTCACAGCGCCCCTAGAGGACAGAGTGGAACTGCCCACAGGGTCTCCAAGGCTGTGCACTGTAGACTGCCTCATCTTTCTCCCACACAGTTCCTGGTGGGCTTGAACCGCCAGCCTTGTTGTTAGCAGCCCAGTGATTAACCAGCCCGGTCCTGACCAGCACACCTCGTCCACAGCCACCAGCCCTCTGTCCGTGGATGCTTCCTCGTCGCTGTGGTGCTGAACGGGTTTCAGGAGAGCTTCCAGATGCAGACAGACCAGGAGGAGAGGCCTGCGGACCTCCTTCTGCAGCCAGCCATTGAAAGCCCTGTGGGTGACCACAGTGCAGTCCACAGCTGTCTCTGGGATGCACAGGACTGGCAGTGTTTGGTTCTGCTGGGCACGGGGTCCTTGTGAGTCGGGGTGACTCAGCGCTGTTTACAGCTATAAGAAAGACAACTACAGGGGTGGTCTGAGGGGGAGCCGGACAGGGAAATCCTGGGTCAGGGTCTAGCCATCACAGGCTACTGCCGGGGCTGCTCGAGCCTTGGTCTACTGCCCTGGGAGCCCAGCCCTGCCTGGACAGTCCCTTTCCCCCGGCCTCACTCCGTATATACATAATGGGCTCCAGGGGGTTTAGAATGAACCCCTCCTGCCAGAACCGTGGAATCAGGCTTTCTGGGAGTGAGGCCTGGGCTCTGTATTTGCAGTTCTCTAGATCAAGGGCTGGGAGCTCTGGTAGCGTAGTGCCTAAGGCACTTTACTGCTAACCAGAAGGCTGGTGGTTCAAACCCACCATCCACTTCTCGGAAGGAAGATGGGGCAATCTACTTCTGTTGTGATACCGCCTCGGAAACCCAAGGAGGGGTCGCTGTGAGTTGGGTCCAACTCAATGGCACGTAATAACACCAACAACAGATCAAGGGCTGGCACGTTTTTCTGTAAAGGCCAGAGAGTATGTGTTTTAGGCCTTGTGGGCCGTACAGTCCGTCGTATAACTCTCTGCCCTGCTTCTCTGAGTTGTTCCTTTATTCACTGTCCCGGAAGTTCCTGTCTCGTCTTTCGAGTTGCTCTTGTCACTTTGATCCCAGGTCAGTGGATCTTAAAACAGCGTCACGCTCCAGGGGGGCATTCTTTGTTGTTGAAGCTAAACTATTGTTTGGGAATATTTTTGGTTTAAGGTTTAAAGGTGATCTCAGGGCAGTTATTTTCAGGAGTTCATCCAGCCTTCATGGCTCCAGGAAGTATGAGGTCTGTGAGCATTTGAAATTCTGTTCTGCATTTTTCCCCCTTTTTGGTCAGGGTTCTTCTATGGAATCTGTGATCAAAATGTTCAGTGGTGCTAGTCTTGCACTGTCCAGTTCTGGCAAAGGAGACAGTTGTTGATGGAGGCAGTTAGCCACACATTTCACATCCTCCATTTCCTGACTCCTGCTTCCTCTGTTGCTCCAGGTGAAGAGAGACCAGTTGTGCCTTGGATGGGCATTTGTTGTGCCTTGGATGGGCATTTGTAAGCTTGAAGACCCCAGGCACTAACCGTGGGGCTTGGAGGTAAAACAGAGGCACTAAACATATTATTACTATAATTAACTGGCCTGTCCTGTGAAACTGGGACCCTGACTCTCCAAACTAAGCAATCAAATCCCATGAGGTTTTGATTGCCATCCGCAGCCCCCACAGCAACTCTTCCTTCTTGTCATTGCTCGATTGTGTCTGTCACACAGCTCTCGCCAAGTCAGTTTTGCACAGGTGCACAGCTTATTGCAGCAATTTCAGTGATCGGCCATGCGACCCTGCCCTTTGTCCATGAGGCTTTCCATCACATTAACCCCCTGCCACCAACCACTAACAAACTTTGTTCTCTGTACGTTTGTCTTTTCACATATGTGGAGTCCTGTGGTATTTGTCCTTGGTGACTGACCAAGGAGCTCTGGTGGCGCAGTGCCTAAGGCATTTACTAACCTGAAGGTTGGCAGTTCACACCCACCAGCCGCCCTGTGGAAGCGAGATTTACCGCCTCGGAAGCCCAGTGGGGTTGCTCTGAGTCGAGCTGACTGGACAGCGGTGGGTTTGCTGTGGGGAGCGAGTTGCTTCGGCCGACGTCTTCCAGCTGCACACACGTGGTGGAGACCCCCTTCTGCTGGCTGAGCAGTAGGCTGTGCAGCTAGTCGCCAACTCAGGACGGGGTTATGTTGCAACTGCCCCGTCGTAAGTTGGTTCTGGAGTAAGTCAAATTCCTCTTTTTTCTTTTAGTTTTCATTTTTATTGCTTCTTCCTAGATTTTAAAGAACAGAAATCTGTTTTCTCACTGTTCAGAGGTGAGGACACTGGCTTTGGAGGAAAGCTCTCGTGTCTGTTGGCTGGTGGGGGTACTTCTTGTCTCAGTTGCTTAGCCCTCAATTTCTTTTCAGAATTTTTAATTGTGATTTGGGTGCGTATTTACGAAGCAGATTCGTTTCACACTCAGCAGTTGGTACGTATTTTGTTTTGCGGCATCACAGTCCCCACAGTAAACAGCTCTCCTCGGACCGCCTTCCTGTGACTTACCCCTTTCCTGAGTCCTTCTTAATGTCTGTGGAGTTTTCCCCTATGCAAATGCTGCCCTTCCAGTCTCTCACGGTTGATCGTTCCAAGGGGTGCATGTCCCTGGGGCAGATGTTACGCTCGCTTGTGGGCCTTTCTCTTGGTTGGCTGAGCGCTAACCCATAGTCGTGAGTCTGATTCTAGGCACCACGGGCAGCGTGGGGCCATCGTGTCATGGGTGCCACCATCTCTTTCTGACCAGTAATTCTGGTTATTTTTGTGTTTTTGAATTTTTTTCCACCTTTTCCCTCCCATTCTATCCAGAATCTCCAGTTTTGATCCCTTCCTGAGTGGCTGGCATTGGTAACTGGGCACCATCTAGTTCTTCTGGTCTCAGGGCCATGAAGGCTGAGGTTCCCGTGGTCTGTTAGTTCCTTGGACTGATTGTTTTCCCTGTCATCTTTGATTTTCTTCACTCTTCTTTGCTCTGGATGAGGAGAGACCAAAAGTCACATCTTAGACGGGCACTTGAAAGCCTTTAAGACCCTGGTCACTCCAAAGCCTTTAAGACCCTGGTCACTCCTCACCGAAGCAGGATGTGGAATAATAATGTAATACACTATGTTGTACCAGTTGAGCTTGATGCCCCCAGAGACCATAGCCCCAAGTCTGTAGGCTCAGCAACTCACTCCCTCAAGGTTCTTGGTTGTGGCTAAGAAGCGACCCCAACCTTGTCCCCTGTTAGTTCTGTAATGTATGTGGATACTTTTTGTAGCACAAGTACCCATGTAGGCATGTCATCAGCCACGTCTTCTTGTGGTCATGGGTGTATTGCTGTTCACCTACCCGTGCCTGCTCTTCTCACCCATCTGCCATGTACCCAGCTGTAGACTAGCGTTGTTGTTACTGACAGTGAGGTATTATGTATATGATAGTATTCACCTCTGTTGTCTGTAACTTTTTGTGCACCTTTGTGCCCTCCTTTTTGCTACTGTTACTGTGTTGTTCACACATTACAGTTGTATTACCTTTTCCTTCACCCAGATCAACACATGACTCTTAACTCAGAAATTTTCTCTTCCTTTCCCAAAATAAGGTTGGGCAGTCTACTTCCATAGTGGTACCACCTTGGACACCCAAGGAGGGGTCGGTATGAGTCAGATCCAACTCAACGGCAGTGAGTTTGGTTTGGTTCCCTAGGTAAACCTTTCCTTGACTTTTTATAACAATGGACTCATACAGTGTTTGTCCTTACTTCACTCAGCAGAATGTCCTCCACGTTCATCCTTGTTGTGTAGTGTTTCATGGTTCTTCATTGTGCTTCACTGTTGCATAGCATTCCATTGTGTGAATGTAGCATAGTTTGGTTATCCGTTCCTCTGTTGATGGGCACTTAGGTGGGTTCCATCTCTTTGCTGTAGTGAATAGTGCTTCCATGAACGTGGGTGTGCATATAGCTATTTGTGTCCTGGATCTCATGTCTTTCGGATATATTCCTAGTGGTGGGGTTGCTGGATCCAATGGTATTTCTATTTCCAACTTTTAAGGAAGTGCCATACCTTTTCCCACAGTAGTTGTACCATTTATTGCCTTCTGTTACCCATGTCTTTATACATCTTATCTTTATAGGGTAGTTGTGTGTGTCTGGTTTTATTTGTCTTTGGGGACTGGAAACATTACATATAAATTTACACATTTGTTTTCTTTTTTTTAGTTTGTTTAATCTTAGCTATCCTTGTGGGAGTGAAATGGTGCCTCATTGTGGTTTTGATTTACATCTCTCTGGTGGCACAGTGCCTAAGGTATTCGATTGCTAACCAGAAGGCTGGTGGTTCAAACCCACCAGCCACTCTGCGGAAGGAAGGTTGGGCAGTCTACTTCTGTAGTGATAACTGCCTTGGAAACCCAAGGAGGGGTCGCTATGAGTTGGATCCCACTCAATGGCAGTGTGTTTGGTGGTTTGTTTTGGTTTGATGGCTAATGACCCTGAGCATATTTTCATGTGTTTGGTGGTCATTTGAATGTTCTCTTTGGTGCAATGTCTGGTCAAATCGTTTGCCCATTTTATGATTGGCTTATTTGTCTTTTCATTGGTAAATTGTCAAAGTTTTACATATATTTTGGTTATTAGTTCTTGTTGGATATATGGTTTCAGCAGATATTCTTCCAGTCGATAGCTTGTTTTTTCATTTTTTTTTGTAAAGTCTTCTGGTGAATGAATGTTTCTCATTTGTATGAGGTCCCCTTTATTTTGTCTGTTGCTGGTTTTGCTTTTGTTAGATAATTATATATTAGTTATTAGATGATCCATTGTTGAAAGTGAGGCCTCAGAGTGTTGCCCCGCTTGTTCTCAGAATTTTATGGTTTTAGTTTGCATACTTAGGTCCTTGTGGTGTAGTACATTACATAGTGTGGCTTTTCTAGCCATAAGTCTTGGTGAAGTCCGTGGTGGAATTTGCCCTGAGCAACTGAGAAGCTCCTGATTGTTGAAGTTATCCACTTGGGGTATTTCTGTAAGCAATCTTCTGAGAAGTTCACGCTCTCTCAGGTGTATAGAATTCAGGTGTTGGGACTGGTTAGTGGTCCCTCTGCCAGGCTCAAAAGGAGCCTTTCTAGAGGCAGAACGAGTCTCTGACTGCTGGCTGAGAAAGACGTGCTGCTGAGAGAAATGTGCTCCTGGGAGACATGAGAGATACACGCTGCTGAGAGAGACTTTGAGAGACACGCACTGTTGAGAGAGACTGAGAGAGACTGTCAGCTGAGAGACGGTGGGCTGCAAGAGGCTGAGTGCATTTCTGAATTTGAGTTGTAGCCTGTTTCTTCCCTAATAAGCCCCATAATGTGTGAGTTCTGTGTGGCCACTGCAGTGAATTATCGAACCCAGCAGAGAAGTGATGGGTGCTGAAGGAGGAACAGTTGGTGTCAGGGTTGGTGAAAGGGCTGGAGGGAGGCAGCATGTCTGGCCTCACAGGGATAGGCCTTGGGCTACTGATGGTGATTCTGCCTTCCTCTTGCGGGGTTAGAGGAGGTCAGAAGGTCAGAAGATGCAGCCTCCTTGCCTCTTTGGCAGTCCTTAATCCATTTTGAATTTGTTCTTCT
>NW_006921943.1:2839538-2846230 GCF_000298275.1 Orycteropus afer afer | reverse complement strand
AGGAAGGTTGGGCAATCCTACTTCCGTAGTGATACTGCCTCGAAAACCCAAGGAGGGGTCGCTATGAGTTGGGTCTGACTCCACGGCACATAACAACAACAACAATTGTTGTTGTGTTGTCACATGCTGTCGAGTTGGCTCCAGTGCATTGTGGCCAGTGAACAACAGAACGAAACACTGCCTGATCCCGCGCCATCCCCACAATCCCTGCTATACTTGAGCCCATCGTTGCAGCCACTGTGTCTTGTGTCAACAAGACCATCTTGTTGAAGGTCTTCCTCTTTTTTGCTGACCCTCCACTTTGCCAAGGTTGGTATTCTTCTCCTGGGAATGGTCCCTTCTGACCACATGACCAAAGTAGATGAGATGAAGTCTGGCCATTCTCACTTACAAGGAGCATTCTGGCTACTTCTTCCAGGACAGATTTGTTCATTCTTCTGGCAGTCCATGGGATTTTCAGTATTATTCACCAACACCATAATTCGAAGGCATCAACTCTTCTTTGGTCATCCTTACTCATTGTCCAGCTTTCACATGCATGTGAGGTGATTGAAAATAACATGGCTTGGGTTAGGTGCACCTTAGTCTTCAGAGAAACATCTTTGCTCTGCAGCATTTTAAAGAGGTCTTTTGTGGCAAATTTTCCCAGACAATATGACGTCTGATTTCTTGACTGCTGCTTCTATGGGTATTGATTGTGGATCCAAGTAAAGTGAAATCCCTGACAACTTCTATCTTTTCTCCATGTATCATGATACTGCTTATTGGTCTAGTTGTGAGGATTTTAGTTTTCTTTATGTTGAGGTGTAATCCATACTGAAGACTGTAGTCTTTGATTTTCATCAGTTAGTGCTTCAAGTTATCCTCACTTTAAGCAAGCAAGGTTTTGTCATCTGCATATTGCAAGTTGTTAAATGAGTCTTCCTCCAGTCCTGATGTAGTGTTCTTCATATAGTCCAGCTTGTTGGAGTCTTTGCTCAGCATAAAGAGTGTATAGGTATGGTGAAAGGATACTACACTGACACAGACCTTTCCTGATTTTCAACCACGTCGTATCCCCTTATTCTGTTTAAATGACTGCTTCTTGGTCTGTGTTCAGGTTCTTCATGAGCACAATTAAGTGTTCTGGAATTCCCATTCTTTGCAGTGTTGTCCATTTGTTATGATCCACACAGTTGAATGCCTTTGCAGAGTCAAGAAAACACAGGGAACATCTTTCTGATAATTCTTTACTTTCAGCCAAGATCCATCTGACATCAACAATATCCTTTGTTCCATGTCCTTTTCTGAATCTGGCTGGAATTTTTGTTATTCCCTTTTGATGTACTGCTACAGCTATTTCTGAATTATCTTCAGCAACAGAATAATTACATTGTTTGATAATTTCCACATTCTATTGGATCACCTTTCTTTGGAATGGACACAAATACGGACCTCTTCCAGTTGGTTGGCCAGGTAGCTGTCTTCCAGATTTCTTGGCTTAGATGAGTGAGGGCCTCCAGAGTTGCTTCTATTTGTTGAAAGATCTCACTTGGTCTTTTGTCAGTTCCTGGAGTCTTGTTTTTCTCCAATTCCTTCCGTGCAGCTTGGACTTCTTCCTTAAGTACTGTTGGTTCTTGATCATATGCTACCTCCTCAAACGGTTGAGCATTGGCCAATTCTTTTCAGTACAGTGATTCTGTGTATTCCTTCCATCTTCTTTTGATGCTTCCTGCATTGTTCAATATTTTGCCCATAGAATCCTTCAGTATTGCAACTTGAGGATTGAATTTTTTCATTTCTTTCAGTTTGAGAAATGCTGAGCATTTCCCTTTTGGTTTTCTAACTCCAGTCTTTGGAGATTTCATTATAATACTGCCAAAGAGGCAGGGAGGCCGCATGTTTTGACCTCCTCTAACCCTGCAAGAGGAAGACAGAATCACCATCATTAGCCTAAGGCCGATTCCTGCAAGGCCAGACATGCTGCCTCCCTCCAGCCCTTTCACCAACCCTGACACCAAGTGTTTCTCCCACAGCACCCACCACCTCTCTGCTGGGTTCGATAATCTGCTGCAGTGGCCACACAGTGGCTCACAGATTATGGGGTGTATTAGGGAAGCACCAGGCTACAATTCAAGTTCAGTAACATGCTCAAGTCTCTCTCAGCCCACCGTCTCTCAGCTGACAGTCTCTTCTCCCAGCAGTGTGTGTCTCTCATGTCTCTCTCTGGGCAGTGCGTGTCTCTTGCATCTGCCAGCTGGCCGTGAGAGGTTCCTTCTGCCTCTAGGAGGCCTCCTTTTGAACCTGGCAGAGTGGCCTAACTAACCAGTCCCAACACCAGAATTCCATACACCTGAGAGAGAGCAAACTTGCCAGAAAATCACTTCATGATGCTCCGAACAGAAATACTGCAGGTGGATAACTTTAACAATCAGGAGCTTCTCAGTGGCTCACGGCACATTCCACCACGGAGTTTATAATGACTTATGGCTAGAAAAGCCACGCTGTGTAATGTACTGCACTGCAGAGACCTTGCTTTGTCTTCTCGAGCCACCCTTTGAAATCTTCTGTTGAGCTCTCTTACTTCATCATTTCTTCTATTCCTCTTAGCTACTCTTTGTTCACGAGCAAGTTTCTGAGCCCCTCTGGCATCCATTTCGGTCTTTTCTTTTCCTGTCTTTTAGTGGTCTTCTGCTTTCTTCATGTATGACCCCCTTGATGTCATCGCACAACTCGTCTGGTGTTCCGTTCCAGGTGTTCAGTGTGTGAGGTCCGTTCTTTGGATGGTCTCTAGATTCAGGTGGGGTATACTCAGGGTGGTGTTTTGGCTCTCGCGGACTTGTTCTAATTTGCTTCAGCTTCAGCTTGAGCTTGTGTTTGAACAGTGGATGGCCTGTCCCACAGTTGGCCCCGGCCTTGCTCTGATGGTAGTGAGCTTCTCCGTTTTCTCTTCCCACACATGTAGTCAGTTGGATTCCTGTGTGTTCCATCTGGCGAGGTCCACATGTGTAGTCACCTGGTATGTGGTTGAGAAAATGTATTTGCAGTGAGTAAGTTGTTGGTTTTCAAAATCCTGTCATGTTGTCTTTGGCCTTGTTTTTGTCACCAAGGCCATATTTTCCAACTACCAATGCTGCTTCTTAGTTTTCAACTTTTGCATTCCAATCACCAGTAATGATTAATGCATCTTGATTGCATGTTTGATCAATTTCAGACTGCAGAAGTTAGTGAAAACTCTTCACTTTTTCATCTTTGTCCTTATTGGTTGGTGCATAAATTTGAATAATAGTCGTATGAACTGGTCTTCCTTATAGGCATGTGGATGTTATCCTATCATCAACAGCGTTGTACTTCAGGATAGATCTTGAAATGTTCTTTTTGACAGTGAATGTGATACCATTTCTCTTCAGTTTGTCATTCCTGGCATGGTAGACCATATGATTGTCTGATTCAGAATGGTCAATGCCAGTCCATTTTAGCTCACTAATGCCTAGGATAGGAGCTCTGGTGGCATAGTGCTTAAGGCATTTGACTGCTAACCAGAAGGTTGGTTCAAACCCACCAGCCAGTCCATGGAAGGAAGACTAGGCAATCTACTTCTGTAGATATTTCCTGCCTTGGAAACCCAAAGGGGGTCACTATCAGTCGGAATAGACTCAATGGCAGTGAGTTTGGTTTTGGTTTTAATGCCTAGGATATTGGTCTCTACTGGTTTCATTTTAGTTTTGAAGACTTCAAATTCCCCCAGATTTATACTCTATATGTTCCGTGTTCTGATTATTACTGGCTGTTTGCAGCTGTTTCTTCTCATTTTGTGTCATGCCCCATCAGCAAAGGAAGGTCTTGGAAGTGTCACTCCATCCTTGTTGTTAAGGTGGACTGTACCTTGTGGAGGCGGCTCCTCACGGTCGTATTTTGAGTGTCCTCTGACCTGAAGGGCTCGTGTTCAGCACTGTAGCAGACGGTGTCCCACTGCAGTTCATATGGTTTTCAGTGACCATTTTCTTTTTAAAGCAGTTGATCTCTAGGTCATCCTTCCGACTCTGTCTTGGTCTGGAAGCTCTGCTGAAACCTGTCCACCCTAGGTCACTCTGCTGGTGTTTGAAATGCCGATGACATAGTTCCAGCATCACAGCTACCACGAGCCACCACAGTGTGACAGTGACAGGTGAGTGGTGGTTGTTAGTGTTGAGCTCCTAATTCCTATGAGTCGATTCAGATTGACCTGTGTCCCAGTGGGTTGGCTTTCTCTTCAGGATGCCTTACCCCTCTGCAGCCAGCCACCCCCCTTTTGGCCATATGTCTGAGGCTCAAGAGCTTAGGTGGTTTCTACCCAGTTCTGCAAGATTTACGGTTACTCAGTTGCCTTCAGATCTGCCAGTCAGATGGGACTTCAGGGTTGCCGAAAGTCCAGGTTTCTGATGAAAGCATCCCTTTCTCAGGCCAACCAAGACTGGTTCTAAGGTTACAGAGAACAGACACAGGGCTGTGGGCTTATGTTGAATCTTCACATTCACTGGGTCGCCACTGTGTCTAATACATTTCAAGATGCCTGAGGTTGGAGCTTAGAAGATGGACTGTGTCCTATTTTTAGCTGGGAGGAATTATCCTGGATAAGAACAAGCACCGTTTGCTTCTCTAACCCCTGGAGGTTGAATATGCTTCTGTAGAATTGCCTTCGCTGGCAGTGAGTTGAACCAGATGCCATTACTCCAGGGGGTTAGCACAAAGCTACACATTTTAATTATTGGACCAGAATAATACGTTGATAACTGGCTCCCAGTGTCATTGTTTCTCTAGCCTTGAGGGATCAAGGTAGACATAGATATTTGGCTTTTAAGACACATACAGAGATGTTAAAAAATAAGATAAGTTGAAGTTCACAGATGGTAAGAAGAGGCAGCCCTTCCCCTTCATGTCAAAAGGGGGGGAGGTTTGTGGCATTCACTCCTTCACCTGATTGACAACCACAGGTTTGTTTCCTTAATACCAAATACTCAGAATGTCTTTCTCTTTGCCCACATGGAGCTATTTCTTCCCAGATAATTCTACAGAACTTGTAGTGTAGAGGATGCAAAGCCTCCATCACCTTTGCCCTTAAGATATTTACAATTTAAAGAGGAAATTGCATTTTGAGGGGGAAGAAAAGCATTAGCCATTTCCCACCGTGGACGCTTTTCATCTTCTGTAAAAGCTGCTGTTTTCTGGCTGCCGCCTTCTGTGCACATGTCACTCCACCAGAAAGTTAAATACGTTCCCTTGATGGGTTCATTAATTACAGAAAAATAAATAATTGATAAATCTAAATTTCAATTTAAAAACAAAATGGGAGCATGTCGTGCGCGTATTTCGTCACCTCGTTCTTCTCGTAACACCGCAGCCTGCCCTCCTTCAGGGGTGCATTTGCTCCAGCTGTTGCCGTGTGCCCACAGTGACCCCACACGCCCCGTTCCCAGGGCAGCCACGGCACCCACGCCATCACACGGATGTGTGCCACCGATAGGCTGGTGCTAGTGGGCGCCTGGTGAGTGTCCGCCCAGGGAAGTACGCTGCCGGGTGACTGTGTGGTTGCCTGGTTCTTCCCGGTGCTCAGCAAACCCTTCTGATGCCGTCCACTTGTGGGGACATTTCTCTGAGATGGTTTCTTGAGGTGGTGGCTTTGGAAGGAAGGGGCATTTTAGTTGACAGATTCTGCTGAATTTCCCAACACAGACACTGTACCCTACACCTGCAATCAACCTGAGCCCTGTCTTCTTTGTGTCTGCCCGGGAGAACACCCATCTTTCAGGTCTTTACAAGTACTCCAAGTGGTGCTGGGCCTTGAAACCTCCTTACTGTCATCCTGATTTGTCTTGTCAGTTGCCTGCGTTTTCCTGGGAGGTCCTGGGTGATTTGTAAGACTATTTTGTTTATGAGAGCTTAAGTGTTGCAAATATCCTTTTTTTAATATCACTGTTGGTGTCTTTTGCCGCTTCCATATTCTTTTTCCTCTAGAAACGTTCGAAGAGGGAGTGAGTGATTTTTTTTCTTACCAGGAACATGAGGCTCCAGGTGTGGACTTGACTGGGCTCAGCTGGCAAGTGGCCTAGCGCCCCTGAGGTTCTCCTGATTTCTTCCCGACCCGCTGGCCCATCTGCTTTCTGTTTAGTCCGGAGTAAATTTTCAACACTCATATTTTACTAGGAAATCAGTCATTTCTTTCACTCATATTTTTAAAAGTATTAACCTAGACTTTGAAAAATAACACTGCCGTCCTATCATCCCCTTCTTTCAAAGGTTGTTCAGCCTGACCACCGGCCTCACCCACCCTTTTTTTCCCCCATGTTTAGGCAGCTGAACAACCTGCTAATGATTGTGTTGAACAGTTTCACTGTTTCTATTCTTTTTCTATGGTTTGTTGTTACTGAAATGAAAACCTCAACTTGAAGGCTTTGTTGTGGGTCCTTTAACTTCAACTAATCTAGTGATTTGTGTGTTCCGCTTTCTCTGTGTCCCATGAATTCTGACAGTGGTTTGGATGACTTTGATGAATTCTTTGCTCCAGTTGTTGTTACATACAGCGTGAAGAGACTTCCAAATGGCAGATTGTTGATTCGGTCAGACACGTGTGGGTGCTGCGTGCTGTTCCGTCTTCACGCGGTACCACCCCGTGTTCCGTGTGCTGTTCCGTCTTCACGCGGTACCACCCCGTGTTCCGTGTGCTGTTCCGTCTT
>NW_006921943.1:2838332-2839433 GCF_000298275.1 Orycteropus afer afer | reverse complement strand
GTTCCGTGTGCTGTTCCGTCTTCACGCGGTACCACCCCGTGTTCCGTGTGCTGTTCCGTCTTCACGCGGTACCACCCCGTGTTCCGTGTGCTGTTTTGTTTTCACCGGCACTGTCCTGCATCCCACTTGCTGTTTCACTTTCACACGACACCAGCCCTGTGGTCCGTGTGCGTGTGCTGGTCTAATTCGTGGAGCCTTTGGGGGCTTTGCGTGGGGTTGGTCTGTAGTCAGTTCATGCTTTGTCCCCGCTCTTGCAAAATGATGCCAAGTGTTTCACCTCTGCCCTGGAAGAACACGAGTCTGCTGTTGAAGCCCTTTATTTCCTAGGAATGACATCTGACCTGCACGTGGTGTACCTGTTGTTAAAGTTCTGAGACCCGTTTCTCTCCTTACAGTCGTTGCTGTTTTTCTGACACATCTTGTTCTGTGTTATTTGAGATTTATAGTATTTCCTTTGTGGTTTTCATTTTTAATAATTACAAGGTGTGTGCAATTTGCCTAAGGCATTTGACTGCTAACCAGAAGGGTGGCAGTTCAAACCCACCAGCCAGTACTCGGAAGGCAGGTAGGGCCATCTACTTCTGTAGTGATGCTGCCTTGGAAACCCACGGAGCTATGTATGACTTGGATCTGACTCAGCGGCACTGAGTTTGGTTTTTTGGTACAATTTCGTATTTTTTTGTAAACTCGGAATTCCGTGCTCAGTGACGTTTTATTTTCATGGTAGCTTTTTATTTGCACTTGTCCAGCCTGTTTTGTCTGCCTGGCCTGTCCAGCTCTCCTGAGGCCCTGACTTTGGGGTGTGTCTGCAGCAGAGAGTTGGATCCAGCTTTGGACTCTGTCACAGATCTTTTTCATAAGTGGGTCATCCCATTATTGAGGGTTTGGTCTGCGAGGTCCCTCCCTACTCCTCTCCTCAGAAGGTGCAGAGAACTGCTGTGTTTGGTTCTGTGAGTGGGTACATTTGTATCTTTACTTAAACTTGTGTTTCCCAATTTACCAATTTCAGAACCCAGAGAAGTTGGCTTCCCCTGTGGTGACAGATTAAGATATTAGCACACTTCTGCCTCCTCCCCCTTCCTCCCCCTTCCTTCCCCTTCC
>NW_006921943.1:2815774-2838062 GCF_000298275.1 Orycteropus afer afer | reverse complement strand
GATGCGGCTTTGGCCTGGTCGACGGTAAAGGGTACACGGGAAAGCTGCCACCGTGAGGTGGAGGAGGAGGAGCAGGCCCTGCAGTGGGACCCTGTGTCAGACAGGGAGTGCTTGAGGGGTCCAGGTGACAGGAGGATGGGCCACAGCCCCTGTGGGAGAGTGGGGCCCAGGAGCACCAAGAAATTTAGTACTGTTGGGGCCTAGGAGTGTGTGCACGTGTCTGGGAGTGAGCCCGCGTGTCTGGCGGTGAGCGTGTGCATGTGTGTAAGCACGTGAGCATGACTAAGCACGTGTGTGTGTGGCTGTGTGCCTGCATTTGTGTGGCCATGTGTAGGTACATCAGCATGTGAGTGAGCACACGTGTGTGCACGTGTATGTGTATAAGCATGTGAGCGTGAGTGAGCACACACGTGTCTGAAAGTGTGAGGATGTGCATGTGAGTGACCACATGTGTGTGTGAACACATGTAAGTAAGCATGTGTGTGAGCGGTGTGGGTGCAGGTGTGAGCACATGCATGCAAACCTGTGAAAGTGTATGTGTGCATGTGTATGGAGTATGAATGTGAGCATAAGTGAGCACGTGTGTATAAGGAGGCATGTGTGTGAGCATGTATGAGTGTAAGCACACATGTGAATGTGAGTGTGCACGTGTGAAAGTGCATGTGTGTGGGAGCGTGTGTCAGAATGTGTGTTTAAGTGAGCGTGTTCTGTTTGTGAGCTTGGGTGTGTGTAAGCACGTGTGTCTGGGCTTGTGTCTGTGTGTGTGTGGATGTGAGTGTGTACCTCTCAGGGATAGGATGTATGAGCAATAGGAGAGCTGGTGTGTGTTTGTATGTGTGGACGTGAGCGTGTACCTCTCAGGGATGGGATGGGCAAAGTGCAGGAGAGGTGACGACAGTGTGTGTATGTGTGGATGTGAGTGCGTACCTCTCGGGTGGGATGGACAAAGCACAGGAGAGGTGACTGTGTGTGTGTGTGTGTACACGTGAGTGTGTACCTCGGGTGGGATGGACAAAGCACAGGAGAGGTGACTGTGTGTGTATGTGTGTGTGTATACGTGAGTGTGTACCTCTTGGGTGGGATGAGTGAAAGGCAGGAGAGATGACAGTGTGTATGTGGACATGAGTGTGTACCTCTCAGGGATGGGATGGACAAAGGTCAGGAGAGGTGACAGGTGACAGCCAGTCTAGGCCAATGCCTGCCGAACGCGTGGCTCCTGCACTAGGCAATGAGGGTGTCGGGGTGCTCTCGTGGGTCGCGCGGCCGTGTGTGGGAGGGAGCAGGGAAGACGGTGGTGTGGGTGGGATGAGCTGTTGTGGAAGTGTTCTGACCCAGCTCAGACCGGAAGGTGGGCTGTGTGACGAGGTGACTTACTGAGCAGCGGGGAAGACTGAGGGAGGGTCCAGGCTGACCCACTCATTTCTAGCTGAGGGTCTTCAGGGAGTGGCTGCATTTCTAGGGTGTGTGGGTTCAGTGTAGACATTCTGAGTTGGGGGAGCAGGAAGCTCCAGTTAGAACCTCCAGCAGACAGTGGGCGTCTCGCCGTTCAGGGAATAAGGATGTGGCAGTGTACTGGGAAGTGCCTATGCTGTCCTGTCACACATGTGGTGAGGCCGCTGTGTGGTTGGACACTCACTTTACAAATGAGAAAACCAAGGGCCAAGGGGTTAAATGACATTGCGAGGCCACCCATCTCGGGACAGAAGGCGGGACAGGACCCAGGGCTGACGGCTCCTGTCTGGGGCTGCTTCCTCCCTGCCAGGTGGAGAGCAGGGTCCGCAGCTGCAGCCCTCAGCGTCGGCCAGGTCCCAGGACACTGGGAGCAGTGAAGACTGGCACAGTCATGTGGCCTCTCTCTGTTCAGAATCTCCTCTGTTCAGAAGGTTGAGAAGGTGAGGATCAGCAGAGAATCACACAGTCTTCTAGTATTGCTCTTTAGGAGTGTTAATAGTGATGGTTGGTGCTGTTAGGTGCCGGCGAGTCAGCCCCTGGCGACCCCTGCTCAGCCCTGTGCCAGCCCCACCGTCCCAGCTGTGCCTGAGCCATAGTTGCCGTCACTGTGTCAGTCCACCTCGCCCAGGGCCTTCCCCTCTGTTGCTGAGCCTCCACGTTACCAAGCGTGATGTCTTCCTCCAGGGAATGGGCCCTTTGGACAACATGACCAAAGTCTGAAAACCCAACTCATTGCCATTGAGTTGATTCCGACAAATAGCGACCCCTTTGGGTTTCCGCGGCGGTAAATCTTTACGGAAGTAGATTGCCCAGTCTTCCTTCCGCAGAATGGCTGGTGGGTTTGAACTACCAACCTGGTTAGCAGTCGAATGCCTTAGACACTGAGCCAGCAGAGGCGCCTTATGACCAAAGTAGGTGAGACGGAGCCTGGTCGTTTTCACTTTCAAGGAGCATTCTGACTGCACTTCTTCTGGGACAGATCTGTTAGTTCTCCCTGCGGTCCGTGGTGCTTTCAGTATTCCTCGCCAGCACCCCACTCGGAAACTTCTCCAGTCTTCCTTTTCCCTTGTCCAGCTTCCACACGCATATGAGCTGATTGAAAACACCATGGCTCGAATTGGGTGCACCTTAGTCTTCACTGGTAGCACCTCGGAAACCCAAGGAGGGGTTGCTGTGGGTCGGGTCCGACTCTGTAGCACATAAAGCAGCAACAACAGTCTTCAAAGTGCTTTAAGGACATCTTTTGCAGATTTGCCCAGTGTGGTGTGACCTCCAGTTTCTTGAATATTGCTTCCATGGGTGTTGATTGTGGATCCAAGCAAAATCAAATCCCTGACAACTTCAGTCTTTTCTCCATTTATTGTGATGTTGCTTATTGGTCTAGTTGTGAGGATTTTGGGTTTCTTCATGTTGAGGTGTAATCCGTACTGCACTGTAGTCTTTGATCTTCATCAGTAAGTGCTTCAAGTCATCCTCACTTTCAGCCACCACGATTGTGTCACCCGCATATTGCATGTTACGGCCTCATACTACTAGTCTTTGTACTTCTATGTATTTTTACTTCGAAAAAAACCAAACAAACCCTGTTTACTGTAAAAATGGTAAAGGCAAACGTGCTTATTTCAATCCTCTTAAAAATCATTTTCTTTATGATTGCCGAAGTGAGGCTTAGTTTGTCCTTTTTTCAGAAAGCGGTATTTGGTTGGGTAGCATGTCCACAGCCCAGCCACCAGCGTGGCAGTCTCTGCCCTTCAGTTTAGTGACACTCATGACAGTGGGGACGCCCTTCAAGTTTGCAGTACTCACCCTCCTTTTCTGAGTTGTTCCGCTCGCGTTAACATAAACTCACTGTCCCCTCAGGTTCCTGTCTAACATTTCGAGATGCTGTTGCCAGTTTGATCCCATAGAGACAGTAGAAGAGTGTAACACTCAAGGCTGACGTGTTTGCTGCTTAAGCTAAACTAGTATTAATTTTAGGGACTTCCGGACGTGTGTGTGTATAATACTGTGTTTTGGGTGAAAGTTGACAGAGTAAATTGGTTCTCCATTCAACAGCCCTTAGACGTTTTGTTGGTGACGTGAATGCAGTGGTCCCAGTGTAACAGCTCTCCTCCCACCGCCTCCGTGTGGTCGTGCCTTTGCCCTTCCTTTCTGTCCCTCCCTGCCTCCTGAGCTTTATTCCCGGGCTGAGGCTGCCCTTGCTTCCAGTTGATTGGTGTGGAAGGAGTGTGTATGTTCCTGTTCACCCAGCAGGGCTGTCTTGTTTGGCTGAGTGTTGAGCCCTGAGAGTGAGTTCTAGGGCTGAGGTCCACCCGGCCCACTGTTCCCTTGAACTAATCGTTCCCACACATCTTTGATTTTCTTCACTCTTCTTTGCTCTGCTTGGGGAGAGACCAATAGTTGCACCTTAGAGGGCCAGTCACAAGCTTTTAAGACTCCAGTCACTGCTCACCGAAGTAGGAAGTAGAACAGTGTCTGTGGACTGGGCTGTGCCTCTTGACCTGGATGTCCCCTGTGACTGTGGCCTTGAAGCCCACAGGGCCAGCTGCCCGCTCCCTCAAGGTGTTTGGTTATGGCTAAAAAGTTTTTGTGTCTTTGACCTGTTAGCTGTGCCATATACATGGTCATTTTTACGGCACATACAGATATGTACGTGGAGCTGTCGTCTGCAAAGGTCTGTGTGGCCATGGATGTCATCCCGTTTGTCTGCCCACACCTGCTCCTGTTCCGTGTCTACCTGTGTATCCACCTGTAGATTCGTGTTTGCTGTTACTGGTAATGCGGTATTGTGTGTGTACTAGTATTTACCTTTGTTGTCTGTCCTTGTGCACCTCTCTGTCTTTTCCTTAGCGACAATGTGACACTATTTGTATATTGCCTTTCCCTTCGCCAGTATTAATATGTGTCTCTTAACCTAGTTACTAACTAACACTCACCCCATCCCCCAGTTCTTGGTAGCCATCAAGGAATGTTTCCTTCTGTGTATAAACCCTTCCTTGACTTTTTACAGTAATGGGCTCACACAATATTTGTTCTTCTGTGACTCACTGATTTCACAGCAGAACGCTCTCCAGGTTTGCACACGGTATGTGGTGTTGCGCAGATTCTACGGTATTCTTCAGTGCTGCATAGTATTCCACGGTGTGTAGGTACTGCAGTTAGGTTCTCTATCCCTCCACTGATGGGCACTTAGATTGTTCCCATCACTTTGCTATTGTGGCGAGTGCTGCGATGCACGTGGGTGTGCACGTATCTGCTCGTGTCTGTTTTCTCCCTTCTTTAGGGTGTATGGCTGCGCAGTGCAGTGACTTGCTGACTGTGGCCCTGCTAGTCGTCGTCCCCCACTTGGTGATGTATTGTAAATCCTAGTCTGTATGCCTGTTGAGGGTGCGATGTGTCGTGAGTCCTGCCTTGCTGGAGGGTGTGTGTCAGGTCACCGCCCTTAGTTTCCTTGAGGGTGTGTGCACATGTGTATGAATGTTACGGGGAGGCCCCCCTCTGGCTTCTGTTCTGCGTCTGGTTCGTCATCGATGGCCTCGCCCCTGGACTTGAGACGGCAGCTGTCATCTGACCTGCCAGTGTGGGATCGCCAAGTCCTCGCATCATGTGAGTTGGGAGACCTCCAGACCTAGCACAGACCTGGGACGTGCCATCTCGCCAGCCTCCCAGCCTCCACCACGCCGTGG
Organism: Orycteropus afer afer; assembly: GCF_000298275.1. Taxonomy (NCBI): domain Eukaryota; kingdom Metazoa; phylum Chordata; class Mammalia; order Tubulidentata; family Orycteropodidae; genus Orycteropus; species Orycteropus afer. Next base: position 2,832,924 of record NW_006921943.1, on the reverse strand, counting down.
GAGCCGTTTCCTTGGGAGTTGGTGAGTTCTGTGAGATGTTAAGTGGACGGAACCGTAAGACAGGAGGGAGATTGTTGAGGGCAGGAGGAGTGGATGTCAGAGATGGTGGGAGTGGCACAGCCGTGGGAAGAGCTGGACGTTTGGGACGTCGTTTCCCTCCGTCTCATAGGCACCAGCCTTGTGCTGATCTTTCTGAAATAAATTACTCAAGCAACTTAGTAGTGGGATTGCTGGAGCAAGTGGTATTTCTAGTTCCAGCTTTTTAAGGAAGTGCCTTACTGTTTTCCACAGTGGTTGTACCATTTGACAGTCCTACTGGCAGTGTAGGAAGCTTCCAGTCTCTCCATGTCCTCGCCAGCGTTGGTTACTTTTGGTCTTGTTGAGCACTATTGCTGGGGTGAGGTGATACCTCATTGTTCAATTTGCATCTCTGTACAGGAGTGCTGGTGGTGTAATTAATGGTTAAGGCATTAGGCGGCTTAACCAAAAAGTCAGTGGTTTGAACCCACCAGTTGCTCTGTGGAAGAAAGATGTGACAGTCTGCTTCTGTAAAAAGATTTACAGCCGTGGAAACCCAGTGAGGGTTGCTGTGAGTTGGAATCGACTCGATAGTAGTGAGTTTGGTTTGTTTTTTAATGGCTAATGAAAGAGCTCTGGGGGCGTCTGTTTCCATCAAGATTGACAGGCTTAGCAGCTCTGTGGGGAAGTCGTGTTCTGTCCTGTAGGGTCACTGTGCATCGATGGTGGTTCCGTTTCCGTTTGATTTAGTGGCTGATGATGGCAAGCATTTCTTCATGTGTTGTTGGCTGCCTGAATATCTTTGCTGAACTGACTGTTCATGTCCTCTGAGCATAATTTTTTTATTTTTTTTGATTTTGGTATTTTTTTTTTTAATTAGGATTTGGGTGAAGATTTACAGAGTAAATTCACTTTTCATACAGCAGTTCACATATACTTTGTCTCATGTCATTGACCAAAATTTACAATGTAGCAGCTCCCCTCCCACTTCCTCCCCATAGTTACCTCCTCCCAGTGTCCATCCCTTCATACTCTTCTGCACCCTGAGAGGCCCATTGTCTACCAAGCCTGTATATGATCTTGGATACACTCTCCATTTAGACATACATAATTGTTTAGCTTGTTCACCCAACTATCCGTCCCTATACCCATGTTTGCTTTCATTGACAACTCAGTATTGTATTTGCAAAGGGGTTCATATTTGTTGTTTGTACTGCCCATGTAACTCTCTCTGTCTTTCTCATCCTCAATGCTGCTATATTGGTCACTCACATTTGGTACATTGCCCTTCTCTTCACCCAAATCAATATTTATCTCTATCTATCTAACTGCATTCCCTCCCCTTCCCTCCCACCCCTGGTAACCAACAAAGAAAATGTCCTCCAATATATAAACCTTTCCTTAACTTTCACAATAATGGACTAATACAATATTTGTCCTTTTGTGACTGACTTATTTCTCTCAGCATAATGTCCTCCAAGTTCATCCACGTTATGCAGTGTTTTGCAGATTCTACATTATTCTTTAGCGTTGCATAGTATTCCATTGTGTGAATGTACCAAAGTTTGGTTATCCATTCCTCGGTTGTTGGACATCTAGGTTGTTTCCAAGTTTTGGCTATTGTAAATAGTTCTGAGCATAATTTTTGATGGCTTGTCTTTTTGATGTTGGACTGTTAAAGCTTTTTTTTCTACACAATTTGGAGATAAGTCCCTTGTTGAATACGTTGTTGCTAAACATTTTTTCTCAACCTGTATGTTCTTTTTTAACTCTTTTATAGAATTCTCTTGATACACACAAGGATGTAATTTTTCGAAGGTCCCGGTCATCTTGTTTCTCTTCTGCTCTTTGTGTGGTTTTGGTCTTGTTTGATCATCTGTTTATGCCATAAATTAGGGCCCTACGTTTGCTCCTGTTTTTCCTTTGATGGACTTTATAGTTCTACATTTTACATTTAGGTCTTTGATCCATCTGGAGTTAGTTTCTGTGTATAGTGTGAGGTACGGATCTTGTTTCATTCTTCTTTAGATGGATATCCAGTTTTGCCGGCACCGTTTGTTAGAGACTGTTTTTCTCCCATATAATGGATTCTGGCCTTTTGTCAAGCAACAGCTGTTCATAGGTAAAACAAAACAAAACAAAACAAAACAAACCCAAACTCACTGCCGTCAAATCAAATCCGACTCGTAGAGATCCCTCCTTGAGTTTCTGAGTGGTATCTAGCAAGATGTGTATATATCTGGGTTCTAAATCAGGGCATGTTTTTGGCTTAAGGTTTAAAGATGATCTTAGGACTTTAGTTTCTGGGATTTATCCATCCTGCATGGCTCCGTAAGTTTGGAGTCTATGAGAATTTGAAATTTTGTTCTACATTTTCCCCCTTTTGATCAGGATTTTCCATGGAATATTTGATCAAAATGTTCAGTAATGGTAGCTGAGCACCATCCCGTCTTCTGGTCTCAGAGCAGTGGAGGCGGCTGTGGATGAAGGCAGACACGCAGTCCATGCCCTCCTCCTGTTCCTGACGGTCCTTCCTCTGTTGCTCCGGGTGAATAGAGACCAGTTGTCGTGGCTTGGCCGACCACCTGCCAGGCTTTATGATTCCAGGAGCTCCTTAACAGAGTAGGAGGTAGAGCGGAAGCCCTGAGTGAAAGGCTGTCTGGCCAGCAGATGATGGAGAAGGATGTGAGTCCTATGTGATGTGAGCGGACTAAGGCATCTATCTGAAAGCTTCGTGAATCACCAGCTAGGGCACTTGGAGGGAACTGCTCAGAGGAGAAGGGAGCAGAGGAGGGGTTTTACAAACCCGGTGCATCTCACTGACTTACTTAACTTGGTGAAACCATTTTCTAGTGCAGAGTAAGCCTGGTGGTCCATGGGCATTTATAGAAAAGCACTCGCAAGAAGTCCTTCACAGGGGTTGGGTCAGAACGCATGTACTTTTGGCTGAGGGTTCACAGTTTAGACTCTCGGAATAACCCAGAGAGTGGAGAGTGGAGAGTGGGGTGTGTGTGGAGTTTCTAGGCAGGAAGAACTGGCACTTCCACGGTGATTCATATGTGGCCTGCTTGGATCCAGACTTCACTGGGTCTGTTGAACGGAGCATCTGAAGAAGCTAGCTTGGATCTTTCAGGGCGGCGTGGCCAAGAGCCGCTCTGAAAGCCACGCCTGTGTTGGGTACAAGTAGGCCCTTTCCAAAGCCTTCCTGTCACCCGATTAGAAGGATCACCCTGAAACCTTTTATCATTTCCGGAGCTAAGTTACAAGTGAACGGGGAGCAGAAAGAAAGAAGATGGGGTGCTGCCGTACCATGTGTGTGTGTGCACCGTGTGTGCTGTGTGCCATGTGCTGTGCGCTGTGTGCTGTGTGTGTGCCATGTGCTGGGCACTGTGTGCTGTGTACCGTGTGCCATGTGTGTGTGCCGTGCCCCCATGTGCCTCATGGCCGCCTGGAGGCAGGCGCTTCCAAAGCTTAGCCCATGAGACTTGCTCCCCATCTAGAGAAACAACTTCTTTTTTTTTTTTAATTAAAAATGTATACATGTATGTGTGTGTGCAGTTTGGGGATTCTGACGTTGGCCTCTGATGTCTGTTGATGTTTCAAGATGAACATCTCTCATGCAGTCTTAACAATAATTGCTTTGCTTAAAATGCTGACGTGGGCTCTTTCCTTCCTGCGTGGTGTATGGGTTTTGAGGAGTGCACTCTGTTGATTTTCACATGATTTTCAGCATTTGAAACCCGTCCTGGTTTTCATAATTAATAAATGAGTGGAAAGAAACTGGCACGTGTGACAAACCTTCCGAGGGCGTTATGTTTAGCCTTCCAGATTCCAGACCTTTCTAGTAGAAGGGCTAAAAATAGACGGTGAAGTCTCGCTTTAATACCAGCATTAAACCATGTTTTTAAAAATATTACAGGTTCTGCTCAGGAGACTAAAGTTACCCCAATCCCTTTGATCTACAGAGGGCCTCTTTTCTCCCCAGCCCCTGACCCAGTAATTTTGTTTAACGACTTAGGTTGAAAGAAGGCACTTTTAGCCTAAAAGCCTTGGTGGAAACTGTTCCAGGATTTTTGGTCATTTGAGTGTAGGGGGCGGCTGTGTAACTGGAAACCCCAAGCACTTTGTTCGCACTGTCCACTTCAGGTACCGCGTGCGTCTGTAGACGTTCACGAAAACTTACTTTTAAAAAGGCCTGTGAATACAAGGCTTCGAGTGCAGCTCTCCTGGTGACACACTCGGTCACAGGCCCTTCGTAACCCTGAGGGTGGGGGATATTTTGGACCGGTGACCTCACCGGGCTGCTTGGTTTACTAATTTTACGTTTGCCGGGAGAGGACAAAAGCTTCGCTCCCAGCTAAGGAAACGGGCTTTGGGCTCTCTGATTTCATTACGTTACGCATTTCTGTCCAGGTGTGTGGACATAAACGTGGGGAATCATGAAGACTTCATTTACAGAAACCATTCAAGAGTGACCTTTAGGCGTCCTTGATGACGGGTGTGGGAAGCTGAAGACACCGGAACATTCCACGACTGTTTTCTCTTGGTGCTCCCCTTTTTGTCCGTGTTACACGTTAATGGCCCGGAACATTGGCTTGTTGTAAAGGAAGGAACTGTGGGGGAGTGGGCCCTGAAATGGCGCAGGCGGGATGCTTCTGGTTGGGGACGGGCAGTGGCCGACCTGCGCCCTTGCCGCCATGTCATCTGCCCGGAGTAGCTGGTATGGCCGGTTCTCTTAGTGCATATGGGCCTGCCCTGAATCACCGTGAACCTCAATACTGCAGGACAATAGCAACCTGTCTCCAGTTGCAGGTAAAGAGACTCCTTTCTGTGACGGTAGGAAGCGAATGCCATTTCTCCACCTTTCTGTCCATCGGGGCCTGAGAACCTGGGGCGTTGCAGCCAGGCTTGCTGTCCGTTCTCATCGGCACAGGTAGACCGTCAGACACAGGGCTGTGTGTGCTGAGAGGCCTGGCCGCTTTCTGTGCTTGTGTAGCCAACAGTCTGTTGAGGGTAGATTTATTTACTGCCGTTCACAGGAGCCCTGGTGGCGTGGCAGTCACTCGCTTGACTACAGTTGGAACCTGCGTGGCGGTGCTGCAGAGGAAGTCCCCGTGGTCCCCTCCCATTGCAGTGACAGCCAGGGAGCCCGGTGGGGCGCGCCCACCACCACCAGCAGCCACTCTTCAGAACTGCTGGCGTTATCCCTGTGTCGTCTAGGCCAACATGTAGAGTACGTGACAGACTGTCTTCGAAAGGCTGTCGGGGTGACCTGCACCCCTGCCATCAAGCTGATTGCGACTCGTAGCAACCCTGTGGAGGAGTAGAACCCACTCATCTCGTTTCCAAGGCTGTGATCGTCGGCAGACGGCCAGGTCTTTACTACGGAGTGGCTGCTGGCTTCCAACCCGATCTTTCGTTGGCAGCTGCGTGTTTAACCGCTGTGCGCCAGGGCTCTTTTCCAGGGGGGCCAGGGAGTTAAGGAGCAAGGGGTCGAAGTTGGAAGCACTGGTTAGTTCTTAGTTTATACTCTACCTTTTATGGAGGTGCTTCCAGGACTGTAGCTGAATATGGTTGTCTGTATCTAGTCGGAGAAGAATCGGGAATCGACTGTACTTGCAGCTTGAGAGGTCCTGCAGCTGCAGGAAGTTGCTGCACTTCTGCGTCGTAAGTTAGGCTGCCCGTCCCATTGCACGACGGTTTTGAGGCCCTGAGTCTACATTGAGTTGGCATTTGATGTTGCTTAGAAAGTAGCAGAGCCTGGATGTGAACCCTGGTCCTGGGTGTCCCCGTGGAGGTACTTGGAGCAGGTACTTATTTGTGACAGACCAGGAGAACGGACAGCTGTGATTCCGTGTCTGCCCCCTGGGAACATGAGATCGTGGTCCGGAGAGAGGTCTGCTAGCCACACCCTTTGCTGGGCTCTCCCGATGGTCCACAGTGCCTTTATTTGTCCAAATCTTCACCTCTCTGCGATGCGGGCACCAGGCCTGGCTGTCTGTTGAAAAATTCCCGCCCCCACGAGATGCAGGCTCCCTGAGCACTGTTGGCTAACTTTCACCCCCAAGACCGACGCCTGTGGGGCTTCCCTCCCGTTAACACCCCTGGCCTCCCCTTCCCTCTTCCAGCTTGCCCCATTTCCACCTATTTTTCTTCCCAAAGCCGGAAGGAGCTCTGGTGGTGCAGGGGTTAAAGCATTTGGGTGATCATCAGAAGGTCAGTGATTCAAATCTACCAGCTGCTCCACGGAGTAAAGATGAGACGGTCTGCTTCTGTGAAGATTCACAGTCTTGGAAACCCGGTGGGTCACTTTGAGTCGGAATCAACGTAACGACAGTGAGTTGGTTTTTGGTTTTCTTCTTTGGCAAGGCCCCAGGACTTGGGGGACCGTTCCCAGTGCCTCCCTGTGCTTGAGCACACAGCGCCCGGATGGCTCCTGCACGAGCGGCATCCCCACTCAGCTGGCTTCCCGGAACGTCAGGCCAGTCGTGGGTGGCCCTGTCCATGGCCACCTCTGTTCTCCACCCACTCGCCTCACAGCCCTCACCTCTCTGCAGGCGATGCGGTACATCTGTGGTGTCCTCGGGCTGGTCCGAGGGTCTGCTGACTCATGTCCCCAGATGAGGCGTTCACACTGCCTGCCACGTTGTCCCAGTCTTGCCGGGGCCTCCCTGCCTTCGCTCTCCCTCCTGGCCGACGCCTCCCGGTGCCCCCTGAGCACTGAGTCTCGGGGCCCTTGCGCTTGTGAGCCCCGCTTGGCTTCTCTGAGGTTCCGTGGGCACAGCCCCCCTCTTCCCGAGTTGGCCCCAGTTGGCACCTTTTAAATACCGTTGAGTGGGCGATACAAGCTGAGCTGAGGTGCAGAGCCCTGGGCCGGGCCGACCGCACTCACTCTGGCCAGCACGGAGTGGGCAGGTGGCCTGGGAGCTGAGCAGGGTCAGACGTGGCGTGTGTTTACCGGAGTGGGGGAAGGAGGGGACGGACAGGCACTTCAGTAAAGATGCGAGATGGTGCAGGCCCTCCTCAGGTCCTGGAGGGCTCAGCGGGGGCTTGCGCCCAGTCCTCACTGTCTTCCTGAGTTGGCGGAGCCCGGGGAAGTGCAGGGTGGGCAGGGGCCCAGGACACCCTGACCACCCTGCGGGATGGCATCCACCTTCAGTAGTCCTAAACATCACTAATGCCGTCAGTGAAATAGATCCCAAAAAACGAACCTCACTGCTGGTGGAGTTGGATCCGACCCATAGCAACCCCTCCTTGGGTTTCTGAGGCGGTATCACTACGGAAGTAGATCGCCCAACCTTCCTTCCGAGGAGTGGCTGGTGGGTTTGAGTCACCAGCCTTCTGGTTAGCAGTCATCAAGTGCCTTAGGCACTATGCTACCAGGGCTCCTGAGATATATTACAGGGGCTTTAATTAATCATCGCTCCTGAGGGGATGTGGAAATCCCCAGCAAAGCTTCAACGAGTCCAAAGGGACCGTAGAAGTCGGGATGGGGTTGATGGTCAGAAGATAACAAAAGGACAGTTATGAGGCCATTTGAAAATTTCAGATGTGCTGCCTCTGGCTCTTCAGTGGGGACATGGGTACCGGGAGGCTGGGGCTTAGCTGGGAACCTGGCTGACTGCATCTCCATGGCCACTTCCCTCTCCTGGCCCGTGTTGTCACACACCCTAGATGTCTCCTGTCCACATGCCTCAGTTGGCCTGAGGGCCCCCCCCCCCGGCTTCCCCTCTCTGCCCCTCTTCTGTCCTTCCACTTTCTTTCCAAGGAAGCACCTGTCCGTGCCTCCCTGGAGGCCTCCCCCCAACCAAGGTGAAGTGTGAGCACCCCTTCCCACTCCCCGCCAAGAGACAGAGTCACGGTGGTGCCCTGTGCCGGCCTGGTCCCACCCTTGCTCTGCCCCTGCTGCTGTGTGACCTTGACAGTGTGTTGAGCCTCTCTGTGCTTTCATTCTGCGTTTGAGAAATGGGAGGAGGATGGCCGCTGCTTCAGGGGAAGTTGTCCCGATTAAACGGATAACACATGAGCCGTGTTGACAACGCGCTTGGCCAGTGTGTTTTGTACATTTCAGTGTGGCTTCTAGGGGCGGGGTCAGGTTGGCTACAGGGGCCTTTGTGGGTGGACCCTGGGTCTCCTCAACACCCTGGAGCAGGTCCCCATCTTAGCTGGGCTGCTCCAGGTGGAGCTTGTCCCTTCGCTTCCCTTGGGCCTCCTAGTGCCCTGCGGCTCTCGTGTGAACTCACCCTCCCCTTGCACTGTAGCTGTACGTTATTAGAAAAGTCTGCAGTCGTCTTCGTTGCCGTGAGTACAGAACACCCCGCACTGTCCCCAGCTCCCCAGTGCTGACGCCGCACGTCCTTCCCTATGTCGGTCAGAGGTGTGCGGTTAACCCCGGCATCTCCAGGCTTTCCACTATGTCCTTGGACCCCACCCAGGGCCCTCCTGGCACTGGGCGGTGTGCCTTTCAGTCTGCGTTTCTCTGATGTCTCCTCGTGGTTAGACAGTGGCACGAGTAGATGGGGTGATAAGCCCTTCCTGTCCCATCAGGGGTTAGCCTTATTTCTTCAGGCTTTCTGGTCTCTCCACTCTCCGTCTTTGGTTTTGGCCGTGCCGTCGGCCTCCCCAGTGATGGTGTAAAGTGTAGGCCACTGAGACGCGCCATTCAGGCTCCTCTGCGTCTGGCCGCTCGCCGTGTCGGTGCTGGCGCGTCCCTGCTGCAGGCCGGCTCTGCTGGCCGTGGGAAAGGCTGCGTGGAGGGCTAGACAGGCCACTGTCCCCTGCGCCTGCAGGAGCTAAGGTTGCCTCTGCCCTTGCTGTGCCTCTCCGCTGCCCGCCACGACTGTGCAGGTCTGAGCCCAGCTTCCCAGGGCGGGGAATGCCTGTGAGCACCGAGCTCTGAGTGTCCTCTAGATGCGTTCAGCCGGCAGGAGGTAAAACGCGAGCCCCGGAGAGTGAGCTGTGCTTCCAGACAGCAGCAGCGTTGAAGGCCAGCTGTGCGGCACGTGGTGTTGTCTGCGGCTGGTGCTGTCCCGGCAGCTGGTCTGGTGTGCGGTGACAGGGAGCCTTGGAGCGTGGTCTCCCTCTGGTCCCCACAATGGCACCCGGGGGTCTGTGGGGTTGCTGGGCCCGAGCCCTGTCCTTGGGGTTGACCGTCTGACTGTAAGTGCGCTGAAGCTGCTGTTATGTCCTTAAACCAAAAGCAAAGAGCAGAAGCCCCGACGCGTTGCTGGCCGTGGATGCTAGTGCATGCGACCCCTGTCTGCAGAGTGGACTGCTCCGTAGCGTTGTTCTTGGCTGTCAGCGTTATGGAAGCAGGCTGCCAGGCCTTTCCTCAGCACCTCTGCTGGTGGGTTAGAGCCACCACCAGCCTTTGCTTAGTGGAAGTGTTAGTGTTGTTGGGTGCTGTAGTCGATCCCAGCGCAGAGTGACTCCGTGTGACGGAGAGAGCCGCCCTCCAGGGCCCAGGCTGTAATCGTTACGGGAGAGGTCGCCTGGTCTTTTCTTCCGCAGAGGGAGCTGTGGTCTCCATTGCTGGCCTTTCGGTTCCCGGATGAGTGCAAGCAGGTGTAGCTGGAATCCCTGGATTCACGTACAGCGTCCGTGTCGTCCGTGTCGGAAGCAGTAGTGCCCTGACTTGGCTCATCCCGACACCCGCCCTGGCAGCCTGCTGAGGGCCTGATGACACAGCCCTGGTTGGAGGGTACAGTGACTACGTCTGCACTTAAAAAGGGGGGTGAAGGGCAGACGCCTTCCCTCTGTGCACATGAGACGAAGAGGCCGGGTTACGGTGTCAGGGCACCAGGAGGCACCCCACAGGGCTGTTGGGGGCCGCACGCTGCTCTCCAGAACTCTCGGAATTTCCCGCCCGCCCTTCTGAGATCCTAGTGCCATGTGGGAGGCGGGCCCTGGGCTGCTGAGGCTGCAGAGCTGTCCCCGTGCCGTGTGTGAGCTCGGGGGGACGCGGGTCGGGCAGGGAGCGGACAAGGGCCTTCCATCTCAGCGAGTGTAGGAAGGGCAACGTGGACAAGACCGACCTGCTCTTTGTAGTTCACGTGCCAAAATGGTTTAGCCTTTAAAAGATGTCTGCCAGCGTTACTTGAAAGCTCACGGTCAAACACGTACGGGGCGAATTTAAATCCTGTGAGAAAACAGCCCCCGCTGGGACATTTGAATCCGGACGGAGCCTGTATTGGTGTCCAAGGCTTGTTTCAGGTCTGCAGCAGTGCGTGGCAGGCTGGGGTCAGGAATGGCCAGGTGAGGGAGGGTGGGCTGTGTGTATATGTCCAGGTGAGGGGGCAGGGGCGTGTGTCTGTCCAGGTGAGGGAAGGTGGGCTATGTGTATGTCCAGGTGAGGGAGGGTGAGGTGTGTATATGTCCAGGTGGGGGAGGGTGGGCTGTGTGTGTCTGTCCAGTTGAGAGGGAGTGAGGTGTGTGTCTGTCGAGGTGAGGGAGGGTGGGCTTACCTGTATGTCCAGGTGAGGGAGGGTGAGGTGTATGTATGTCCAGGTGAGGGACGGTGGGCTGTGTGTATATGTCCAGGTGAGGGAGGGTGAGGTGGGTATATGTCCAGGTGGGGGAGGGTGGGCTGTGTGTGTCTGTCCAGGTGAGGGAGGGTGGGGCGTGTGTCCAGATGAGGGAGGGTGGGCTATGTGTATGTCCAGGTGAGCCATGTGCTGCCTTTCAGGTCATACTCAAGGGAAGAGGGCCACCTGTGTGCCTGTCGTTTCTGTCATCTCTGTGGTCTTCCCTGGGAACCGTGGCTTTGGAGTAGTGCTGTGTGTCCTGTCTCTGTTGGTGACATTTCGAAAGTCGAGATTGAGAAGTGTCATCCTTCCCCCGGCTGCCGTAAGAGAGCGCCACTGGGAGGCCCGTAAGGGCAGAAGGGGCTGTCTCGCGGTCTGTGGCCAGAAACCTGAAGTCGGTGTTGCAGTGCCGTGGGGAGGCCTTCCTTGCCTTCTCCAGCTGCTGCTGGCCCCGTGGCCCCTGGCTGCACTCTGTCTAAGTGGCTGTGTCCGTCTGTCCTTCTGAGTCTCCTGCTCTCCTGCAGTGGGGCTAGGTCTCACTTGAGTCTAGTACGACTTCAGGGTAACTGACAACATCTTCAAAGACTTGTTTGCCTAGTGGGGCCGTGTTCACAGGGGCTGGGGTAGGCCCTCGCCTCATCTCTTCTGGGGAGTGGTTCAGTCAGTAACACAGCCTCAGATTTGAAAGCTGACCACAGCAGACCCTGTGGCCCGTCTGTGCTGCCGGCAGGCCCTGTGCAGGCTCTTCTGGCTGCTGGCACAGCAGACACGTCTCAGTGTGACCCACACACTGCTCCGCACGGGGCCCTTGTGCTGCTAGACACAGAACAGCATGTGCTTCAGTTGACTGTTCTCAACGAAAAAGCAAGAGCAGACTTCTCTTAAAAACTTAATGACGTCGCTCTCAAATTCCGCTTGTTTCAAAACCTCAGAGAGGTGGAGTGAGTGAGTTCCTTCCTCAAGCAGTCAGCTTCTTCTCTCGAGAGCAGCAAAGTTAAACAGGCACTCCATGCGTCTTTCATCCGTTTACGTGTTTATATGTTATGGGATCCATTCTGACCACAGCGCCCCTAGAGGACAGAGTGGAACTGCCCCACAGGGTCTCCAAGGCTGTTGGTCTTCACGAAAGCAGATCCAAGGAAGTGGGTGTGGTTTGGGCTTTGCTTCGCTTACCCAAAGATCACAGCCTTGGAAATGTTATGGGGCAGTCCCACTCTGTCCTCTAGGGGCGCTGTGAGTCAGAATCCACTGCAGTGGGTGTGGTTTGGGCTTTGCTTCTGTGAAGATTGACAGCCTTGGAGACCCTGTGGGCAAGTCTGCTGTGTCCTCTAGGGTTTGAATAGGAATCAGCTTGATAGCACACAACAAAAAAAAAGAAAATGCCAGCGTTTTGTGTGTGTGCCCAAGTTTGCACTGTTTGAGGTGTCGTGTGACATGTACAGTGTCATTGTGAGGAGTGACGGCTGCGCCTTCACTCTTGGAGGTACCCCAGCTGGCGCCAGCAGCAGTGAGGACATTGGTGAATGGTAAAGGTCGTCTGATGTCTTTTTGCCGACTCCTGGAATGTGATGCAATGCCCCAGAAAGGCTTTGTTTTACTGGGTGGTCTCTCATGAGATGCACTCCACTCTCTCTCTGCATGCCAGGGGCTCAAGCCTGTACGGTTGGTTATATGTTTATACCTAAAGGAACGTTCTGGTAGCGTAGTACTTTGGGCTTGCACTTCCTTATAAGGACGAGTATAAGGTGGTACAAACAGATGCCGTGTGCTTAAAGGTGCAGAATGGTTTCATCTGGGCTTGTGGGGGCGCCTCTGCACACTTGGTGTCCTGTGTGTGGCTCCGCGACGGCTGTGGCCGCCAGCCTCGGGAGGGGAGCAGCTCTCAGCATTAGGTGTGACCGTGACGCACTCACTTGCCGGTGAAATACGAGCATGCCCTTCCTTGACGGAAACACTTTGAAAATGGTTTTAACATACACCCTCCACCCTGCGGTCGATGCAGACTCACAGCGCCCCCAGCGGACAGAGTCGAAGTGCCCCACAGGGTTTCCAGGGCACCGGGTCTTTGTGGAAGCTGACTGCTCCGTCTTTCTTCCGCAGAGTGGGTGGTGAGCGTAACCACCACCTTTCGGTTCGTGGCCGAATGCTTTAACCACTGCACCACCAAAAAATACATAGCTTCTTGAAAATGATTTTAGGAGCCTGGGAAAAAGCATGGGATTGCATATTAACCTGGAAGATACTTTGATGCAGACGGGAAAGAGGGAGCCTGTGTGTTTGGCCCTTGGATCCTGGGGACACCCTTGGGTTGAAGGGCCCCGTTTGGTGTTGTGTGCTGGGACGAACGCTCGGCTGGGCCCCTGACGGGGAGGAGTAAGGGATGGGCTGCTGCCTGTGAGGCTGGGAACTACTGCTTGGCTGTCAGGGAGTGACCAGACTAGGCCGCGGTCTTTCCGTCCCTCCATCAGATCCCCTCCCACACGGTGACCCCGTTCGACATTGGTTTCCATGCACTTAACATTGTTTTACTTGTGGTGAAACACGTAACGTAAAAGTTGCCATCTGACCATTCTGAGTGTATCAGTTAGTGGCATTAATGACACTCCCTGTGTCATACCACCAGCCCCACTACCCATTTCCAAGCCCTGTCTGTCCCCCGTGTAGTCAGCGCCCCACGCCAGCCCCTCGTAGCCAGCCGCCGTGTGTCTGTGTGTCGGCCCGTCCTCGGTATCTGTCCTGCTCCGACTCCTGTCACTTGGCAGTGTGTTTCCATCCGTGCACTGTTACGTGTTTGTTCTCTGCACCTCGGACCTGACGGGGAGCTTGAACCTGTGTGCCAGGCACGAGAGTGGCGTGTAACGCTCGTGAACCGTCTCGTACATCCGGATTGCCAGGCTGCGGGAGACTGGCCTGGGAAGGACTTCCGGGGAAAAGGACAGGTGGCACGCGACTCCGTCCCCAAGTCTCCTCTCAAGGCCACACGCGGCAGGGTGATTGAGGGCTTCTCACACAACGTGCCACGAGGCAAGTGGGTCCGGGGTGCACCTAGGTGTCGGCCCTCTCAGCCCTCTGGGTCCCGAGGGGCTGCAGGCAGCTGCTACCCTTACCCAGGACCCACAGTCAGTCTTTCCTTCCCCCGGGCTGCAAACGCAACACGTGGAGAAGCTGTGCTGGTGTGTAAAGGTGCTGCCCGTCAGGGGGCCTGGTCCACGAGGGCTGGTTCTGCAACCACTGTGGTGCGAGAGGTGACCTGTACGCGGACCCGAGTGTCTTGGCTGCGCCGTGTGCCCAGGATGCTGTAAACAGTGATTCCTGACCCTCTGATACTTCAGGAAGAAACAAGGGAATGCGTGATTACCCTGAGGAACAAACATGCGTGTAAGGTGGGTTCTCACTGCTGTGCTATTTATGTGTGACCTTCCTCTTGGGAATCGTGTCTGACAGGTGACACTCCAGAAACTCCCAGAACCGCTGCAGTGTGGTTTCTGGATGGTGACTGAAGAGTGACCACGTAGGCAGTGAAGGTGTCCAGCTGTGAATCAGAGGGTTGGGGGTTCAAGGCCACCCAGAGGCCCTTCGGAGGACAGGCCTGGTGGTCTGCCTCCAAAGCACAGCCATTGAGAACCCCACGGGGCCCAGGGCTGCTCTGACACACGTGAGGTCCTGTGTCGGATCTCGCTCTGACCACAACCGGCTTGGGGAGAATTTGTCTGCCTTCATTTCACGAATGATCAGACCTATCCCAAGAGAGAGACACAGGGCCGACTGGATCCAATGACGTGGAGCCCTTGCCTCTCGTGTTTATGCCAGTGTTGCCCATGAAAGCCCCGGGTCTGGAGTGGTCGCTCTCTGGCCTCACTCTGCGAGCAGTGTAGCCTGACATTAATTGTTTATTTAATATTTTTGGTGTGTATTTTTGGTGAAGGTTGACACAAGAGGTTCCCATTTAATAGTTTCTACACAGGTTGTTCAGTGACATTGGTAGCATTTTCACAGAGTGCCAACACTTGCATAATTTCCATTCTGGTTGTCCCATTTCTATGCATCTAGTTTCCCTGCCCCTGCCGTCTCAGCTTTGTTTGGAAGGAAGGGCTGACTGTTTGGTCTCATAGAGGTGCAGTTTAGTGCAGTGCTTATAGCTGACAGTCTTTATTTTTCAACCACCTTATTATTTAGCTAAAGGTGACCTCGGGTTAGTTCCAGTTTGAGGTTGGAAGAGTCTGTCAGGGCAGTAGTCTTGGGGAGTCCTCCACGATATTATTTTTAATAACAATTTATTGAGGTGAAATTCATACACCCTAAAAGGAACCATGATAAAGTGTCTGTACAAGGTGTGCACCCACCTGTCTGTCTGGTTCCCCCTGTCTGTCTGGTTCCCACCTGTCCAGGGTGTGCACCCACCTGTCCGTCTGGTTCCCACCTGTACAAGGTGTGCACACACCTGTCTGTCTGGTTCCCACCTGTCCAGGGTGTGCACCACCTGTCCCTCTCCTTCCCGAACAGTCCCGTGCCCTCCCATGCCTGGTTTGCAGTTAGGTCGAACCTTTGTTACTGGGAGGTTGAGCACATCACATGTTGTTACAGTAACTTAATGGAACCAAAGGGGTGTTGGGAGCTGGGGTGTGGCTGGGGCGATGGGCTTCTGGCCTTGGTGGGTGACATCTGTCACTTTGACCCTCATGTCCTGTCTGTAAAACAAGGGCAGGACCACAGAGGGCCCGTGATGAGCCACCGCCCAGCTGCTGGCTCCTGGTGCCCCTCGTGTGAGAGCAGGACTGCCCTCCCCAGACTCTGGGTAGCTGGTTGGGGACGCGGATCGCCAGGCCTCTCCACTGAGCGCCTGTGAGTGGATTCGAGCCTCCAGCCTTCAGGTTTGCAGCTGAGCTGTTCCCTCTTTGCCCCCTGGACCGTCATTGCACAGACTCTCGGAGCGCCATGTCCAGTCTAGGGATGGTGGCCGCCATCCTATCTGAGAGCATTGCAGAAGATTTAATAAAAAATTGTGTTAAAGTATGTATTACAAAAAGTTTGCCATTTCAGCCGTTAGGTGTGTCCAGTCCAGACACGAATGACACTTGCCATACTGTGTGGTCACCACCACTGTTCTTCCTCAGAGTTACCCCCCCCCCCAAACAAGCTGGATACCCCTTCTTGAGTCGCCTCTGGTAACTGCTAATGAACTGTGGTCTCCATGCATTTGCCCGTCCATTCTAGAACATTCAGTGAGAGCGTGCAGTATGTGAGGTTGATGGGTTCACTCAACGTAATGTCCAAGGTCTGTCCGTGTTGAGTGTGCACAGGGCCTCGTGGCTCCTTACCAGTGAGTGGGTGGTCCGTTGTGTCATGGGCACATGTTGGTCCACTCATGTTGGTGGGTGGGCAGTTGGCTGCTGTGAATGGTGCAGTGGTGAGCACTGGAGACGGCTGTCAGTCTGTTCCTGCCCCATTGTTGGGCTGCTGCATCAGGCAGCTTCGTGCCTGAGGCACTTGACTGCTAACCAGGAGTCTGACGGTTCAAACCCACCAGCCACTGCTCGGAAGGAAGGTTGGGCAATCTACTTCCTTAGTGATACTGCCTCGGAAACCCAGGAGGGGTCGCTATGAGTTGTGTCCAACTCGATGGCACACAACCACAGCAGCAGCAACAGCAGCAGCAGTAATTCGACGTTGAACTATTTGAGGAGGCACCACGCTGTTGCCGTGGTTTACAATCCTGCCAGCCTTGTGAGTGTCAGGTGTCACTGATGGTCCAGTGTTAGCAAGGATGTTTGAGGGTTTGGCATTAAGAAGCAATGGTATTAGGTCATTTCAAACACATTGGGAGTTAGGCTGCATGTCCGTTCTGCATGGGTCGGGAAAGGTGGCTTTGTCTGCTATGGTCTGGGCCACACAGACACAAGGGAGGGTCCTGAAGTGCGGGGTGGACGTGCTGCTGTACGCAGCTCTGTGGCCAGGCATTCCGAGGCCGGGCGCCCCAGAGCTGGGCATTCTGTGCAGGAGGTGGGGCTCCTGGCAGTGAGAGGCCTGGTCTGGGAAGGCTGGCAGCATCCCCTAACCCCAGTCCCTCTGACTCTCTGGACAAGTGGAGCCCCACTGAGTGGGTGGTGGACACAGACAGGCCTCTGAGCGTGTGCAGGTGAGAAACAGCCTCACAGCTGAGTTGCACCTGGGAGGCGAGACACGGCCTGAGCCGGGGCTTCCAGGGCTGAGGCGTTGAAAAGTTGTGTTTGTGGGTGCAGTGGTGGTTGAGTAGGACTTTATTATGTGGCCTGGACATGTATGTTCATCTGTATGCACGACAGATTTCACAGTACATGTTTTTTATGTGAAAAGAAAACCACATACATGCACAAATGGAAGCATACATGCAGATGTGTGCACACAGGTGTATGCACACATACACACTTGCACATACACATGCATGCACATGCCTACCCATGCATAAACACACATGTTCACACACGTACATGTTCACACACACACACACACACACGTACATGTGGCCTCATGCACCAGTGCCTCAGAACGGTTCCTTCTGCTCTGACTGCCTGCTGAGAATCTGCATCTCCCAGAGGCACTAGATCAGAACGCCCAGGTAACAAGCTCCCC
>NW_006921943.1:2803010-2815259 GCF_000298275.1 Orycteropus afer afer | reverse complement strand
AGCCACGGGCAGCGCTTACTAAATAAATCATTACCACGAAGCATCCCGAAGGGAAGAGAACCTTCAGGAAAGCAGCACCCCTGCAGTGCGCGCGAGCCGCTGGACCGCGTGACGGCAGCGGACGTAACTTCCGGTAAGCGGGACCCGTGCGGCCGGGCCCTGATGAGGCACTGTCTCCAGAGAGCAGACGGGGTACTTCCTGTGGGTTTCCCAGCGAAGCTTCTGCTCAGAGTACCGCCTTGGAAGGGATTACCCTGCTAGGTTACGAGCCTGCATGACCATACTCAGCAAAGCCCGCCTGACTCTCGGGCCCCTCGTGTCTGATCTCCTGCGTGTTTGCGACCCCAGGTTGGTGCAGAACCGGGGGGGACTCCGCCGAGCACTTTTTACTCTGGTTTTAATCCTAGAGGTTCCCTGCCGTTTGCCGAGTTCTTTTTCGGGATGGGTTCTCTTTAGGATTTGAGGAACTAGTTGCAAAGCACTACTATTCCCGGGGGAGATCTGGTGGCATAGTGCCTAAGGCACTTGACTGCTAACCAGAAGGCTGGCGGTCCAAACCCACTAGCCACTCCTCGGAAGGTTGGGCAATCTACTTCCGTAGTGATACTGCCTCGGAAACCCAGGAGGGGTCGCTATGAGTCGGGTTGACTCGCTGGCACGTAACAACAGCACCACCATTCCCGGAGAAGCAGCCTCGGCCGCTGATCAGGGGCCGCAGCGTCCATCTTGGGAGAAGTGCTTCGTGGTGCTTACACGTTTCCGGGAAGGAGGTGGGACGCGCCGGGAGCTTTTGCGGACGTGTTTTCTCGGCCACGCACCCGTGACGTAAACGCGCTCACGTACAAACGCCGGAAAGCGGACGTCTCCGCGTGGGGCTGCCTCCCCGGTGGGGTCCTCGGTAGCCACCTGCCCTGTAGGTGGTGTTGAGCGGGGCACCTTTACCGTTCCCCTCTCCGTGGCTTCGCTGCACCCCAGTCCCCACCTGTCCGGGACCCCAGGTCCAGCACGTTCTAACCTGGTGTATGAGCTGACGCTGGGGATTAGAAATGTGAAAAGACAGTAAATGGCAAAGAAGAAATCGGAAGCTGGATCGCGGCTTGCGTTTGGACGAGGAGCTCGGGGGTGGGATTTGAAAGGGAGAGCTGGAAACCCACAGTATTGGGCTCAGGATTGGAGTCACAGAACCCCGTACTAGCAGTGCTGCCAGGGTCCATGTGTCTGGTCGCACAGCCGTGCACAGCCCGGGCGCGGTTGGAAGGGTCAGTGAGACTGCTGATGGTTCCCCTCCCAGGAGGGAGCCATCTAGTAGATGACGACTCCGTTTGATAGAGTAGGAGTGCTTGGCTGTCATCTTTCAGGAAGGAGCTCCAGGGGTGCAGCGGTTAAAGCATTCAGCTGCCAACCGAAAGGTTGGTAGTTCATACCCATCAGCAGCTGCCAGGGAGAAAAATGAGGCAGGCGGCTTGTCTAGATTGACGGCCTGGGAGACCCTGTGGGCAGTTCCTGTCTGTTCTCTAGGGGCGCTGTGGGTCGGAACTGGCAGTGCGTGTGGTTGGCAGGAGTCTTTAAAGGAGCAAATCGCCGGGGCTCCTCCCTTGGAGCCTCCCTGGGTGGGTCTGAGCTGCTGACCATCGTCCCACCAGGGCTGCTGCTTGTTGTGTGCCACCGAGTCGGTCACGACTCAGAGCAGCCCCTGGGACACTGCAGTTGCCCTCGGGTTTCCCAGACTGTCACCTTTACGGGAGCAGATTGCCAGTCTTTCGCCCTTGGAGCCCCGCTAGGTGTGTGTTCAGAGCACTGGTTGGTGGTCGAGTGCTTAACCACTGTGCCACCAGGGCTGCTTCCAGGGGTGAGTGGCAGTGAGAAGTTGTCTGAGGTGCTCCGTGCGTGCCTGGAAGCCAGAGCTTAGGACGGAGAAGCTACGGTGCCAGGAAGGCTGCTGGGGCCACCCCGCCTAGGGGCACACCCCGGGTACGGCTGAGCCCTGGGTGTCTTACCCTTCGGTCTGAGCCTGGGCCTCACCGGCTCTTGCCTAGCTGTTGAGGGGGGATTGCCAGGTATTGGCTGGGCACCAGCAGTTCCTGCTCAGTGGTCCGGATCCGGCTGCCCAACAGGCCCTGGCTCGCACCCCAGCAGGTCCCAGGGTTCGGAAAAGCAGAGCCGTGTGCTGCTGGGGCGGCTTAGCCGCCGGAGAGATGGCGCCGGACGGTGGGCTCCCCAGTTCCTCGGTGGCCAGAGTCCTCGTACGCGCAGGAGGGCTGTGGTGGCGGAGCCCAGTCCTTGAGGAAGGGGCACGTCCTTACTGAGGGACCTTCCCTAGCTCTGGATGAGTGAGAATCACGTGGCGGTTGCCGTGACCGCACGGCCGGTGGGAAGCAGAGAGGAGCAGGCCGTGTTTATCGAGCAGGAGGCCAGCAGCAGGTCGGCCGGGGGTGGGTGCAGACCGTGCGGCACCGCGGGGCCGCCGCACCTTCTCATTTCCGTGGCTCGCTAACTGAGAGGCAAGCGCCCATCTCGGGTTCACGTCCTCTCTTTCCACGAAGGTGTGTGCCTGTGGAGCTAGCCGAGTGCACGTGGTGTGCATGGAGTTAGGCAATGCCTTTCTGAGCTGCGCCTGCAACCTGTGTATCGTGCTGGGGGCCGACCCCTGTGCGTAGGAGCCATCTGACCTTTGGCCAGATAGGAGCCTTCTAGCACATTCTGGGCCCAGAGTGATTTTCTGGTGCCGCGTCACTGAAGTTCATAGCCTCTCCTCTGAACTTGACGTGTATACAAGTGGGCAGGCCTCCGCGTTTTGTCCTCCGGGCCTGTGCTCTTCCATGCGCCTCCCTGCTGAGCCTGGGCCCCCCAAAGCACACCTCACCCCGCACTACCTGTACCCTGAGGAGCACATCCTGGACAAGGGCTCTGGAGCTGTAGGGGTTTCTGGTGCTTTGGGGTGTAGGACGTTGGATGAGAAGGGGAGGAAAGTGGGGCACAAGGAGAAGGAACCCTCAATTTAGGGGCACGTACCTGCCATCGGGAGCTCTGTTTTGAAAGATGGTCTCTCTGGCAACCAAAGGCTCAGCACATGTCATCACTGGATGCAGCCACGGTCATTGGGTCCTTGGGAAACGTGGGCGAGCAAGTGGTGCGGGGACGGTTCGTTTTCAGGGACAGCATTGGCCACCTGCACAGTGTGACATTTTCTTCCAGTAAGCCGGCCAGGCTGACGGCAGAAGACTCCTACTCAGTCTGATCGCTCTGCCCCCAGGACCAAGGGCAGGGTGTGTGCGTGGGGGTGGGAGCTTTGATCTTCAGAAAGGTTCCTCGTTATGTCTTGAATTTCCTCTCACTCAAAGCTGTTGTGTGTGAGACGCCTTGGGCCTGGAAAAACAGCTCCTTCCTCGCCCTGAAGGATCACCCGTGACCGGTCCCCTCACCACGCTAGATTGGCCGGACTTTGTGGTTGAGTAGGGGCTGACGTTATCATGAGGAGTTACGGGGGAGTTGGCCTTGTTTCTCCTTTTTCACTCCACATCAGGGAACTGCAGGTGGACTTGATCTTTCCAGCTGAGAACTTGCTGTGATGTCTACCAGGTGTGTTTGAAGACCCCCCTTTAGGCAGCGTGGCGGGGTAAATGCTGTGGGTGTTTGACACTGTGTTCTCATCAGGAATTGCTGTTTGTGGACAGTCTTCGACACATCACTCCTCCAAAGTGGCTGGAAGGACACACTGCTTTCCAGGGGCTGTGTCCACTGGTGAGAAACTAGGTCACGTCGCCATGGTTAGGGACGGCAGTGGGTCTGGACGCTGTAATGGGCTCTAGGACACGCACTGTACATACAGCTGTGTTTCTGTGTGCTCTGCCCTCCCATGATGCAGACCTGCTAACGCACCCATCAGTGTCTGTGTGATGGCCAACAAAAGCTCAGGTCATTCCTTCTGTGACATGCCTTTCAGCTGCCCTGCCCAGTTCTCCGCTGTTCAGGGAACTTTCACGGAGTAACTTGGAAAGCGACTGCCTGGGATTCCTTAGTGCTTGGTTTCCGGTGTGTGGTTTCTTCCGTGTGCTCTTGCTGAAGGGACGCTGGGCCTGACTCTGTGCTAAGCAGCATCCCCGGCAGGTGACGGCTAACGGAGCGCCTTACGGCTGCTGCACATAACGGCCTCTGTGGATTCTTGGGCACACATTGTTCTTTCACTCGATGGTGGGCTGGGACTTGGAGGCTCTGTCCCGGAGTGGACAGAGAAAGGGAGACCGTGCGGGATGGCTGCATTACAGATGTCTTTCTTATCCTGGGACAGGGCTGTTGCTTTTAGTAGACGTTGGAAAATGTGTATGTACGCCTGCGAGCGTGTGCGTGCGTATGAGTATGTGCATACATGTGCATGTGTGCATCTCTGTGTGTGTGTCACTGCCTGCGTGCATGTGTAAGTGCAAACATGTATGCATGTCTGATTATGTGTGTACATACACGTGCAATCTGCATGTGTGTGCACGTGTGTGAGTATGTGTGCTTGCCTGTATAATGCACACACTTGTGTGTGGTTGTGCGTGTGCCCAAGCGTGCGTGTGTGTGTGTGTGTGTGTATGACCTGGCTGTTAACTTACATGGAAGACCATACACAGCTTATTTTTGAAAGTGCGCATCAGCTTCTCCAGCCTTAGAAACGTGTGGCCAGTGAGGACTAGGTCTTACGTTGGGAGAAGACAGTGATCTCCGCGCAGCCTTTCTCCTAGAGAAGCGATGGTTAATCCTGCGACACTCTGCACTGGTCACAGCGCTGCGCGTCTATTTCATGCTCCATGAAAAGCTCACAAGCCCCTTAGAAACCTGGTTTTGGCTGCAGTTCACCTCAGCCCTTCTGAGTGGCCATGTTTGTTTTAAAAACAGAAACTGAGGTGTCTTGTTTTCTGAATTCTTTTTGCCCCTTTGGCTCTAATTATTTTTGTTCGGGGTGTAACAGGAGTCACGGCAAAACCTCAGTGCTCCCTGACCCGTGGAAGGGACAGGGGTGACTCGAGCTCTGTTTCTGTGGGGGCTGCTTCATGGGACGAAGACGTTCAGCCAAGGCTTGGACAGGCAGCTCCCGATGGAAACGCTGACAAGGTCGCTAGCCAACTCTGGCTCTACCACTGCTCCAGGAAGGCCGGATCCCGTAGCAGCGGGGACACCGGAGGCCCTTGATACGGAGGGACTTGGGGGACAGCCCCCCCCCAGGTCCCTGTCTCTTTCCATCGGATTTGTGAAGCTTGCTTTTTTTAGGGACACACGGGCAGGTCAGGTGATGCCTTACCAGGAGATGTGAGAACTAGTAGTGGTGATGTAGTACAGTAACACTGTCATTTCAGAGAGCAGGGAGAGAAGAAAGGAAAACAGGAAATACGAAACGCGCCTCCCCCAGTGTGCGTCCCTGGGAGGCCGTCACAGCCCCGGTGGCCGCTGGAGTTCCTGTGGACGGCTGATGGCCAGGGCGGAAAGTGGCTCGCTTTTGGGGTTCTCTGAGTATAACCAGTAACTCCGTCGTGCACTCAGGACCCCGCCCCCCACTCCCGCCTCCTCAGGCTGGACTCCCGGTCTTTCTGTCTCGGGAGAGGACGTGGGCCGCTTCGGCGGAAACGCGCATCGCAGGGAGCCTGTTGCCGCGTCAGCCTAACTGTTCCGTGTTGGCCAGCCTTGTGTCTGCACGTTCTCTCGTGGGGGGAGCTGCGGTCTCTCTCTGTCCTGAGCCACGATTTTAGTGGAGGTGGGGACGGTCGATGATGTTACAGGTCCGCCCCTGGGTCTGCGAGGTTCTCAGCACAAGGACCTTGGATCCAGACGATGGCTCTTCCCCCTGTCATCTTCTGGGCGGTAGTGATGTCCCCTCTCTGCTCTGAGTTTGGCTCGTTTAAGTCCCCTCGTTAGTCCAGGTGTTTGCGTGAGCCCATCCTGTTTGGGTTCCCTAGTGCTGCTCTGACAGAAATACCACCGATGGGAGGGCCTTAACAAACAGGAGTTTATTCTCTTACAGTTTGGAGGCTTTAAGCCTGAGTTCAAAGTGCCAGGCTCTAGGGGCTGGGTGAAAGCCCTCAGCCTTGGGCTTCAGCTCTGCCTCCTGCTCCCGGCCCACTGAAGCTGGAGGCCTTTCTTCACTCAGCTGCTGGCTGCTGAGACTGACAGGCCCAAGGTTGAGAAGTAAAAAGGCACAGTCCTGATATTACCAAACTACACGGCAGGCTGTTAATTCAAGTCCATTGAAAGTCCCAAGGTCAGCAGAGCATGGCAGGCTGCTGGACAGTGACACGACCAAATGCAGGTTTCAAGCATGCCGTAAGCTAGAGACCGTTCCCCTAGGCTTTTCCTTATATTCAGGAAGCACACTACATCCCTAAGGCAGCTACTCAGCTGCTCACAGTAGGTTCCACCATGGAGTTGATCACCAGTCTCGTCATGGGGAATACTACATCCAGCTGCCCAGCCAGTCAACCAGGCCCAGCCACGCTGACACCCAACCTTCCCCACCACACACCCCAGCAAGGGTGCCAGGCGCCATTTGCATTAGCTGTCTAGTCCCCTTGGTGGGCTGTGAGCACCTTATTTGCATAGTCCCACCCAGTCTTTTGGTGGGAGTCATAAGACCATGGCAAGAAAGGCCATAAAGAAGTACCCGTCACACGGCAGTACTTGCTGTTATTCGCTGGGAGAGGCAGAGTCACTTGACAGGAACCTTTGTTTTAGAAAACAGAACGTTGTCCTCAGTTGATGACTCACCCTCATTGCCATGTTTCTGAACAAGGCGATTTGAGACTCACCTTTAAAATGAGCGTTTCTGGCTGAAATGTCCACACACTATTCCTTGGCTGCTTCCAAATAAGGTTTGTTACAGGCGTCCCGCCGGCCTCCCTGTTAGTTACCCCCTGGGACGGGGGATTGCCCCGCCTCCACGAGTGGGGGCGGCAGTGGGGCGGTGGGCGAGTGCCGCCAGCTCCGGCCGCCTTGTTCGTGCCTCCTCAGAGGGTGGCAGTGCAGTCCGTCCATAATGGGTTATTGATTGTTCTGGGAGCGGCGCAGCCCAGGGCCTTGTCCTCAGTGGTACTTACTCTCCCAGAAGTGAATGGCTCCCTCATGGGGCTCCGGGGACCCCAGTCCGGCAGTATAAGCCCGTGATTGTCCACCGTGTACCGAATAGGTCTTCGGGAGAGGAACTCCACACTGTTGTCATGGAATTTCCCCCCATTTGTCCAGAGAATGAGCTTTTTGTCTCAGTTGCAAGATAAGTTTGTCCAGGATGTTAATGATGTATTTCAATTCATGGCCCATAACCCTGCAGTGGAACTAATAAAGCGAGCTGCATTGTCTCCGTGAGCACAAAACGAGCAGTGTTCGGGCACCAAACCGGCCCTGTGCGCCCTTGGCACATGTGGCGCACCCTGTCGCCGTGGACAGGGGTCCGGTTCCAGAGACCCACCCCGGGCTGGGCCTGGTGGACCACCCTGCACACGTCTGAAACGCTGTGTACCTGGAGATTTTGTTTCGAGGGCATTTTCCCTACCTCACCAGTTCCTCAAACTCCGCCCTAGGCCGGTTGCAAATTCTCCTGTAGCCAGGGTCCTGGCCCACGCAGAAGCGACCCCCAGGCCCACAGGTAGCCAGGGCCCCAGCCATGGGGACTGGAGCTGGGTCTAAGGTTGTTGCCGCCTGTCCTGTCCTTGCTGACGTCTCCCTGGAAGCTGGGGCTTCCTTCTAGAAGGTGGACCAGAGGGGAGAAGGGACAGGGGACCGGAGCCACTTCTCAGTGACAGATGGGGCTGGCCAGGGAAAGAGCGGCTGGAGACCACCAGCAGCTCCGGCAGAAAGTCGGGGTCTGGGAGGAGAGGCGGAGCCCTCAGCCCTTGGTTGCTGCCTCCGTGGCCCGTGTGCCACCGCGCAGACGTCAGAGGTGTTGTGTTACGACAGTGCACCTCAGGATCGGCGGGTATCTAAAGTCTGGGTCCGTCCGCTCCCTGGTGGCCTCCGCGTGGGTGGTTGGACGGTGCTGTGTCTGCCCTGCTTCTGCAGAGCAGCAGTGGCCCGGCCTCGCTCCGCCGCCGGGAGACGACACGGCCATGGAGACAGACGCGTCCCCACCCCCTGACAGAAGCTGGCTGTGCAGACCGAGGACAGGACTCCCACGCGGCTGCTTGGGAAGGAGAAGCCACGGGGAGCTGCCCAGGCGCCCCAGTCCACTGGGCTCCTCCTCGGAGTCGGGGGCTGGTGTCAGGCCGGCTCTCAGGTGGGTCTCTAATACTGGGGGCAAGACTCGAGCTCCCAGGGGAGGCTTTCAACGGCCAGGCCACGATGTTCATGTTCGTGGCATTGGTTTTTATTTCTTGTAACTTTTCCAAAGTGCCTTCCTTGGAGCCTTGGGGCTTCGTGGGGGCCCCTGAAAGGGAGAGACTGGGGCGGGGGGCGGAGCTGCTGGTCCACCCCCGGCGGCACCTCGTTGTTTTACATGCTGGTGTTTCAAATGAGGTTTATTTTTTTAAACTTCCTTTATGCAACGTTCCAAAATCCTTAACGCTGGGAAGCACAGCCAGAGTCCTGCACGTGTGTCTGCACAGCACCTGGAAGCGCAGTGACGTGTTAACGTCCTGCGACAGCTGCCTCTCTCCGAAAACTGCTTTCAGGGTCTCACGCCGTCTCCCTGTGGAGCCGACCTAAGGAGCAGCAGTCATTCTGAACGTCAGCTAATAGCCAGTGTGGACGGGAGGTGCTCGGAGTGTGAGCGTGCCAACGTGCTGATGGAGGAGTCGGCCTTGTGCCGGTGGCCTGCTGTCTGGCACCCTACAAAGTCCCGTGAGCACCCGTTGTTGCCCGGCGCCGTTGGTCTCGACTCACAGCCACGCCGGAGAGCCCAGGACGAAGCGCTGCCCAGTCCTGCACTATCCTCACGATCCTTGCTGGGCCCGTCGTGGGGTCCTCTCGTTGCTGGCCCTCCGTAGGTGTTACCGTGTAGCTTCCTCACACGCCGCCTGAACCCCGTTCCTCTGCCTTTTGGGGTTTATTAAGTCAGATGCACCCAGTGCCAGTGCACACATATCTTCGGACACTGCACTCATTATACCCACTCACCCAGCGCTTGCGACAACGTGCAGTGCACGCGTATCTTCGGACACTGCACTCATTACACCCACCCACTCACCCAGCGCTTGTGACAACATTCAGCACACACGTGTCTTCGGACACTGCACTCATTACACCCACTCACTCACCCAGCGCTTGCGACAACGTTCAGCGTTTTCCTGCCTGGTTCCCAGCCCCCATAAGGTGATTTATTTCTTGCACGGACCACAGGCTAAATGTATCCCAAC
The DNA here is from genome assembly GCF_000298275.1 of Orycteropus afer afer. NCBI lineage: Eukaryota > Metazoa > Chordata > Mammalia > Tubulidentata > Orycteropodidae > Orycteropus > Orycteropus afer. Next base: position 2,805,942 of record NW_006921943.1, on the reverse strand, counting down.
CCAAGTGAGTGAAAGTAATCTGGGGCCAGTCACTTAAATATGGGAACAATCGCCAAAGGGAAAGATACTCTCGCTAAGGCAAACCATCTCTCTCTGTGTTTAGACCTACTGCTTTATTTTAAGGAGCCTGATGTCACAGTGGGTAAAGCACTCGGTTGCACACAAAAGGTTGGTGGCTTAAACCCACCAGCTGCTCTGTGGGAGACAGAGGAGGCAGTCTGCTTCTGTAAAGACTGATGGCCTTGGAAACACCATGGGCAGTTCTACACTGTCCCAGAGGATCGCTGTGTGGTGGGATCAACTCAGTGGCAGTGGGTTTGCATTGGTTTTGGTTTAGTTACACATTTACATGATTATTTTTCAACATTTACCTACGCTTTATTTTCAACTTTATTTTGATGTGTCTTTGACGCCTCCCTGTATCCATTATAACATATTTGTAAGAAGTAGCTTCAAACGGTTCCTTAGATCTCTAGGGAAACACATACACACACAGACACACACACAAACAGCAGGAGGGCCATAGCAGATCTATTTTAAACTTTAATCAGCAGGTCTTTTTTATGCCTAAACAATTAAATTACAGTCTTGTCTGGCAGGTTCTCAATTTCAGCCTTGGAAAAAGTTTGTATTGCATCTTAAAGTAACAACAAAACTGTGAATCATTATGGGCAAAATATGTGTTCACATTGGGCCTGCTTTATGTGTGGGGACCAGGTGACACACCACCGTGTGTCAGCTCAGATACGCAGAGTGCCTCCCATCTCCTGCAGCCTCCTCAGTCCCTTAATGCTGTGTGGCTGAGGGTTTCTCTCTCTCTGGGTTGGGTAACAGGCTGGTGTTGACGAGTCGATAAGGAGCCCGGGTGGTGCAGCAGTTAAGAGAGCTTGGCTGCTAACCGAAGGTTGGTGGTTCGAACCCACTCAGCGGCTCCCACTCAGAGGGACAAAGACGCGGCAGCCTGCTCCTGTAAAGATTACAGCCAAGGAAACTATTGGGCAGTTGCGCTGTGTCAGCCGGGGTTGCTGAGTCAGAATCAACTCGACAGGCCCCAGTGCGAGGCTCATTGTATCAGTTAATGTGTCGGTGGGACGCTGGCACACCACTGGGTGCATCTGGCTTTCCTGAGAAGGTAGATACGGGCAGAGAAGAATTATGCCTTTGAATCCCAGTGTTGGTGAGGAATATGAAATGTGCCACGGGCTGCCAGGAGAACAAATAAATCTTGGAAGACTTACAGAACGCTCCTCAGGAGGTCGGGTCGTGAGATTTGGTCTCATGTCCTTCGGTTGTGTTATCGGAGGGAGCAGCCCGTGGAGGAGGACATCGTGCCCGGTAAAGTCAAGGGTCACTGATAAGGAGGAAGACCCTCAATGAGGCGGATTGACGTAGTGGCTGCGACAATGGGCTCAGACAAAGCAACAGTTGTGAGGCTGGCACAGGACCAGGCAGTGTTTCCTTCTGTTGTCCGTGGGTCGCGATGAGTCAAAGCCCAGCGCACACACCTAACAGCAACTACAAAATGGGGACAGCTCAGGCTGAAACAGTTAACGACAACAGTCTAGTAACAGTCTGTCAGACCTGCTGGTGGTCAGAGGTCAGCCACTCCCCAAGGGATCAAAGTAGGGGGCTCGCAGGCCTGTAGGCTTTTCCATAGGGATAGCATGGCCGCTTCAGTCCAGCGGTTTTAAACTTTCCGTCGGCCACTAGTTGAGGTGACCACCTCTGGGCAGTTCCGATGGACACTCTGGCCACCGCCTTCTCTCGTTGTTGGAGGACTGGTGCTGGGCTTGTCTTGAATAGCAGTTCTGCTTCAGGTAAAAGAAATGATGTCAGACACTGGGTGACTTGGTGGCAGGGAGGAGGGTCAGTTGCGGGATTTAATTTTGACCGTTTGTCCAGAGGTTTTCAAGACTGGTCGTGAGTGCAGCCCTGAATCCTGTTGTTTCTGGCTTAAATCCTTGTTACTGTTAGGCACTGTTTCCACATCCACATTTACGTATTTTCCCTTCAGAGTACCTTGAGTTCTTAAAGACACTTCACATGCAGCTGTCCCAGGGACTTGGCAGGGCTTAGTTTTGAAAGATGGAGGTGGGCCGGGCAGAGGCGGGTTGAAGTCGGGAGCAAAAAAGAGCTTGTTGGGCTGGTTGCAGGGCTGCCGCTCGTGGCCTGGCGCAAGGATGCCCTGTACGGGGCAGCGCCCTGCTAGTTCCCGGGGAAGCCTTGAATCTCGATGGAAGCAGGCCTTGCTAGGCAGGAGCTCTGCCCCCCAGGCTTATGTTCCTGGGGGGACGTGTGTGGTCTTTGGGGTACTGCTTGTTGGAGGCTCTGCACTTAAAACACTGGGACCACACTAAGGACCCAGAGTGGGCTGCTGGAAGCAGGGTCGGCCACCCAGCCTCAGCCTCCACACACACAGGTGGCTGACGCCCGTCCTGGAAGGCAGGGCAACGTGCCACACGACCTGCGGGACTCCCTGTAGTGAGCTCGCGCCCAGGAGACCCGGATCCCGGGAATTACGGAGTGGCACCCCTCCTAGGAGGCAGGCCAACGTTCCGCGCATCCTGCGGGACTCCCCCAGTGAGCTCGTGGAGATCTCAGCCGGGAGCCTGGTCACGGGTTTGTTTTCAGGGATAGTGGGGTGACACCCACTCTGTGAAGAGTACCAAATGCTTCCGTGGGGCGTCAGGTAAATCAGGGAGGCTGAGAGGCCTGTGGGCCTTGTGGGTAGCTGTCCGGTAGGCCCCTGACTCAGTGACCTCACGCACAGTGAAACAAAGCGGCCTGGGCTGGCGCCATTCCTGTGATGGTTGATCACACAGTTGTGCTCATAGTTTCCACTGGCTAATTGTCCGAAGGAGGTCCAAAAGCTCAACCCACTGCCTGGAGTCCATTCTGGCCCACAGCGCCCCTAGAGGACAGAGTGGAACTG
>NW_006921943.1:2799831-2801596 GCF_000298275.1 Orycteropus afer afer | reverse complement strand
ACAGGGTCTCCCAGGCTGTCAATCTTCATGGAAGCAAAGCCCAAACCACACCCACTGCCTGGAGTCCATTCTGACCCACAGCGCCCCTAGAGGACAGAGTGGAACTGCACCACAGGGTCTCCAGGGCTGTCAGTCTTAATGGAAGCAAAGCCCAAACCACACCCACTATGGTAGAGTCTTTCTGACCCACAGCGCCCCTAGAGGACAGAGTGGAACTGCCCACAGGGTCTCCAAGGCTGTCAGTCTTCACAGAAGCAAAGCCCAAAGCATATCCACTGCCAGAGTCCATTCCGATTCACAGCGCCCCTAGAGGACAGAGTGGAGCTGCATCACGGGGTCTCCGAAGCGGTCATCTGGAAGCAGTACACCTTACCTCTGCAGAAGGGCTGGGGGCTTTGGCCCACTGACCCTTTTCTTAGCAGCTGGCTGCTCCAACCGCTGCACCACCAGGCTGCTGGAGAGTAGCCCACCGGCCTTTCTTCCTGGTCTAGCTCCGTCTGGAAGCCCTGCTGAATCCTGTTTGGCATTGCAGCAGCAGGCCAGCCTGCTGTGGCCGGCGGGTGGGGGCTCTGCGTGCGGTGCACTGGGCGGGAATCCACCGGGTGTCCTGCACGGAAGGTGAAAATTCTACCCGTGACCCAGCACTGCCCCCAGTGAGGCCTGCAGGATGAGACAAGTATTCCCATCTTTGCAAATGAGGAAAAGGGGCGGAAAACAGCCCTCGGACAGCATCGGGGACCCGCAGCGCCGTGGGCCCTCAGAATCCCCCCCCCCCATCTTAGGATGAGGCTGGCGTGCAGGGCTGAAGGGTCATGATGGGACTCGTCTGGTTAGTGGGGGGACCAGGCGCTCGTTCCCACTTGCCCCCTCTTCTCTGCACTGTGCTGCTGGGACTGCAGGCTGGGCCCGGTCTGCTCGCCTGTCTGCTGTCGAAAGCTGAAAACGCCAGGGTAGCGGGTGGGGCGCTCGGGTGGTACAGTGGTGAAAGCATTCGGTCCCTGAAAGGCGGGCAGTTGAGACCCACCAGCTGTTCCACGGGAGGACGGTGAGCGGTCGGCGCTGTAGAGGCTACGGCTTGGGAAACCCTGTGGGGTCGCGTGGCGTTGCTGAGAGCCGGGATCCACTCACAGCACAGAACCAGAGCCCCCACCGCCAGAGCCAAGCAGCGGCAGCCCCCGGGCGGGACCGGGCTGGGCCCGGGGCTAGCAGCGCTCTGCTCCAGCCTTGGCCCTGGAAACGGTCGGTGGCCGGGCAGCGCGGGCTGCGGGTCGCCGCTGACCGTCCTTGGGCACTCGGTGCCTTTGCTCTGGGGAGCGTGTCTTTCAGCCGGTGCTTGGGTCTGTGCAGTGCCTTGAATTTGAGAACTGCCTCTTTGAGGAACGTCGTTCGTGAGAGGGCCAGAAGCGACTCTAAAATTCCCGGAACCACCAATTTCTGGGGCTTCAGGGTTGAGGTGGTTTTTTTCTGTGAACTTATTTCTGTGTGGTGCTTTGAACTTGTAAGATTTTATACTCAGGTTAGATCACTAAGTTAACTAGAAACAGTATGTTCCAGTCATACTTCTATGTGTTAGTCTACAGGTAACGTTGGGGGGAAGGTCATGGGTGCGTTAGCTCAGTGTGACACCAGGGGAAGGGGGACTCGTGGGTGTGTTAGCTCACATATAACACTGCGGGAAGGGAGACGCATGCCTGTGTTAGTTCACATGTGATGTGGGGGAGGGGACTCATGCCAATGTTCACATGTGATGTGGGGGAGGGGACTC
>NW_006921943.1:2796218-2799631 GCF_000298275.1 Orycteropus afer afer | reverse complement strand
GGGGGAGGGGACTCATGCCAATGTTAGTTCACATGTGATGTGGGGGAGGGGACTCGTGCCTATGTTAGTTCACATGTGATGTGGGGGAGGGGACTTGTGCCAATGCTAGTTCACACGTAATACTGGGTGAGAAGACCCATGGGTGTGTGTTACTCCACATATAACGTCGGGGAAGCTGAGGGCTCACGTGCCGCAGCAGCTGCGTTAGCGTAGGCCTGAGTGTAGGCTGGAGCTTAGCATGTCCCTGGGAGCAACTGGGACCAGACGGGAGTTGTAGGCTGGCAGGCGGTCTGGGCTTTCTGGGCTGAGACTGGGCAGGCGTGTGTCTCCACGCGTCCCAGGGTCACTCGTACCTGGGCGAGGCAGCGGGCGGGAGTTTGTAGTGACGTGGCTGAGCAGGGCCGGCTTCCGTGGCCTCCGGCCCCTTCTTTGCACCGCCTGTGTTCTCGCGGAAGACCCCGCCCTTCCCCTCTAGACACGGGCTGTCCGGCGCTGCCTTGAGCCCTGGGAACACTTTGCAGCGCTGTCTGCTCAGACCCGGAGCTGAGCCCTGCCTCTGCTTAGCGTGGCTTTCTCTCCCACGCCTCTGCCTCCTCTGCCTCCTCCTGGCCCCTTTTCCCACGTCCACCCCTGTTTCCTGGCCTACACGGAGTGCGTGTTCACGCTCTGACACAGTGTACCCCACTGTGTTTCCCTAATGGGCTTTCTGCGTGAAAAATTATCTTAGTACGCAGTTATTTACAGTTACTTAGTTAGCATGAGAGTGATTAATTATCAATAATTAAAAAAAAATAACAGCTACTTGTCCATTTAGTTCCAGTTTTGTTCATCTCACTTTTCTTAGTGTTAGAGTTTTATATAGACATACACCAAAGTCACCACCGTCCAGTGGATTTGACTCATAGTAACCCCTCCTTGGGTTTCCGAGGCGGTATGTCTACAGAAGTAGCTTGCCCAGTCTTCTTTCCGAGGAGTGGCCAGTGGGTTTGAACTGCCAGCCTTCTGGTTAGCACTCAAATGCCTTAGGCACTATGCCACCAGAGCTCCATATATATCCATGGACATATATCTAAACCCACTGCAGTGGAGTTTATTCTGACCCACGGCACCCCTAGAGAACAGAGTGGAACTACCCCACAGGGTTTCCAAGGCTGTCAGTCTTCGTGGAAACAAAGCCCAAGCCAAACCCACTGCCATCAAGTGGATTCCAACTCATAGCGACCCCATTGGGTTTCCAAGACAGCAGATCTTTATGGAAGTAGATTGCCTCATCTTCCTTCTGAAGAGCAGCTGGTGGATTTGAACTGCCAACCTTCTGGTTAGTAGTCAAATGCCTTAGGCACTGCGCCACCAGAGCTCCCCACATATATACGCATATCCACACATGGGCATACATGCGTATCTAGATACACGTTTAAATCTGTTCTGAAAGGTCGTAAAACTTCCTCTGGGACCACTTTTCGGGGAGCAGTAGAGCCCTGTTGCTCACGTTGGCTGTGCTGTGCACCCACCTTCCTGGGGCCTCCACTGCAAAGCTTTACCCTCAGTCTGAAGGGACATCCAGGACCCCAGCACTAAGTCCCCCTGCCCCCCTCGCAGCCCCGGGTGGCTCCCTGCCTACCTCCTTTGTCCTTGCCCATTGCGGACTATCTCAGCCTTCTCTGGGACAGGCAGGAGATGGTTGATACAGTGAGTGGCTGTAAGGAAATGGCTCAGGCAGCTGGGGGGGGGGGTTGGCAGGTCCATGCGCCCTCCTCAGGTGATGGGAAGGGAGAGGGAGTCTGCCAGAATATCTTCCTTAGGGTCTGGAGAGGAATCTCCCACCTCGGCTGACTGACCGGTTCCATCCGAGCGTGTATGGAATAGCAGGGGGCCAGGTTAGCTGGAGGCGCGGTTCCCACCCAGTGGCTCCATCAGTGGGGACGGAGCTGGCACACAGCTAACCCTGGCACATTGTCCACAGATGTGGGATCGTGCAGTAGGTCCTCCTGTGTCTGTCTGGCTGCTCTCAGCACGCGGCCTGGGAGCTGTGCCCCGGCCCAGCGTGGGTCAGAAGGTCACTTCTCGGAGATGGGGCAGGCTTGAGAGGCCAGGGCCGTGCCCCGGGTCTCGGTGGCACCCTGTCCTTGTTTATGTGGAAACTTGGCTCATCCGACTCTTCTGTCTTGTCTTCCAGGCGTGCCCCACCATCGGCCATGCTCTCCGCTTAGAACATGCTGGAACGCAGCCACGGCGGGCATCCCTCTGGCAGCTGGCGAGCAAATCCTGCTCCGCAAATGGAGAGAGAGGCCGGGCCCTGCAGGAGCGCCTGAGGCAGCCCCCGCCGTCGGAGGACAGCCCTGCGGGTCGGGCGCCAGCTCATGACTTCCTAGCCGCCACCATGGATCGGCACAGAGACGCGGAGATGGAGCCGGGGCGCGGCCTCGAGCTGGACGGGGACAAGACCGTGTGCCACAGCTGCTGCATCTGCGGCAAGACCTTCCCGTTCCAGAGCTCTCTGTCCCAGCACATGCGCAAGCACACCGGCGAGAAGCCCTACCAGTGCCCCTACTGCGACCACAGGGCCTCCCAGAAGGGCAACCTCAAGCTCCACATCCGGAGCCATCGCACCGGGACCCTGGGGCCAGGGCACGAGCCGGAGGCCGGCGAGGCCCCGCTGGGCGAGCTGCGCGTGGCCGAGGGCCTGGACGGCTGCGCCAGCCCCACCAAGAGCACCTCGGCCTGCAACAAGGTCCTCAACGGGGCCTCGCCGGGCGACGGCGGCAAGATCCTGCTGCGGGGCAGCCGCAAGGAGGCGGACGCGGCGGGTGGCGCCCAGGGCGCCTGCGCGGCAGCCTGGCGGTGCCCCTTCTGCAAGAGCGTCTTCGAGCGCAAGCGGGCCCTGGAGCAGCACGTGCAGCAGGCCCACAGGCCCTTCAAGTGCCGGCTCTGCAGCTACGTGACGCTGCGCGAGGAGGCGCTGCTGGGCCACATCGAGAAGGAGCACGTCACCGCGCAGGCGCCCAACGGCGGCGGCGCCGAGGCGGCGGTGGAGAACGGCCGGAGCGAGCTGCCGGCCGGGGAGTTCCCGTGCGAGGTGTGCGGCCAGGCCTTCAGCCAGACCTGGTTCCTGAAGGCGCACATGAAGAAGCACCGCGGCTCCTTCGACCACGGCTGCCACATCTGCGGCCGCCGCTTCAAGGAGCCCTGGTTCCTCAAGAACCACATGAAGGCGCACGGCCCCAAGGCGGCCGGCAAGAACCGGCTGCGCAGCGAGCTGGACCCCATCGCTACCATCAACAACGTGGTGCAGGAGGAGACCATCGTCACGGGCCTGTCCCTCTACGAGGTCTGCACCAAGTGCGGGAACCTGTTTACAAACCTGGACAGCTTGAGCGCGCACAACGCCGTGCACCGGCGCGCCGAGGCGGGGC
>NW_006921943.1:2791724-2795528 GCF_000298275.1 Orycteropus afer afer | reverse complement strand
AGCGGGCCCAGCAGCCCCGGCTCTGCCAGCGCCGCGGATGATTCCCCGGGCTCCGGCCTGGCCGACGAGGTCGTGGACGACAGTGGTGAGGAGGGCGCGCCTGAGCCGGTGCCAGGTGAGCCAGTGTGCAGGGCCCGCGCCCGGGGTGGTGCCCCACCCATGTAGCCTCCTGCCCCAGTGGTCACGCACCTGGGTGACCCTGTGCCCAGCTAGCCCAAAGCTACGTACTTGGCGTCCAGGTCGCCTGAGTCCTCGAAGTCTCCTCCTGTCCGGGTGCTCTTGTGTGCGCGTTCCTGGTGGTTCAGCACTGGATGGCACCATGCCCAGGTGGCACCATACTCGGGGAGCCCCATGTCCAGGCACTGCCATCCAGGTGGCTCTGTCACGGCAGGTGATCTTGTCCAGGTGGCCTGTGCCCTGGTGGCTGTGCGTGCCCCTTTGACTCATGGTCTCTCCTGGACATGCCTCCTTTCTGAGCAAAGAGCAGGTGGCTGTGAGGTCAGCCTACCCTTTGCTTCCATTTTCTCATAGTCCCGTGTCCTCCACCCTCTGAACACCTGCAGGCAGGTAAGGGCTGACTTCAGAGAAGGGCTCAGTGGTAGTCCATCTCCCTAGATTCAAGTAACCGTGTGTGTGCAGAGATGGTTAATCTTCCAAATAGCTGGCGTATATGTGTTTAAAGAAACTGGCCAACTGTTTTTTAATTTTCCTAGGTTTCTTTTTTTTTTTTTTCATTTAGAAATTTTACTTGTGACATATTTTTCCTTAATGCCTGGCTTGGGTAGTTATTCTTGTACCACGCTGCTTTACTGAGGCTACTTTTGTCATCCTGAGGACAGCCGGCTTGTTAGCGCAGACACCTGTGCAGGCCCGGTGTGAGGGAGGTGGCTGACTGATGCCACTCCTGAGGGAGGGCTGTGCGGTCAGCTCAGTGTGGCCGTTCCCACTTGTCGCGTCTGCCGAGGCCTCGGAAGGGCCTGCTGTGGAGAGGATGTTTCCTCTCCACAGGGTCATGGGTGTCCCATACTCACTCTGCAGCTGCCTTGGTTTTAAAAACAGGTGTGACTTTGGAAAACACTGGTCTTTCCTGTGGCTAAAAAGATTACTGAGTTCTTTAAACGTTTGTTATTTTAAATTCTGGTACCACTCTGCTGAGGTGAGTGGTAAAGTTTATTAAAGCAAATGTGTAGATGTTGGGGATAGAAAAGTAGTCTCATAAGAAGGAGTTGGGCCCCTTGTGGCAACGCTGAAATTGGGATTGCGAGCTTTGGGGCCTTTCCAATAAATGACCAAAACCCCAAACCAGACCCACCGCCGTGGACTCACAGCACCCCAGGAGGACAGAGTGTAACTGCTCCCAGGGTTTCCAAGGCTGTCATCATTACAAAAGCAGACTGCCTTGTCTTTCTCCTTTTGGTTAGCACCCCGGCACTTAATCACTGCCCCACCAGGACACCTCGCTAAATGATGAGCGTGGCGTAATTTCTCTGGACGTTTTCTGACATGCAGGGCTTGATGTGGATGCTTAGTTTTGTAGTCACACATGCAGCTTTGAAAAGCTGCGGTGGTCTGGCCACTTCTACCCCAAACTTGGTCCAAGTATCCCCGTTACCTACTTAAAGTAGAAGCATTCAGCAATTGGGGGAAGCTACCGAGGTGCGTTCTGATCTTAAATGGAGACAGAGATGTGGCACCAATTGAACATTCACCAAAAATGAGTCCTCCTCACAGCGGAGAGGCGGGTTCAGGGCCCGTGTGATTGATGTTCGTAAAAAGTCAGGACATTCAAGCACAGAGTGGAGCTAGGCACGAAGATGGCTCACCTGGGAAGACTGAGCGTCGTGTCAGAGTTAACACACGGCACAGAGCGCCCTTCTGGATGGTGGAGTGCAGAGTGACCGAGGGTGGCTGTGGAGGGTTTCTTTGTTGGAGTGACCTGCTGTCCCAGGGCACGTGCCGTTGGGATGCACCCCTTCACACTGGATTCCCTGGGGCTGGGACCCATACAGCCGTTGACGTGTGCCGTCATTGGAGGAACTGTCCCCATCGCTTGTCTACATCCCTTGAAGGGAAAACTACTTTGGCTACTTCGGTTTTTGGCCTGTCTTGTCACGTGGGCATCTCTGACCACGTTCGGTCTGTATTCCACCCTGCCTGCCCTCTCTCTGGAAGCTTCAGAAAGTCGGAGGCCCTGGGCAGTGCAGATGGTCACCCAGAGGTGCAGGCTGAGTCCACCAAGCGGTGCCTCGGAAACAGGCCTGGCAATCTGCCAGCCACTGGGAACCCTGGCAGCTCGGGTCATCACGAACCGGAGCCAGTTGGATGGCAGCCGGTTAACAGGAAGTAAGCCCCGAGGGGTAGGTCAAGTTGTACAAAAACGTTGCGAGTGTGCGGCTACTTTTGACATTAATGGCAGATGCCATGGTTCGATATGATAGTGTAAAAACGTGCTGAGAAGAAGCGCTGTGGAATCACCACAGCTTGAAGGAATAAAATGTGTCTCAGAAGAAAATACGGTCAAGGGAAGGGAAGGTGGTGGTCGTAGAGACGTGCGTGTGCCTTGCGAAACCTCTCCTACCCACCCTTCTGCACGTCTGTTCTTGCTTCCCCGCTGACGTTAGCTGAGCACTGCGGGCCTGGCCCAGGGGACGCAGTTCCGAGTGGCTGGAGGGCAGGGCCACCTGGAGGTCAGGCGACGAAGCAGAAAGGTTAACTAGTCTTTTTTCTTCGCTTTCAGTCAAGCCGGGCAATAATTAGGGCGGCTTAGGGAGAGATGTTTTTATTCCTCCTCCCATTGACACAGGGTTTAGGGTTCGTCCAGCCAACAAAAGTAGGAATGTGGGAGGTGGGGGTGGTATTTGCACATGGCACGGGCCTGCTGGGCGGGGGCAGGCTTTTCTCTGGACGGATTCTCGGGGCTGACTTCCATTTAGAGGCACAGTGGCTCTTCCCAGAAAGCGCCCTCCCCTTTGTTCCCGAAGGGGGACACCCGGGGCCTGCCACGTGTCTCTGAGCTGCTGGAGCCCCGGCGTGTGGGGGGCTGCATTGGGAGGGGCTTCTCTGAACAGGTGCTTCGTCCTTGGTCCCAGCCGAGAGCGAGCCTGTGGCCCAACAGAGAGGGTTGTGGACCTGGTGGGAGAGAACTAACAAAGTCAGACCAGGGCAAGGCCAAAGTCTTGACAGGAAACAACAAAATGGGCCTTGTCTGGGGGAGGAAAAGCCACATCTGGGAACGATTTAGTGGGAAAAACTATTATCCAGGGACCAAGACACCCAAATCCAGTACCACGGAGTTGATGGCAACTCCCAGCGCCCCTAGAGGACAGAGTGGAACTGCCCCACAGGGTTTCCAAGGCTTTCAGTCTTCATGGAAGCAGACTGCACCATCTTTCTCCTGAGGAGTGGCAGGGGGGTTCAAATTGCCAACCTTTTCATCAGCATCCAGATGCCCTACCCACTGTGCCACCAGGGCTCCTTCCCAGTGGCCACAGTGCTTTGACAGTGCTGAACCTGCAGGCATTTCATTAGCTGGACTACACGGAGCCCAAGTTGAAGGCCTCCCCTTCCGTTTTGATTCCATGTGCAGTGCAGCGAGTACTTCGAGGAAGATTCCCCGTGTTCTCGCTGTCATGTACGGAAGGCCCTGCAGTCGAGTCGGGTCCTCCCATCCACCTGTCGCCCTTCCTCAGCTCCGAGCAGGTGACGATGAGTGCTTATGGGCTTCGGTGGGGCCCTTGGGACCCCGGGTGCTCTGAGGCATTGAAGAGGACAGTGGGGACAGCATGCCAGTAGCGTGTGTGCTTG